>NW_025223220.1:955531-1524758 GCF_014066325.1 Apis laboriosa
ATTTCTCTCTCTCTCTCTCTCTCTTTCTCTCTCTCTCTCTCTCTCTCTCTCTCTCTCACTCACTCACTCACTCACTCACTCACTCTCTCTCTCTCTCTCTCTCTCTCTCTCGTGAATTTTACTTTTATACATAACGCGCAACGTAAAACGATAAAAAAATAATTCTCTCCGCTTTTCGATCTTTGTTTTCAATCGTTCGAAACATAAATTTCATGCTTGGCGGGAATGATAAGTCAAAAGTCATTGCACCGCTCCTTATTCCAGATTTGCACCACGATATCACGACGCGATGGATATTATCCGTTTAAAGAGCGCCTCGAAAAAATAAAATTTCGAAAAGTTCGATCGAATCAAGAATCGAACATTTCCGCTAAGAATTCCTCGATACGCGAGATCTTTCTTCATCATCGATCCCTTTCGAGCAAATCGTCCCTCCCTTTTGGAGCTTACGCTATACGCAGTATATCCGTGCTTTTTCGATTGCTCGTCCAACTTTCACTCTTCTCTCTCTCTCTTTCTCTCTCTATCTTCCTCTCCTCCTTTTTCTCACTCATTCTCCTCCCCACTCTTCACTATCCCCACCGAATCAATCGTTTTTTTAATTCTCACTCACTCGATTTCTTTCATCCCTTTCTTCTATAATGCGCTCTCTCTCTCTCTCTCTCTCTCTCTGTTTCTTTTTCTTTCTCTCTTTCTCTCACGCATTCGGCGCTTTCGAATGCACCTATATAGTTTCATGCAAGCTAAGACGCAATCACCGTCTCTCGCATTTTTTTTTCTGAACTAAGATATTTAGACAAGAATATAACAGCGGTATAAAAAACTTTTCAACACTGAAAAATACAAATCTATCGTAAGTGACTACCATTATTACTCGTTCCCCCAAAATTTTTTTCACTCGCTTTCACGTTTTCAATTCGTCACCGTGTTATTTTTTTTTTTCTTTTTTTTTTTTGAAATCATTCGTACGCATTACTCGAACGACAGTTGTATACACGTAGTTTATATCACGCGTGAGCCCGTGCAAGCATCGTTCAGTCAGCATCGCGATTATTTTCATCCATCTTCGAGTTGGAGTTTTTTTTTTTTTTTTCCCCCTTTTTTTCCGACAAGATTCCACGTTTCTCATATTTTTTTCCCCTTCTTTTTCTTTTTTTTTTTTTTTCCTATTTTCGTTTCCCTACTGTCGTATCGCGCAATCAACATCTAATTTCATCAGTTTCATTCATTATTCTTTCTCTTCAAGTCCGTCAGAATATATTAAATATTTCGATCGTGTTATTATTAATTATATATTAGTATTTTATATCTATGTATCTATATACCTATGTATATATACATATACATACATGTGTATATACATATACATACACACATATATGTACACATATATGTATATATATAATTGTCATTATATTATATATTATGCTTTATCACACATATTACAAAGGAGGTGAAGAATCATACCTAACATATTATTTGTTATTTTGTTGTTGTTGTTTGTTTGTTGTTGTTTTGTTGTTGTTGTTGTTGTTGTTGTTGTAATTGTTATTGTTGTTGTAGTCGTTTACTTTTCTTACAAGGGCGATTTCAAACAATAACTTCACTGCGAATGTAGCTTATCATTATTATTATTATCATCAATCGTCATCGTTATTTATTATTTCTCTCTCTCTCTCTCTCTCTCTCTCTCTCTCTCTCTCTCTCTCTCTCTCTCTCCCTTTTAAATTCTTAGCGCGCCATCATCGGCGGATGCGTTTTCATCGTGTGTACGCGTGCACGTTCTTACGTATAAAATTTCGCTATGGGCGACTACAATCGCGGTTTCCTTTATCCATACTTTCTCGCGGTTTCATCCCACCCCCGCCCTCCCATTAATAAATCGCGGCTTCGTGTATTTCGAACGAACAACGTGCTTCATCTGCGGACAGTTTCGCTCTTTTTTCGTTTATTCAATCGAGAAGAAGAAAAAAATTTTCAAAAATTTCACGCGTGTATATCCACTTCACTTCCGGTAAGTTCCGGAGGAGCGATATGTTCGTTCGTGGCGAATTGTTCAATCGCCGCGCGTGAAATATCTCGAATACGATCGAACAAAGATCCGCGAAATAATTTTCCTACAAATCCACATTTCGAATCGTTGAGAATAATCTTCCCAGAACGATTACCTCATCGACACAACAATTTCGCGATGAGAAATTAAAAAAAAAAAAAAAAAGAAAGAAAGAAAAAAATTACACGTCTAAAAAATATTCAAATTAAAATTTCCTAATTGGCCTAAATCACTATCTACCACGTACAAAAACAAACTGTCCAAACTGTCCGAAACGATGAAATAAATCGTTTCGATTCGATATCGGCGGACACGGAAATATTTGGAAAATGTCTTGAATTGTCTAATAATTGTCTCACCGTTCGCGTATTCACACCGTTCATGGTATGATCGAAACGTATGATCCAAACCACGCAGGTATTTCGCGTTTCGCGAACCCGAGATCGATGCCTAGAAAAAGACATCATCATCTCTTGGTTAACGTTTTCGAAGAAAAGCGACTATACTTCCGCGGTACGAAAAACATGCATGCACGTTTTCATATTGTGTGTTTATATATCATATATATAGATATATATATATATATTGAAGAATCGTGTATATGCACGCGTACGCGTATATACGCATGCGCGCGGGAATCGATACGATCCGTGCCAGAACGTAAGACACCGCTCTGGGGAGGGGAAAAAATTCGTTTAGTGAAAAGTGGCGGGATAATTATAAATAATTCTGACACGGATTACCGCCTCGTTTCGAGCGTCCGTTTGCCGCGTAAAAACGATTTAAAGAATTTTCTACGGATGCGTTACGCGAGTATGTATCGATAGAAGGAGATTGTCTCCACGATTTGATGCGTGGAAGAACACCGCGCGATTCGTCAACGATTAGAAAAATTTGTCTAGAAAAATCTCGATCTCGATTCTTGCCCAAATACTCGGTTCGCGATCGAGTATCGGAACAATACTACTTTCTATATAATATATATTAATATATATATTATATGTATATCAATATATATATATATATGTATATACACATATATACATATATATATATACTTTTTTTTTTTTTAATTATCAATTGATTTAGGTGAATTGGTACCTAGATAAGTTTCACTACGATTATATCGATCGATTAGTGGGGAGAACGTGTCCGTGCACGAACGAGATCGTGTGTCTAATAAGTGTTGGTCTCGTTTACGTGTGTCGGTGTGGTTACGAGCCTGTGGCCGCGCGCGAAAGCGTTTCGAACGCGTATCGTTTCGTGCTCGTTTACGGGATGCAAATTTTCACCTAGTATATATATGAGCCGCGGCAACCTCGCATCGCACTAATCGCGACGAAGAATTTTTCCGATCCCTTCGAAGCCGTCGCTCGCCGACTGCTCGACTTCTCTCTCTCTCTCTCTCTCTCTCTCTCTCTGTTTCGCTGACCCTCGATTCCCTCTCGTCCGCGTCGATTGACACGGCTCCAGAAAAAAAAAAGAAAAAGATTCGTCGCCGTTTTTCCACGCTTCTTCCAAGGGATTCTTTCGAAATCAATATTGGTGGCGAGAAACGGAGAGACAGCGTCACGATAACCAATGAGAATAAACGAATTCTCACGCGTTTCTTTTTCTCGTCGCGCCGCGATCGAAAGTGGTGGTACGCGGAGTCTCGAAACCTTTTCACGAGACACTTTTCGATGGATCGAGGATCGTCGAGCGAATCGTCGAGCGTAAACGCGTTTCATCGAAGCAATGGGAAAAATTATCTCGAATGCACCGCGTCATATATATATATATATATGCACACATATACGTTGCGTTGGGTATATGCGTTTAATAAATTTATCCGTGAGATAGCGACGTTGCCGAGACGCGTGAATCGCGGCCGCTATCTCGCGCTAATCCTAGCCGCGCCGCGTTTCATCGCTTCTCGTCCACGCGAGAACGGTGCCGAGCGTCGAAAAATTACTCTAACTAAAAATCCTCTTCCCTTTGTCCTCTTGTTTCGCCAAGTCTTGCTTTTTCCATTTCTCCTTTCTTTTCCTTTCTTATCTTCCCTCTTATATCTCATTCGCGTCTTTTCGTTCACAGAATTTCTCCCCCTTCTTCCTTGCTCTTGATTGATTGATCGTTATCAAGGAAAGGATAGGATGCCGTCTTCTATTCCTCTTTCGTCGAACGTGTCCTCCTTCGCGTATACAGGATGTGAATCTTATTCCTCCATTTATTCTTGTTGAATTTTCTCGTCCGATGGCGTGCTTGTATCAAACGGGATACGATGAATCGGTATTTCAAGTTCAATCGTGGAAATTCGTGTGAACGAAAGGACGGAAAGTTAATGCGATTAATCATCTCTCCTCCCTTCCTCTCTCTCTCTCTCTCACTTTTTCACACCTTGCACACATTCACACGTGTCGATTTTTCACCCTCTTTCTCATTTTCTTACTATCACTCCCCCTCATTCTTTCCCCTCATCTCCCTTGGTTTTTTGCTCTCTGTTCTCTCACGCGGATATCTCGTATCTCGTGCGGATCCTAGATCGTCACCTAATCTATGGCGACACGTATATACAAAAAGAGTACCAAAAAAATAAATATATATGTAAATATATATATGTATATATATATAGATGTGGAAATTATTTTTTTGTTTATTCATTCCTCGTTACTAAGCGTACGCAAGGTACGTCGTCGATTAATCCACGATCATCTTTTTTTTACCGATTCATTTTCGGATGACTAAATTTATGATGTCGTAGGTATGCGTGTATATATTATGTGTGTGTGTGTGTGCGTGTGTGTATGTATGTATATATGTATGTATATATGTATGTGTATATATATATGTTTATGTGTATACGTGTATATCGCGTGTATTTTATTTTGCATAACACGCGAAAGCGTGTCGTTAAAGATACTCGTCGTGCGAGGTTAATCTACGAGCTTATGGTTTCAACTTACGGTGCTGCTACGTATAAAACGTCCATCTATTAAGCGGAACACATAACGTTGCATACTGACTATTCACCCGTGCCGTTTCCACCGTTACATCGTCACTTTGCCCGGGATCGATCGAAATAAGACAATTTCTCTTCTTTTTTTTTCCGCTTCCTTTTTCTTTCTTCTTCTTCTCTCTCTCTCTCTCTCTCTTCCTCTCTCTTCTTCTCTCTTCTTCTCTTCGATACGTTGCAACACTTCGTTTGTAAGGGGATAAAATAAAGAGGCGATTAAAGTAAGATAGGTGTTCCGATAGATGGAAAGATAAGAGGACGATAACACAAGTCAACAAGAGACGATTCACGTGTTGGAAACGACACATCGAGAATATATTTTTTCCACCGAGAAAAACCCTCTGTTCCTCCTTCGAAGAATAGAACCTATTAATAAACGTGTCTCCGTCGAGATGAGATTTCATTTGAACTACGTCGATTGCATTCATTTGAGTTATTTGATTATATACATCGAGCGAAGAAATTCGTTAGGATTAAGAAAAAACGTGCATCGCGACAGCCGTTTAACGCGGATCGTATCGGTACAAGAAGGATCGGTGTCTACACAGGAGGAACCCATGCAGTATTATTATTATTATTATTAATATTATTATTATTATTATTATTATTATTATTAATATTATTATTATTATTAATATTATTATTATTATTATTATTAATATTATTATTATTAATATTATTATTATTATTATTATTATTATTATTATTTTTCTTTTCTTTCTTTATTCTATTGATTTCTCACGCGAAAAGAATGTTTTAATCCTTGCACGCGTTTCCCTCGAATCTCTTATATCGGACGTATGAAGAGTAATTTGCTAGGAGCTCGGTCGCCAAGTCTCTTCTCTGTCAAGAAAATGTCCGCTCTAGAGGAGAGCGTTTTTTTTTTTTTCCCCCGTTTCTCGGTTCGCGAGGTTGACTCGTTTCAAGTAGTTTTAGTGTGTTTTAGATCCACTGGAGAGACATTATTTCACCGCTCGTTATTCGAAAAAAGAAACGCGGAGGCCCAGGTACGTAGAATCATTTTACGTTTCAACCAGGTTTTTTTTTTTTCTTTCTTTCTTTCTTAATGATCGTTTTTCCAGATTCACGGCCGAAATTAGTCCCCTTTGACTCGTTTTTTTTTCTTTTTCGTAAGATCGAACCATCCTTTTCTCTCTCTCTCTCTCTCTCTTTTTTCTTCGCTCTCACTTCGGTGCTTCTTCCTTGACTTCCAAGTTTCGACGCGACCGTTCATTTCATTTTGTACTCTCTCTTTTTTTTTTTTTTCTTTTGAAAACGAGTAGCAGTCTGGTACGAGGTACGACCCTGTGCGAGGTTCATTCCCTCGTTTTTCTCCCTTCTTCCTTCTTCCCCTTTTCTTTCTTTCTCTCTTCCTTTCTTTTTTTTTCTTTTTCTTTTTTATTTTTTTTTCGTTTATCTTATCTTTCTTTTGGAAAGGTCGCTCGGTAAAGATTTCAAGTATTGGCTGAGGATCTGGTACGGTTAAACGTGTACTCAACGCGTAACGGCGCGTCAAGCGAATTAGACTAATCGTCATTTCAACGTCCGTTCGAATCCCGTTTCTCTCTCTACTTCGCCTCTCTAAGCCCCCTGTTCATTCTTCCTCTTCCTTCTTATTCTTTCTCGATCAATCTCTCTCGCTTCCCCCTTACACGCATGCGCATGGACACAAACGCTCACACATTCACGCGTCTCTACTCTACACTCCCTCTTAAATTTTTTCTGTCCTCTATCTATCCATTCCCGTTCGCCATCTCCGTCTTCTACTACCACCTTTCCATCCACTCTTCCATTTTATCTAATGATACTTTTTTTGTTCACTATTATGCCCGCACTCGAACAAGTTAATCGGTAAAAAATCATTCGTTTCGCTCAAATATGTTGCCTACGAGCGCGAGTCGCGATAAACGCGTGTGTATATATATATATATGTGTGTGTCTGTATGTGTGTGTACGTGTGTTATATATATGTATGTATGTATGTATGTATGTATATATAACGCACCTATCCGACATATCCAATAATTTCTTAAAAGCTAAAGATTGTGTGATACAGATAATCGTCTAATATACAGCGGTTCGAAGCGTGGATGTTTTCCATTATCTAAAATTTCACCTTCCAACTCTTTCGTTATAATTATTAATACCACTTTTACGCGTTTATCCACCGGCCACCATTTTTCTTTTCCCCAATATTTCCTGCCTTTCCTATCTTTTCCTTCCCCTCTCTTCTCTCTTCATTCGTTCGCGCAGACTCCAATTCGTACACGAATTTTCCATCTTTCTCCACCAGTCATTCGATCATTTTCTCTCTCTCTTTCTCTCTCTCTCTCTCTCTCTCTCCATTCTCTCTTTCACGCTCCACCAATCTTAAACTTGCAGTTTCGCGTCATCGAATCAGGTACTCGCTATCACCTCTTATCCCATTTCGAATCACACACGTACATTTTAATCGTACACGGCCCCGATTTCCGGAAACGATCCGGCCGCATCCTTTCATCGAGGAGAGGGCAAGCTGCTCGCCGCTTGGCGTTGCCACACGGCGTTTCACTCAATTCCCGCTTCGATATCCCTCCTTCGGCTCGTGTCTCAATCGAGGTGGCGCCAAACGATCGACGAAAGGAAGGGACAACTGCCCTGGCGCTTCGTTCCCCCTCCCTCCCCTCCCCTCCCCTCCCTCCCCTCCCTCCCCCCGTTCTCCGATTTTCTTTCTTTGCCTCTTGGCCCTTGGAGTCTCGAAGTGGACGAAAAGTGAAAGATCGCAAGAAAAAGAAGAACAAGAAGAACAAGAAGAAGTAGAAGAATCAGAGGAGGAGATTACGGTATTTCGTTTGCCCGAAAATATCTCGGGATAGGCAAATCTCGCAGGAGAACGATCATTCCTCCGCTTGTCGCGCGCGTCCCTGCTCGGTCGCGATGCGCGATCGACCTTCAACCGATCGATCCAGCGCCGCGATCGAGAGAGAGGGGACGAGCGGACGGAGCAAGGAACGAAGGCGAGGAGGGAAAACTCCTGGAACGTGTCTTCCCGTTTCACGTCCACGATTTGGAAGAGACGATCCGCGACTCGAAACTCTCTTTCGTTTCCCGCTCGGCGCGAAAGAGTGAGTGAAAGAGTGAGAGAAAGAGAGAGAGAGAGAGAGAGAGAGAGAGAGAGAGAGAGAGAGAGATAGAGAGCCGCGAATCGTGGCCATTTTACGAATTTATAATACCTATGTTATATATGATATATATATATATATATATTAGATAAATACACGCGTGTATACGTATACACACATACGTATCTGTATACAAGCGTGCATCGATATCGATGTCGGTAACTAACGCATGCTCCATCTCGGTCGGTCGGGAAGGGCGATGCTCCGTTGTTCCTTCTTCTTTTTCCTCTTCTGTCCTCGACGTTCCTCCCTCCCTCCCTCCCTCTCTCATTTTCTCTCTCTCTCTCTCTCTCTCTCTCTCTCTCTTCGTCGCTTCTCGACCTCGTTCCATTGTTTTTTTTTTTCCCGCTCGAGGAATCAGCTCGCTCGCGCCGTTGCCCCGTCCCATCGACGACGAGCCGCTGTATCGGTCGCCGATCAGCATCCCTCCCTCCGCTGCTAAACCGCTGCTGCTTTCCTCTCGGTGGGCGGTCGGTGCTCGGTATGTGTGTATGTGTATGCGTGTGTACGATGTGTATATTGTATATGTGCACGGCACAAACTTGGGAGAGACGAAAGTTGTCGGTGAAAGTTGTCGTCGGTGCGATGCGTGTCGTCGAGACGTCGTTCGGCCGATGGTGGAACACGGTGGAGGCGGCGGCGATGGCGATGGCGATGGCGATGGCGATGGCGATGGTGGCTGCGGTGGGGTTACGACGATGACGGTCTCGGCCGTGGTGGCGATGGCGAAGGCGACCGGGTTAGTGCACGCCGAGTAAACACGTCCAGTAGTAGCAATAGTGGATTGGAGAGTAAAAATAAACTCATAGTGGAATAATAATAGTGATTCGTTTCGATAATAGAGCGTGGTAATAATGGTAATAATAGAGCGATAATAGCGATAGTAATAGAATAGCGATAGTACCGACGATCAGTGGGTAAGTAGCGGTAATAACGGTTTCGGGCTGTGCTCCCGAAGGCAGGTAGGTATGCGAGCATGGGGGTGAGACGGAGGTGTCGGACGGGCCAGGGGGGTTCTCGAATGAATGGCAGGGTGGGTGACAGCGGTCGGTAGGAGGGGTTCTCGTAGGGGGAGGAGGAGCAGGAGGAGGAGGAGGAGGAGGAGGAGGAGGAGGAGGAGTTGGTACGTAGAAGTGGTAGTTAATTAGCTAGGGTTGCGAGATAATTAGGGACAACGCAGCTGGGGTTAACACCAGCGGTACGGCACGGTTCGAGGTCGATCTGCACCCTCTTTCACCAACGGCTTATGAAATTCTCGACCCGGCCGTGAATGAATCGTCGCCCAACAGTGCTCGCAATAGTACTGCAAACAAACGAAAAAAGGGGGGAAAAAGAAATGATAACAACAAATTTCAAATAAATTTCACGAATTTTTTCTTTTTTTTTTTTTTTTTTTTTTTGATCCATCGATCATCGACATCGATGGAATAATAATAATAATGCTCATACGAAAGGAAATATTCATACCTGTAGGCAGGTAACATTCGCGCAAAAGAAAGGCGCGAACTTGCCACCGCAACGTTGTCCCTGACACTCGTCGCACATTTGATCGTCCAGAACGTACGGTTTGACCTCGACCTGGAAGAAGAAGAGGAGGAAAAGAAAAGGAGAAAAGGGGGGGAGTGAAATGAAATTCGTACGAGAGAGACATCCTATTCTATCCTATCCTCATTTGACTTACTCTTTTGTCTATGTCGCCGTGCTGTAACTGAACGAATCTGGCCGATATGGCAGCTATATAGCTTTGCTGATTGCTGAAAGCGACCCTACCAGCTCCCTTCGGATACTTCAACTCGGGATCGGTGTCGATACCGGCGTAGCACACGCCCCCGTAAAGTCGGTCCATGATCATCGCCAGCTCGACAGCTTTCAACGGTCTGGGAACACCACCGACGAATACCGTTTTCCGTGGATCCAAAGGCATCGAGGCGTCCAGCACGAAATCCGCGTCGCTCAATCGCCACGGCCGTATTTGAACCGGTTTGTCTTTCGTTGTTGGCGAACTGACGCACAGATACAGTTTCTCTTCGTCTTGGATGCAGGCGTCGATCAACTGTTGCACGGACGCTTCGTCCTGTCCCGTTTAAATCAGATTAAAAAATTAGATTAACCCATTTTCCAAGGATCGAGTAGGAAAAACGACGACGAGATTACCTGGAAAAGCAAGAAAGCGTAGCCCTTCGGTGGGAAGTAAGATTTACTTTCAGCTTTGTGAGGCCAATCGACCACCAACGATCCGAAACGGCGGAAACTCGCTTTGATCTCCTCTGAAATTGCAGAGAAAAATAATAATTAAAATTAAAAAGAAAAGTAATAATAAACGTAGAGAAATATTCGGGTAATAATCGAGTCAAAAAAAAAAAAAAAAAAAAAAAAAAAAAGAAAGAAAAAGAAAAAGATATAGGAAAGCGAGAGAAGAAGGAGAAGAGGAGATGCTCACCCTCGTCGATGTCCGGTGGCAGGCCACCGACAAACACTTTCCTAGAGAAGCGTTCTCCGGTTTCACTGCCTTGACTGTGAGGACTGCTCCGACTAGGGGAGGAAAGCGGTGCCGTCTGAGATCCAGTTATTCCGCTACCGACGCCGACCCCAACACCGACGCCCACGCCGACACCCACACCCACTCCGACCCCGACTCCAACACCGACACCGACCCCGACTCCGACTCCACCGACGCCATCCAATTGGCTCGGCGCGTTAGGATCCTCTAGCAGCGTGCCGCTCTGATCCTCCAAACTTGGGAAGAACGGTGATTTGCCTGTGAACAACGTAAATTATCGTAAATTCGTTTATTTCCGTTCCTTTTCTATCAACCGAATTAAAATATCTTCCCCTCTCTTTTTTCTCTTACACCACCACGATGAGTTATCTCTCAATATCGCGAGAGCAGCGTGCATGATTTTTTTTTCTCTCTCTCTCTCTCTTTGGATAAGAATTCCTCGATCGAATTCGTGGCTCCGAGAAGAAAAATAGGCCCTTTCGACCGTTATGAATACGAGGTGACGGGAGGAAAAACGGGTTTATTCGCGTGAGCCGTAACCTAGTCACGTTATATATATATAGTCGAGTGTCAACGATCCGTTGGATTCGGTTAACGGCAATATGGTTAGGTGAGATCGAAGCCTCCGCTCGTTTTATCGCGACTTTTCGAAGTCGATCCGATTCGGGGGGAAAAAAAAAAAAATTAAAACTCACTGTATCTTCTCCTGACGGGGAATCTCGCTCTTCTAATGAACGTCGCCATTCTTGGCGGCGGATTCGTTCAACGTATGGAAAGGGATCGCGAAATACGCTTAAACGTTAACCGCTTTTTTTCTTGCCGTCGCGAAAAGAGAAAACAGAAAACGGACAAAGCGTACACGCAACCAGGCGGAACAATCGAGTTTTATTGTTCAACCTTCATCTTTTTTTTTTTTTTTCCTTCCCTCCTCTCCATTCGCCAGACGCAAGACGGGAATAGTTTCAAGCGTCACGCGAAGCCGTCTGCTTTTCCACAATCGGCAAAATCGAGAGATCAACCTCGATCGTCTTTCGTCCGAGGGATCGGTCCCCGAACAGAATCGAAACGATTCGATTCTGTGAACGATTCCATCTCCCTCTCCCCCCTCCCCACTCGCCATCGCTCGGGTGTCAGATACGATAATAGCGGGCGGACGGATGGATACATAGTGTCCATCGCGCCTACCCCGCCCCCCCTCCCCCTCCCTTTCGCCCCGTTCTCCCGGTTTGGTGCAGTATCGATTACTCGAGCCAGCTCAGCGAGGGCCTCGAACAGCTCCCGGCTCCGAGGCGATCTCCTCCTATTAATCGGCAACGGAACGTAGGCAATGTAGCGTAATGCAGGGAAACTCTCTTTACGAATTCATTCTTTCCAATCTTTCTTTCTCTCTATTGAAAGACTTCGTATAATAAATGATATATACTTCGAGATTACGAGTGTAATTTCGAGAAATAGTGATTGCTTCGAGAAAATAATTACTCCGAATTTTTGTATTTTTATTTAGAGAAATATATGTTATTTTATAAAATAAAATAATATTATTTATAAAATTAATGTAATAAAATAATATATATTTAGAGAAAATAATGATGTTGAGAGTATTTTATAAATGTGATAGATTGATATGGGACGAGAATTCGATCTTGGGATTTGTCAAGTTTTCGACACGAATCATCGAGTTAATAGATTTTAGCAATATCGAGATCAAAATAATCTATAAATATATTGTTTTAACAAATTTTTTTGGAAAATAATTTTCCAATTTTTCTGTCAGAAAGTACAATGTGATTCTTTATATGACAAGAAGGAAATTTGAAGTCAAGATATAGAGAGAAAATAATATGTCTTTTTTTTTTTATTTGAATATTAAAAATTATTTCAAATAAAATTGATCAAGTAATTTCAATCAAATTTTTGAAACATGTACAAATCGAATGGAAAATCAAATATATATATATATTAATTGATATAGTATTTTTCTGTAAAAAATATATTAATGCATTTCTGACAAAAAACTATTAATTTAAACGATATTTTATAAAATTTATCATATCAAAGAAACCACGAACGATATAAATACGATAAATTTTGATTGAAAATTCAAATTAAAATGTCAAATAGTTTCTAAAATTAAATAGTTAAAAATAAAGTTAATTTTCACACGACTTGTATGTGATATTCACCTGAAAAAAATAAATAAATTATGTCCTTTTATATTATCCAATTTAATTAATTTTTTTTAACGAAACCATTTTTTTTTTCTCATCACAGAAACCGAATTCGATATTTATCAAGTTATTTTCTTCATCTATTGAAATGGCATCCCGTTAAAATTATCCAGATGAATTAACGTATTCAATTTCAATGACAGTTGAAAGCAAAAACTTTTATTCATTTCAGCTTCGTTTTCAACATGGAATCACATATAAGAACACGCTGCTAATTACCACTCATATACGACATACCTTTCATTGATTATTAATTTTCATCAACATTTTGTTGTGACGAAAATGATTATGCGTATTAAAATCGTTAAATTTTTACGTTTCTTTATTATTATTATTTTTTTTTATATTACGTAAAATTAATACAATCAAAATATATTCCCCTTAAATAATCGAATTAATTAATATATATATATAAAATATCGATATAATAAAATTTCAATTTTTAAATTTCTCCTCGTGACTCCACTCCTCCATTTCCTCTTAATTATCCACTAATTTTGAAAATAGGCTCGGTCGAGGAGGGTAAGAGCTCCCGTTCTCAAAACAGTTTCAAAACGATGCGATAGGCTTGCCTGCCATGCAAATTGCGGAACGATGTCACGCGAGCATTAAGGGAGCACTGGGGACGTGGCCCCTTTCTTTCTCACCGTTCCTTCTCGAACGATGTGTAATGCATTAACGAAAAATACATCTTGTTTATCTTAGTAATCAACTTCTGATGGTTCGTCGTCAGAAGTTTAAGCAAATATCAATTTGAAGAGAACACGAAGGACGAATTGAATTTTTCATTTCAAGCATGAATTTTAATCTTCCTTTTTTTTTGGGTGTGTGAGCTTTTCTAATGCCTTGTTTTCTATCTGTTATTATTTGATTATTTGATGCTCGGGTGAGATTTATTTTTCCAGTGAAACTGGATCATTTAAAAAATCTTATAAGTTTTATAAAGAAGGATCATAAAATAAATCTAAGTGCAGTTTCATAGAAAAAAATTGTTGACGAAAATTTAGAATCGTAAATATATTTTATCGAAAGATTCATTTCTGTAGAGTGGATATATTTAAATTTCTAAAAAAAAAAATGTGAGACATTAAAATAAATAATTTTATCGTTGAACTTGTTGTTAGATTGGATAGAATTATATGCGAAATATGATACGATGAATGCAAAATTTTTAGGCATCCAAATTTTGTCTTGTTCAAATTATTGATTTAATTAATGATTCTTTAGTTATATTCTAAATTAACATTAATTTTTTTTCCATCACTAATTCATTGTAATTCAGCTCGTATTATTCCTCTGCATTTATAAATATAAATCCATGGAATTTGTTTATCAGTTAATTTTTATTATAGACTGATATAGATTCCTTTTTTTGTTTGGATTTCAAAACTGGATTATTTAAATATTGGGTTATTTAATTTAATTATTATTATTATTTTACAAATTTAATAAGTTTTATTTAATTAATTTAATTAAATTTAATAAAATTTTAATTTATTTAATTTAATTAAATTTAATAAAAATTTAATTAATTAAATTTTACATTTGAACATCTGTACGAAAAGAGTGTTCCACCCGTTATAGTAGTATAAATAAATAAGTAGTTAAAAGGGTTATAAAGATTAAGTAGACACTGTTGGCGACTAATTCGCTATAAAATTTACGTATAATTACAGTTTCGTTACATCTGTTATTTTTCTTTTTACTCTCAGATTTTTGTATTGTGTTATATTAAATGTCTTTCTCATTTAGCAATCTTATATTCTTATTATTTTAGCCTTCTTTTACATAATTCCTCCTCTTTCTAATTACATCTCAGATTTAATTTTTTAAATATCGAATAATCAAATCAAATATCAAATTAATATCAAATTAATATCAAATTAATAGAATAATCTTTATTAATAATAATTTATTAATAAAATATACCATATTTAGATTGCAAAATTTATGAATGTTTTATTCATTTATCCATAAGTAAAAATTAATTTGTTAAATAATTAATTAACAAACGAAGAACCATTTAAAATTATGTCTAAAAATGTAACAATTAAATATTTGTTGCATTTAAAGTTTGAAATTAAATTTAGGGGAATAGCATAAATGAAACATCTGAATAGGATTGGTAGGAAAATTGTAATTACATATCTCAAGATAGAAAAATTTTTTCCTGAAATTAAATTTATTTTATTGCAACATTATAATATATTCAAATGATATAATAATTAATTTGAAATCGTCATGTATTTAATTAAATTTTTCCTGTTTTTTTCTCGAAATGTTTAATATTTTTATTGATTCGTTATTTAATTATCATATTTAATTAAAATAATAATAAAATAGTATCTTTTCTTTAATGAAATATTTAAATAAATTAATTTTTCAATATTGTTGTATTTATGAATGCAATACATATAGAAAATTTATGATATTACGTAAAATTATAATTATTAAGATATTGTTATCCAAACAATTTTTAATTTTATTATTGATTTTGTAGGATTATAAATCATTTTTTCATCAAATGAATTATCTTTTGTTTTTAAATTTTATAATTTTCTTTTTAAATATATAAATTTATGTAAAACTTAATATGATAAAAGAAAATTAATAATATTATAATTGTAATGTCGAAAAACACAGTAATTATAAAATTTTAATGTTGATATTATCTTTAAAGGTTCATTCATAAATACACATATTCCATTCAATACAATTTATGAATGGGACAAAATGTAGATATTTTTTTAAAAAATAAAAAGAAAGCTTTATTGGTACATTTTTATGATAAAATAACTGATGATTCAAATGGTATAATAATAGAATGAGTGTTTAATTTTTTTTGCTAATGTGTCTTAAAACAAACTATATTTATATTATTTCTTCACAACAATTTTAATATATATTATATATTATTATAATTAAATTATTGATAATTAACGTAGATTTCAAGAAATTTATAAAATTTGAAAAACAAATTATTTACCATCAATGTAATAAATTGAAAAAATAAAATATAAATAATAAAATAGAAATCAAAATTAATTATTAATGATAATTAATTAGAAATTTCAATTGTAATATTTTTAATCTTATTCAATGTCCTTGTTCAATGAACAAGTATCGAATACATTGAATTAAATCATGACTAATGTTATTTTTCATGAATTTATAAATGTAATAAATTAAAATTCTTATTAAAAATTCATTTTTTTTGTAACAACTTAATGCACTTAAGATTTATTTTACAGTTTTATTTTATTTTTTTTTTTTTAAATAAATATCATACATTTGAGTGTTAAGAGTTTAAATTAGCAAAATTTGTAACTTTATATACATATATGTAGAATAAGTTTCTTTCAAACTTCAGCAATTAGAGAGTTAACAAACGTCCAAGAAATCAAAATTTCGATGTCTAAGCAGAATTAAACACGTAATTTCCGTTTGTATGCATAATATTACGAAACGTGTTAAAAATTGAATGACAATTTTAATTTATGACGATTTATTGAAACATAATAAAAGTGTCGTGAATCGTCAATACTCGCGTTAAATATATCAAATATTTATCGAAGGAAAAATGAAATATAAACGATTTATTACTTTCAACGTGTCGATAACTATCCATGAATCACAAACTCGACGAGTTTTTTAACTATTTGGCTGACATCTTGTCGCGTTAAAGCAAAGATTAAATCCATTATTTTTATTATTCTCCCTGAATAAATATATGTAAATAGTAATAGAGAAAAATAAATAATAATAGAATAAATAATAATAGAAAATCAGCCTAATTTATTACGCTGATTTAAGACTAGAAAGTAAAATGTCGATATACAAAAAAATATATTGTAAACATATAAAAATCACACCCTGGTAAAATCCTTCCATTATTTTCCATAAATAAACAGTTTTAAATTTATTATTCAGTTTGTCTTTCACGATTTCTTTCTTACCATTATTAAAACAAAATTTATTTTAAACATTGGATTAAATCGTGACCAATCGTGTTATTTTCCACGAATTTATAAATGTAAATTAAAATTCCTATTAAAAATTCATCTCTTTTGTAACAACTTAACGCCCAAGATTTATTTCACAGTTTTATTTAAATTTTTTTTTTAAATAAATATCATACACTTGAGTGTTAAGAGTTAAACAAACATATTAATAAAATTAACTGATGATCATATAAAGATTTCCATATAATTCCTTCGTTCGAGTGTTTGTTTTAGAATTCAGCCCGTTCAAAATAATTGAATCGCACTTTCGTTTCGTTGATTTCGCGTTTAATAATTAACGAAGGCGAAGTTCGATCGAAAGAGGAGAAGGAAACTTTTCCTTATCGAAAGAAGACGACGATAGTAGGACATAAAAGGCTATAAAGGATGATTTTTTTTTTTTTTTTTTTTTTTNTTTTTTTTTTTTTTTTTTTTCGTTCGTGCACAGCAATGGTAATTGGCGGACATCATTCTAACGCGGCGACGACGCTACGAGGTTCTACGGATCAATATTACAGGTAGCGCTGCCCTCGGTCCCCGTTCCACCCTGCCATTTCCTTCTCCCTACCATTCGTCACCCTTTAGATACACCGTGCCGATATCTTAGCAGGTAACCAGGGTGCATGCACCAGGCTAATATATTTCGTATCCTCGGAATAGGAGGTTAAATTATCCAAAAATTTTATCCGATTGAACGATTAATTGAGGAGTTAAGGCGAGCTTTCATCTAATCGAGAAAAAAGATCACTGTGACGTGTGTTTCCGCGTATGGTAATCGAAGTTGCGATCGATGCAAGTTAAGAAAAAAAAAAAAAAAAAAAAAAAAAAAGGAAGGAAAGAAAAGAAAATCACGATGAAACGCGTTTTGTGTTTGCGTTTCGTGGGCTCGTTTGACGAAACGACCCGCATTTGCGGTGAAAAAGCGCGCTGGATGCGCGCTGGCCGAGGTGAATGACCTTTTCTAGCCACCACCTCTCCGCTCCACCCCCATCGCCTGCATAGGCAGCACTCCCCGTGCGCTCGTCTTGCGTCTAACCCGGTTCTATCCCAACGTTGCTGATGCCAACGTTGGCACATCATACTGTCACTGATTCTTTTTCTTTCTTTTTTCTCTTTTCTCTCTCTCTCTTCTTCCCTCTCATTTCGTTTCCGTTTTTCTTTTTCTTTTCCTCCCCCTCCGCCTCTCCCTTCTTTATTTCTTTCGCTAAATAACGACGACACGTAACAATTGAAACCGTGAGGCAGAACACGTGGGACACACCCACGTGTAATCGTCCACCCACATTGTGCAATCTGCCGCTCGAGTAACGGGATGATACGTAGCGGTGCACGTAGCTGATAAAATTATGAACAGCACGGTGCAAAATTCGAGCGAGTGGATTAATTGTAAAAAAGATCGCGAGAGGAAAAGAATGGGAAGAATGGATAGGAGAAGAATTGTTTATTGGTTAGTTTCTCGTGTTAATAAAAAATCTTGTTCGCTTTTTACGAATTACTTTCGATAAGAGATGAATGTATTTTAAAGTGTTTGTCCGTTTTTCACAGAGAATATTCTTTACAATATTTATTTATTTATTCTTTTCTTTGGAGGGGAGATATTTGGGGTATTTTTTAATTGTATTATTTTTAGAAAAAATGAAATATATATATATATAAAGAAGAATCGGTTTTTCTTTTCAATGAGAATTGCAAGAAATTATTAAGAAAAGCGTGTAATGAAACAAAGACTGAGAAAAAAAAAAGGCTGTATCTAAATTTTTTACAGAGAATTTCTACAATATTTATTTATTTATTTTTCTTTTTGGAGGGAATTATTATTATTATTATTAATATTACATATAATATTATTAATATTATGTATTATTTATTTGGCCTATTTTTTACTTGTACTATTTTTAGAAAAAATTAAATATATACATATATATATAAAGAGAAATGAATGAAATAAAGACTGAGAAACGCGGCATCTAAGTTTTTCACAGAGAATCTCTACAATATTTATTTATTTACTCTTTTTTTAGAGGGGAGGTATTTTTTATTTGTATTATTTTTAGAAAAAATAATATATATATATATAATATATATAATATAAATATATATAATATATATATAATTTATATATATATATATATATAAAGAAGAATCGGTTTTTCTTTTCAATGAGAAATTATTAAGAAAAGCGTGTAATGAAACAAAGACTGAGAAACGCGGAATCTAACTTTTTCTCAGAAAATTTCTATTATATTTATTTTTTTTTGAGGAAGGTATTTTTTACTTGTATTATTTTTAGAAAAAATGAAATATATATATATATATATATAAAGAAGAATCGGTTTTTGTTTTCAATGAGAACGTTGCAAGAAATTATTAAGAAAAGCGCGTAATGAAACAAAGACAGAGGAACGCGGCATCTAATTCAATTTGAAGAGAGTAAAAGAGGAAAAGCTGACTAGGTAGGAAGAGGAGGATTTATCGTAATAATCGGCCATTGTTGAGAGAAGATAATGAATGTTGTCTCATGGACGATGCTGGGCTATTCTTCCCTCATCACGTTCCTTCCTGCCCTACCACAGTTCTACCATAGTTGAACTCTTCCCAAACACTTACTTCGAGAGTTGATTTAATTTCAGATAAACACGAAAGGATTTGACTCCTCTAACCGGCAATTCGAATCAATTTATCTACATCGCATATTCTCTCCTATTTCTCTCGAAATGCTAAAAATCCATAAATAACTTTTAACTAGCGTCGAACGAGAATGATTAATAAATTTTAAATATGAACAATTTTAATTAAAGTTACCTTTACATATAAAAGTAAATACACGTTTAAATACGTTTTCCATATCTCTTCTAGTAAGCTCTTTTCTAAGTAAGTTCTTATTCCTCGATGAGGTCGACGACCGTTTAGATGCTTTCCTCGATGAAACACAACAAATGGGAGAAAAAAAAAAAAAAAAAAAACCACGATCCATTGAATACGAACCGATCGAATCGAGGCGAAACGACGACGTTAATTACGAAGGAGAGGGATTATATCGATCGATTAAGCTCGCTTTGAAAGATCGAATCGCCGCGTCTGAAAAGCCGCGTGGAAGTAGCAACGAATCGCATCAAGTGGCAACGGGCGTGCGGCTCGCTAAGGAATAATGGTAATCGGGGAGAAAGCAGCAATTAAAACGTTACTAGGGGGCGCCACGTTTTCGCGCCTCTCCTTTTTCCTTCTTTTTTCGCCATCTCTCGGCTGTCTAGCCCACTCCACGATCTTAGCCTCTCCCCCCTCCTCCCCCCTCCTCGCCCGCTCGCCCTATCCCCACTTTTTTACTCCGCGCCGCTTCCCATTCCTCACTCTCCCGTCTTTTTTCGAGGTTTCCATTTGCGTGCGCGACTTATAAAAATTTGTAATTATGGGCTTATTAACGACTTAAAAAAATCCTGCGAATTAACGAGCGCGTGTCTCAAGAGGCTTCACGTAGCTTCACGACAGCCCTCTTGCATACCAACCTCGACGACGAGTTGTCGTCGTCCGTCTGTCTCTCCTCGCTACTCTCTGCCACACCGTTTCTTCACCCTCCATCTCACTATCCCCTCCCACTACCTCTCCTCTACTCCTACGCTTCTTCTCTTCCTCGGTCTTGCTTGGTTCCCGTTCGTCAACCCCTTAGACCATCTCATCTAGACCAGCTCAGGTGGGAAGGAAAGATAGAAACGTGCGACGGTTGGATGAGAACGTTCAAGTGTGATAAGGGAATTCGTGCACCTTGGTTTAACTTGGTATTAAGTTTTTTTCATCAATTTTTTGTTTTCAAAACAAACATTTCGATCTATTTTATTTTATAATGCTTCTCAATAATTCGATAGGTCTGATAATTAGTTTTCGATTAAATTATAGTTTTTTTTTTTTATAAAACACATAGCTGGAAATAAGTAGATTTGTCTAGCAGAAATTTTTATGTAATATTTATTATCTAATATTTTATTTTCATATCTATAATAATTGTATAAGCATATTTAAATTATTAATTGTATCTCCAATTTTATTTTCTCGCTACATTCTTTTCACTTGTGTATCTACTTTATTGGATAGATTTAACATATTCGTGTGATATAAACTATGACATATTACATTTCAAAAATTACAATGTTTTTAAACAATTTTTTATTGTTAGCTTTATCGTCGAAAATTTCTTGCTAGGGGCAATAAAGTAAAATTTAACGAGTTTTCTATTTGTAGAAATCCTTTTTGCAGATGAATAAAGTTAAAAAAACTTTAAATAATAACGAAAATAAAAGAAAGTTTGAATCAGTCATTGCGGCTTTCAAAAGAATCAATTATTATGCTTCAATTACTACGTTCCCTTGTTGAATACTCTATGCTCTAGATATTATGGATCGTATCAGTTACTGAGTACTATATACTTTTACAGATATTGTATTGTATATACTTTATCAGATTTTATATTTATCATATAAAATAAGATTATGTTTCACTAAAAGACTTTTCGAGATACATAATACTTATATAATACTTATATAATTGATACACCATGAAAAATTTAATTATTTAGATAATTAAAATTAAAATTTTAATTATTGAATATTTAAGAAAAGAAAAAAAAATAAAAGCATTAAATTTATTTCGAAATTAATTATTTTCCAATAATTTAAAGGTATTTTATGAATATTTTATGAATATAGAATCTATCTTTTTATTTAATGGAAAGCAAAAATATATTATTTTTTTAAGCTTGCTAAACGTTTTCTTTATAATTAATTAGTAAAAGTTTATAGTTAATTAAAAGTAAAGAATGAAATTTAATGAGATAATTCTTAAAAAGATAATCATATAATGTTCGATAGTACGATATTCTATTAGTACGGTGTAAAAAAATAGAATTAATCACTTTTTAATTTAAGATCCTTAATTTAATAATAAAAATTATTAAATTAATTTTATTTTATAATAAAAATTATAATCTTAATTTATATAATATATATAATCTTATATTTAATTTTATAATAAAAAATACAAAAATGCATTGTATTTATGTGAAAAAATAAATGTAATTTCAATTAAAAAATAATTAAGATGAATAATTTTGATTGTAGTAGTTTTATAATTATTAAAAATTTTTATAATTATAATATAATTAATTATTATTTTTATGATGTTTATAATAGTTAAATATATAAAGTTTATAATTTAATTTTTAATAAATTGTTATATACAATAATAACAAATTATCCCATAACAAATTTTTCATATAAAAGATGATAATTATAATTTACAATAATTTTTTTTTTTTAAAACTATCTTTCACATTGAAATCAATGTGTGCATGTATAAATATTCCTTTGTAAAATAATTTTTTAACACATTTCATTTATTTTTACTTATTTGTATTTTTTTTTTAATACGTTTTTATTTACTTTATATTGTTGCAACGTCATATATTAATTAATTTGCAGAAAATCTCACGAAAATAATGCACATTCTCATACAAATATTTCAAGTCCATTGTTTCTTCAATGTATTGAGCAGTTCAATTATATATTTTTCTCATTTCATGAAAAAAAAAATAAAATAAAATAAAATCTCTGAACTAAATTACTAACCAAAAGCTAATAATTAATTATTTTTACTTGCATCGATAAATCATTTAATTTAAAACATAATTATTCAAAGAAATAAAAATTCATAAAAATAAAAAGAGAATTCATTTAATATAAAAAGAAATAAATCTAAATATTAACGTAATCACAGATTATAATTTTAATTGTTAATTAGCAATTAAAAAATATATACATATATATTAAAAAATATTATATATTTTCATACTTGTAGTAGAAAAAATTAACGATAAAAAAAATAGATTATTTAGAAAGATATAGCAAAATTATGAATACCTGAATCAATATTAGCTAGCTTGCGATATATAATTTATTTTTTAAATAAATTTTTATTGAACGAGACGTAATAATTTACGACTGCACATTTAATTGTAAGTAGAATTTCAATTTACAAAAGAGTTATTAATTCTACGAAATGTAATATACATTCCTAAACGATTATATTAATAAATGCCCATTCTCAATAATTCATGAATATACTGTCATTGGAACACTCAATATATTTGTCAAACACCATTGGTGACAGGCATAAAACTTGATATAGTTATAACTGAGACTTATTTATCAAATTATAAGTAATTTAAATTCGTATTGGATAAAATGAGACAGCAATGTAAGAGATAAAGTTGTTTCACTCTATTTCTGTCTCATTTTATCTACCACTTAAATCGCTTATAACTTAATAAATAAACTTTAATCTTTAAATATCAATCTTTATATTTCTTTTAATCTCTAAAATCGATCTTTCAAAGATATTCCACTAATATTAATTAATATATTGTATTGTATCATAATATTGATATATTAGCGATATTAATATATGATTTATAATTTTTTTAATTTATTAATTTATTAATTTTTAATATATTAATTATTTATAATAATAATCATTATTATTTCTTTAATAAAAATAATAATTTTTTTAATAAGGAAAATTAAATTATAAGTATATTAAAAAAAAAAAAATAAAGTTAAAAGTTGTAAGATAAGTAATGAATGTATTTTCTAAAATTTTTACTTATTTTATTTCTTTAAATAAAAATTTCCTGGAATATCGATATCAAAATAAAACAATTATTATATATTAAATATATTTTAAATTATTAGAATATTATTATTCTAATATATTAATTATTAATATTCTATATATAATAATCTAATATATTAATATTCTAATATATTAATAATTTTGTTTATGAAATTTTTTTAATGAGAATATGGGCATATACATATTATTGAATTATATGAACATTAAAATTACTCTTTCCGTCTATTGTAATAAGTATTACGTTTAAAAGTATATGAAATATTCTCTAATTTATCAACAAAAATATACATCAAAATATCAGAGATATAAGAATTACATTCCTTGGATTTATATTCGTAAAAATCTAATAAAAAAAAACACCTGAATATCTATATATTCCTATGATATCCAAAGATTATCTACTATTTTATATTCGACTCGTGTACCCAACATTTTTCTCTTCTTCCATTCTTTCTTCTGTTTTACCTTAAAAAAAAAAAATTTATTCGAAATGTGAATGTATGAAACGAAACGAGCTTATCGAGAAATTTTCGATTAATAAGTTTAATATTTAAAGCGAGCGTTAACAACAAACGAAACTACGGACGACAAGTTTTTGAAAAATACGAAGATATTAAAACGCGGTAATAATCAAACTCAACGCGAGCCGCGTACGATCAAACAAAGAAGGGGAACGCGTGGAAGTGGTTGCTGCACTCTTGACCTTTTCAAAGTCTTGTGCAAGCGAAACTGCAGAACCTCTTGCCATATTTTCAAGAGACTACGTATCGAGTCGAATTGGAAGCGAGGAAGAAAGGTAAAACTACTAGGAGGAAATGCTATTGTATTGTTATCGATTATTGTTGAAAATGACTTTGTTCCACATTTCATTGTTCCACAATGCGAATTATTCATATTTACATTCTGATCGAGATGGAGGGGGAAATACACGTGACACGATTCGAGAGATTCGTTTATCGTATATATATATATATTATATTATATATATACGAAACGAGAAGATAGAGATAATATTTCACTTTGAAAATTTCAATTTTTCATTTCCACAAATGTCTCCGTTCAATTTTGCTTCCGGTCTTGAACACGCGTTGTTCCTCGATACCAAGCGCAAAAATGCTCTTGATATCTACAGGACGCGTTAAGGCAGGTCTTGAAAACAGGTCTCCCTCCGTCCTTCTCTCTCTATCTTCTCCATCTTCCTCTCTGTAATCCGCGACACGCTTAACTCCAATCGAAAGGTTCAAGCCGTATATGAAATAAAATGATCGTCTATACAGAATTGGAATTTTGTATAATGTCGTATAACGACAATAAATGTTCTTCTATAATTCGATTTTCGAACGTGTACGAGTTCGAATATTACTCGTAATAATTATTTTAGATCAATTCATAATCTACTCGTTCTTTATTTATTATTATATATTATTATTTTTATATATTATATTATTATTATTTTATATATTATATTATTATTTTTATATATTATATTATTATTATTTTATATATTATATTATTATTTTTATATATTATATTATTATTATTTTATATATTATATTATTATTATTTTATATATATTATTATTTATTATTATTAATTGAATAGATGTTTTTTTTTTATTATTCGACAAATACTTTTTCATTCATTTTTTTTTTTTTTTAGGTTAAAACGCTAATTTTTCTTTTTATTTTACTTTTTTTTAATATCAACGATAGTAAGTTTTGATCTATTTCGAAAGCTTATTTTTATTTTTCTACGATATTATTTCGATCTATTACGATACAATATTCTCGTTTGATATAAACAACGATGTAACAAGCAATGCAAATGATTGGTAATTAATCTATGGAGAAAATCTCATTTACGCCGCGTCAAGCGGAAAACGTGTACAGGGCGTGTTTATTATGCTATATTAGTTTCTACTGTTTTTCTCGCATGCGATAGATGTGTAAGAGAGAGAAAAAAAAAAAAAAACATAGAAAAGGTGAAAGTTTGTTTTTTTTTATACGCGATATATTACGAAGAATTTTTTAAATGATGATGCCACGATTTCTTTTTTTTTTTAAATCGACATAACCTATCCATTTTCTTATCATAATCTCATCGTCAAGATAAATTCGACGTTGTTATATAACAATTGAATTTAATGTATATGAAAAGATATTATAGTAACATCAACAAGCAAAAATATAAAAATTCAAAAAAGAGACAAAATTTCTCTTCGCGTTTATTAATATTTATGGAAGTCATCTTCGAGATGAATCAAGATTTTTAAAAAAAAAAAATGAATTGCGAAAATTGCTTGCCTCTCTTCCATTATCGCATATTCATTAGACTTTATCACATAATATCGTCGTTAATATATCTTATCGTCATAAATTAAAAAGATATATCAAGTTGAAAAAAAAAATCACGATATTTATTACGACGACTATTGTAAATTTGAAAAAATTTGTTCATCCTATTGTACGTGTTAAAATGAAACTTTTATTGTTTGTTAAATCTAATTCAGAAAAAAGCACAAGAACTGTAAAAATATATATATATATATATAGAATGTTAATAAATTCCTGGGATATTTTTGAAAAAATCAATTTTAATAAAAACGAAATATCAATTGAATTTTTGTATTATTGTTTCAAAATTTAAATACTTATTTAACTTATTTACAATTTATTATTCTTTTTTAGAAGATGTTCCAACGCCTTATAAATAATTAAGATGAGCTTAAGTTGAAGATAGAGAGAAAAATTAAATTGGTTTGGTAAGATCTATGTTTCTAGTACTCGTTTTTCTTCTTTTTTACCATGCAAGGATGCACTGAGACAATGCAACTCTCACTCGAACAAGAAGAAGATTTTTCAAACGTACCATTATACATTATTACACTTCTCACATCGGTTTTTTTCCATCGCAGTGTCAAGTTGGTTGATACGTGTTACGTTAGAACAAGTCATTTAAATCTCCACGAAAGAAAAAAAAGTCACGTATCACGTGACAAAACTTCAATTATCTTATAAATTTTATGGACATATTATTCTAATACTTTTTAACGTATAGAATTATATGAAAAAAAAAAAAATAATAATAAAACTTATGAATATATATCTCGTCATTCAATCTTTTCCTCTACGATTTTTTTTCTCTGTTCGAACGACAGTGGAAGGCACAATGGTCCATCCTTCATGTACGAAGAAGTTCGAACAATCGAATCGTTTCCCTCAATCGTTATTAGGGAAAATAATCGAATATTTTGTTAACTAATGTCAATTGAGAGATGAATTATTCTATCGTTTAAAAAAACGATTGACTTCTAACTTA
The DNA here is from genome assembly GCF_014066325.1 of Apis laboriosa. Taxonomy (NCBI): domain Eukaryota; kingdom Metazoa; phylum Arthropoda; class Insecta; order Hymenoptera; family Apidae; genus Apis; species Apis laboriosa. The sequence continues at coordinate 982,466 of NW_025223220.1, forward strand.
TAGATATATTCCAAATGTCTGTATTTATAATTATTATTTATAAATATTTATATTATATTTATTTAAGTAAATAATAGGTATCTGATTATAATTAAAGTGATATGATTTTTTAATATCAATTAATTTTATTTATTCTAAATCGAAATCAGTTATAAGTGGAAAGTTGAAATTTCGTGTGTCAATCTTGGAGGAATTTTCCATTTGCACAGAAATCCTGAGTAATGGTGACCTAATAAACTTCTTACTGTTGCTTAAACTTACATATATAAAATTATTATCCAATATTTTGAAATTTAAAGTAAAGGTGAGTAAAAAATAGAACAAGATAAGTAAAATTCAAATCAAAGTTTCCCTGTTTGCAATTTGTTGCAATTTATGAAAGTGTATCGTGAGAATGATAATGATGTGAATAGAAGTCCATTTAAGTAAATTGTAGATTAAAGAAATGAAAAAGTTACGTAGGGGAAAGTTGGTCAAAATGGAATGGGTGAATAAAAAAATATAGTGAGAAAAAAATATCATATATAATAATAAATCTAGATAATCATCGAAGCATTTTATGATTGATTATGGTGAAGAAGCGAAGATGTTCTCTTGTGTGTATCAGAGCGTGAAAAATTTGATGAATATAGAATATAGAAATTTCGATATAGCGATGCTTTCTTTAACTTATTGAGCGAAGCATTACATTCTGTATATACTCATATATACTATATTGTAGTTTTGATATTTGATTGACAGTTTATTTCAAGCTTAACCTGTAAATTAAGAACATAGAAAATTTTCCAGAATCTTATCCATGATAGAAAGAAATATTTATTAAATTATATTATATAGTGAAATGTTTCTTTTTAGTAGATATTTATTTTTTGTTAAAATCTTTCTTCTATATTGTAGTTTTGATATTTGATTGACAGTTTATTTCAAGCTTAAGCTGTAAATTAAGAACATTTTTCCAGAATCTTATCCATGATAGAAAGAAATATTTATTAAATTATAATATATAGTGAAATGTTTGTTTTTAGTAGATATTTATTTTTTGTTAAAATCTTTCTTCTACATTGTACTTTTGACTATTTGATTGACAGTTTATTTCAAGCTTAAGCTGTAAATTAAGAACATAGAAAATTTTCCAGAATCTTATCCATGATAGAAAGAAATATTTATTAAATTATATTATATAGTGAAATGTTTCTTTTTTTTACTAGATATTTATTTTTTGTTAAAATCTTTGTTAATAATTGTATGAATTGAACAATAATATGTTGATTGTTGGAAACAGCATGATTGCAGAAAAGAAAAAGAAGACAATTTATGTATTTATGATTATTGCTCATAAAAAATTCAGCTATACATCTCTCGGTTTTTTTATAACATTCATATTATTATTACATTTTTAATAATATGCACTATTCTAAACTATTAATAGTTTTTACTTATAAAAAAATAAAAATTTTATAATTTTAATCGAATTTTAAGCGAATGTCTTATTTTACCTTGCCATTTTGATGAAAGAACGAAATATCTTTCAAAATTTTCTTTCGTAGTTAAATATCTTTTTTAATGTTTTTTAAATCTTTTTTTTTTCAAAGGTTCATTTAAAATCTTTCTGCATAAATAAACGTTATTCTTATTTTTTATCAACATGATACATAATTTTGACCAATTTTCCAATATTATTATAACTTAGTTATGGATATATTTATTTATAGATTATTTATAGTTAATATATTAAAGTATAAATATATTTTAAAAATAGCAATTATTTCAATTCTCAGATATTAAATAAATATCGAATAATCAGAAAATCTTTAGAATGTCGAATCGAAAAAATTCAGTTTACCTAAACAATATCTAATATAATTTAAAAAAATATAAGTTATATGTTTAAAGAAAGATTTGTAATATTATAATACTTTTTTGTTGTTCTTATTTATAAACAAAGAAAGATTTGGACATATTTAATTTTTATAAAAATCATTCGAGTAATAAAATTTAAATGTACAATTAATTACAAAAATCTTTATGCATTATGTTGTAAGAAAAGTTATGTATGTGAATTCAAAAATTCTTATTCATAGATGTAAAATATAATAGGTTATATTGACAGAAAATCTTTTTGAGAAAATTAAATTCTCTAATTTTTTTTTTTTTTTTAATGCAACTTGTACATTTTTTATAATGATGTGATACTAAATTAAATATTTTATATATTTAACTATTGTAAAGAAAATATTTTAAAGAAAAGAAGCATTGAAATTTTAAAAATTGATTGTTCCCATAAAATAATATTTCACAAAAAACTGTCTCGTATAACTCATTGTTTTTCATATAATCACAAAATTTCATTTGAATTTTCATCGATTTTTAATAATAGAATTTATTAGTTGAACGATTTAAAATGAATACGTTTCGATATTTTTTTTTTGGATCGATGAAAATGTAATTAAATATTTCGATAGAATAAAAAAATAAAACTTTTACAATAATCCAATCATTTCACCGATCAATAAAATTGAACGTTAAAATTTATCGGCAAACCAATTGTGTACAAGTTTTAATATCATTATTAATCACAAAAATAAACTGTGCTCGACTCGACGAAATAAAAAGATTATTTTCCAACGCTTACTTTCCAGCCTAGACCCGAGGCATTTTCAAATAAACACGCCCCTTCCATTATTGTGACTCTTTTATTTCTCTCTTTACACGCAACATGAATTTTGCCGCGTTTTTCAAATGCTATATTTCTTCGCACAAAGACAAGCATTGAACGGTAATAAAATTTATAGAAAAAGAAATCGCATAAAAGAAGTATCGTGGTCGAGCATGCAAACATGTAGACAAACAGGCAGAGGTTTGTCCTGCAAACGAAGAACGTCACCGACGCAAAACTTTGCCAAGGATGCTAGGAATGTGGGACAAGGAAAATCTTACGCCTTGGCTTCGATGCGTTTTATTATCACAACTAGCATTTCGCTAGTGAAAATATCAAGTGTCGAATACATTATTCCCTTGAATATGATACAACGGTCAATATCTGTGTTAATTTTTAATTTAAATTTGTCCTTTCCCATTTTCTTCTCCCCCTCTTTTTTTCCCTAGAAAACAAACGGGGGAAAAAATATTTCGGGAAAATATATATATCTCCGTTCAACGATACGCTTCCCCGTAATAAATTCACGAAACACACCAAGGCCGATTGTATATACGGGAAATGTATTTTTCCGGTTACACGGTAGACTTACCATGGGTAGGTAACAACCGACCAACTTGTTCCGTTTCATTATGCAAGCAAGAGGACTAGAAAAAAAAAAAAAAAAAATAACAAAACAGCGATGGTTCTATCGAGATCCATTAAAATTCGACCTTTTTCATGCTTGGTTTACTTTATTAACATATTCGATGAAATATTTTATGATTCGATATTAGATTAAAGATTTACAATTTGTTGTAATTCGTAATATTGCATGAATGTTAATATTTAACGGTTGTAGATTGTACGTGTTTTTGAAATTATCATTTCAAGTTTTATATCCGTCTCTATTGAAAATGTTTTCGGTAGTTACGTTCTGTGTAGTTGCGGTATCTGCATCGTTTAATATGTAACGCGGTTACCTTGACCTTCTATGCATACTTATAGTTTTTTTCGTAGCTCGTAAAAATTAGAAACTCGAATGTGTATTGTTGGAAAAAACACTCGTTCATCGGCGAGATAAGCACGAGATCTAGCTTTTCGTCCATGTTAGATTTTTAGAAGCGTCATGAGGCGTTCGATTTTGATCGTTCGAAAATGACCCGTTACAAATTGGTTCTCGCGTGCGCGTCTCGCGCTTCGCGCATCGAGATTTCACGTTGGAAATTCGTCCTATCAGTGGAGGATTCGATGCGTGTCTGTCACGCGGCCGATTCTGTGCATGCTCGCGTAACTTTCCTGGCTTGGTAAATCAACGTACGAGAAGAAGATTACAACAACGGTATAAAATCTGCTTTTTTTTTTTAACTCATAGTTTTATGATGAGTTTTATGATGAGTTTTACGAATCAGAGCACAACTCTCTTTGGATTGTTTCTTCTTCAGATGCAAGATGCGCTTGTTATATCGCTTTTTTATTTATTTGTCTTGAAAAAAAGAAATTCTAGAACAAACTGATTCTAAATTTTGTGATAAAATACACATAGTTTTAAATTCATAAAATCAGATGAGATAGCAGTAAAGCAAGGTTCAAGTGGCTAATATTGTAATCAACTTTATTATTAAATTAGATGTTAAAGACAATATTGAAAAATTTGATTTTGAGATATTCGAGTTTATTTAGAATGTAAAATAGAAATTCATTTATTTATTTAGAATTTTATTTATTTATTTAGGATTTATTTATTTAGGATTTATTTAAGATTTAAATTTTTTTCCATTTTTTTTAAATCATAAATTAAATTAAATAAAAAAAAAAGGATAGAAATACTGAGATAGTTTTTAATTCGATCATCTTTTAAAATACAATAATTTTAAACCTCAAGTTTTCTTCTGAAAAGTTTAATTTAGAAGGATTAATTTATTAGATGATGCGTAAAAAATTAAAACAAAAAAATTCAATTGATCGGAATTTTGAAGAAAATAGTAAAGATTGCTTTTATAATTTTTTTATCTAAGCCTAAAAATTAAACAATACATTTTATAGATTTGTGTCATATATATATGACACAAAAATTTGACAAAAATAAATATTCGATATAAATTAAAAATCGTATACTTTCTGTCAGGGTTTATATAAATAAATAAATCGAATAAATAACTTTAAAAAATTTTAAAAAATTTCTAATAAAAAATATATATATATAAATATAAATATTGCAAATAACTTTTTTATTTTTTCTAAATTATGGACAAAATTTGGAATAATATGAGATTTTTAAAAGAAATAAGTTATAATACTGGATAAAAATGTAAATTAAGTATAAATAAATTTTTTTTAATAATTATTATTTTTAATAATCACAATAAACGTGTAATAAATATGATAAGCATTGAATAATCCGCAATTCCAAATTCCAAATCCATTAGAGTTTTTCTTCAGTTTATTCTTCACGTCGAATAATTGAATTTCATTTCATTATTTGTTAATAAATATCAAGTATTCTATGTTATTACTATACCTTTCTTACTATTCATTACCATTACCATTTCACAATCAAAAATACAATATAATTTAATTTTATATTAATATTTTAAAATTAAGATTATTGTACAATATCTTTCTTTAGTTCCTCAGAAATTACAAAATAAATTAGAATATATCCCATTGAAATATCCTGTTACATAATCTGCATATTCTATGATGAAAATAAGAAATATCCATTGAATAAAAAAATATTAATGAAACACAATAGCTAATGAAAGATTATTATCTCATTTAAATTTAATAATATTAAAAATTTTATTATTATATGTTAATATAATTTGTGAAATATCTTTGAAAGATTCTAAAAATTCATTCTAGAAATTCAAACAAACATAAAATTAATATATAAAAATGTTACTTATTTATTAAGTTATAAATGAAGATAGAATAAGACAATTCTATCTGTAATTACACTACACTTAACTTTATCAATTTAAATTTAAAACTTAAATTTTTTATAACTCAATACATAAGCTTCGACTGATATTTTTGTACAACTTTTATGTTTCTTTTAGTTTCTAGAATTTACTGTATTTAAAAATATTTCACAAATATATCAATATTCTACAAATTAAAACCTTGATATCTCATATTTCTACTCTATTTCATATCCCTATCTTCACTTCAATTACTTTTTTCTCTTACAATTTAGTAACAAAATCTTCTAATTCCAATATTTAAATTAAGCTCGTAATTCTCATATCCTTAAAATAAACCCAGTGAAGCCAGCCGAGGAAATGAGGCGGGGAAAGGAAGAAAAAGCGGAACAAGATTATGCGCGTACAAGATTATATCGAGGAGGAGGCGAATGGATTCAAAGTATATGTTTTGATCTAGTCCTTTTCCACCAATTGCGACGAAGAAAGAGGAAACAAGTGTCGCGAGGGAAGGGCGCATTTCCTTGATTACCGTCAGAAAAAGTGTACAAGCCTGTTGCAAAGACGTTGCGCAAGCGCAAATTTTAATTGAGCGTACCAACGGCTCTAGTCTTTCTCTCTCTCTCTCTCTCAAGGAATCTTCCTGTGATGTGGCGTGCCAACTCGCGTCATGCCACGCCACACTCTAAGTATCATCGTGTCGCGAAACATTCAAGAAACTGCCAAACGACGAAAAGAACAAAAGAACTAGACAAGAGGAAAGAAAAAGGAATGAACTGACAGTTTTCACTCACCGTGTAGTTGCGTGAGCGATTGCAGCGTGCTGGCATTGCAGTTCATGTATCCTGAAACAGAGAAAAGGTTGGTGTTCCGATTAAAATCGTATTACGCTCTAATCTCAATTTTCAATCGGTCAATTGTTATACATTCCGCCATGGCAATCGTAAATCTCGATAAACGAATCTAGTTTCGATAACAAAAGTTCACTAGTTATCTCTGTTTTACGTTATTTTTGAGCTAATGCATAAATTAATTCCGAATGTGTATCATATATAAATGATTGAGATAAGAACGAGGAAGAAATGACACTGAGTTCCCGAATTGAAATTTATTGTACCATAATTTATTGTATCATAATCAAGACATCCTCTTGATTTCTTCGTGTTATTGTTTCTTTTTCTTTCACAAGTGTCTCACAATATATTTGTCATAACAATTTGAATAATAATGATTCAGCTACAATTCATACATCTCGAGCTCAGCGTTAAATTATTTATATGCGAATAGCAAGATTTCATAATATTTATAAGTTCTATAATAATATTCCTTAAAAATCTAGAGTGCATAAAACATCGATCATTAATGACATTATCAATATTATCTAAGATGCTAATTAATAATAATCAATAAAAAGAAAAATCTCAAAAAAAGAAAAAATATCGACGTATGTTAAAGTTTCAATGATAATAATTCAACTACGAATACAAGAATCTCAACATTAAATTGTTCGTATACAAAATTTTATAACATTTCTAAATTCTATAATATCTAAAAAAAACCTGACGTATAAAACGCTATATCGATCGTTTATAATTAATAATCAAAGAATAGTAATTAATAATAATCATCGTTAGAAAATTTAATAGAGAAAAAGTCTCGAAAAATATCGATAAATCGGTTACCAAAGTTTTACTCGGCCACATAAAAAAGGTTGGGCCATGTGAAATCATGGTGGTCGAAGGATCGATCGAATGATCCGTGGTATCTTTCACGTATGAGCGTGTATGGGCGTGCATCCACGCGCGGTAACGCTAGACGCGCGCGTGAAGTTACGAGCCGGGGGATATTATATCGCAAAGCTGAAGGAAAAGAAAACGAACCGCTCGCGTGCGGTTCTCGGAGATCACGTTGCACAGTGTCGTAAGTAGCGACACGAAAGCCCGTTTCTGGACACGTGGATCAAACGCGGTTTCACCATTTGATAAAAGTGTGCGTGTCACCTAGCTTATCGAGACACTGGCGCATAACCGTTAACCGCGAACGAAATAAACTGAACAAGGAAACGTTGGCAACTCGAACCTATGGATTATCCCTCTATACAGTTTTGTGGCTTCCGAGACTAGTAGACGAAGAGATAACAAGTCGAAACGAGCATAGCTCAGCTCGATGAACAAAATGTTTAGCGTCAAAATATTTTTCGATTGATTCGTTCAAATCTATGACGTGATGTATTTTCATATTATTATTATGAATCAAGAAACAATCCCAAGCAGTATAAAAATGAATCAAAAAAGAAAGTAAAAATAAAAAAGAAGAGAAAGAAAGAAAAGAAGAGGAAAAAGAAAACAATACAAATTTTTTTTCCTAATAATATAAATGCTAATAAAGTATGGTACTTAATAAGTTGATATAATAATTTAATTAAATTTAAATTTGCGCGAATAATATATACTTTTATTCATATTATAACATTTAAAATAAAAATTCTTTTAAATAAAAGAATTAAGCAAACATGAAGATTCATCTTTAACATTTATTTTTTTTAGAAGTTTATATTACAAAAAATCGATTTAAAACTGATATTAATTATAAAATTTTTATTAATTATGTATAATAAAATTAAATATAAATACTTTTCACGTTTTTTAATATATTTTTAAACGAATTTTTAGAATTTACATTAGATTTTATTTCTTATTATTCATCCATATGTGCATATTATATTATAATTTAATAAATTAAATTCAAATCTTCAGATTACCTACGAGATTCTATCTAATTTATCTAGTAGATTTTCTCAATGGATTATAAATCAATAAATTATAAAAGCTAATGCATAACTATTAATTAATTATTTTCACTACTTCTAAGCAATTATCATAAATAAAAAATTTAAAATTATTTATAAAAATAAATTAAATCCAGTATGATAAATGATTATTTTTAAATCATTTCTAAGAATTCTATTTTTAAACATCTTATTCTGTATTTTGCATATGTAATGTATATTGCATATTTTGAAATATTATATCTCTATATTTATATTATCTATTATGATTATTCTCCAGTAATTCATATCAATAATCACATTTTTATACGAGACCAATCGATGTCTTAATACTTATGAGCCATGGTGTACTTAACAAATAAGATAAAAATTGATCACATTGCTCAATTCTTCCCAACCGTTTCGAGACCGCGTTCGACCGTTTCCTTTAACCGCATCGTTGCGCGCGCATAAACTTAGCGAAATCTCTACGAATTGACAGTGGCGCTGCGCTGCGCGTACCTCTTTCGACAGTTTCCGCTTATATCAATCGCAATCTTGTTTCCGTCGGTAATCGCGACTCAGCCTTGATACAATGATGCACACGTGTACTACACGTAATATACCTGGCAACTTCGCTTCTATCGAGCAGACCTTTCGATTCAAGGTTGTTCAAACGAGTCGTAATTTATAGTTGACGGTAATTTAAACACGTGAAGCCGACGATTAAAGACAGAGACGTTAATTACGACGCAGAAACAAGACGAGTCAAAGCACGTATACTTACGTCGTCGTTGAATAACCGCTGTACGCAGAGAAGCATGCGCGTGCTAACCAAGCAGAGAGAGTTGTGCAATCGGCTCGAATCGAAAATATCCACTACAAGTATATTCGGGACGCCCGACCGACACTTCCCTATTGCCACAGTCGATGCGGCGATAATTTCCTCTTTCCTACGTTGCTGCTATTACGCTCTCTTTCTCTCTCTCTTTTTCCTCAAGTATTCCACCTTTGCAAGTCGAACGATCAAATCATGCAAACTCTAAATTAGGTATTAGGTACTTATATATCAAATAAATTTCAAAGAAATCTGCACATTTAATCTTCACGCGAGGGTTATGTGAGAGATTATTATATATAGATATATATAAATAATTTTCATGGATTAAGCCCGCTACGGTCTAATTTTTGTGCTCTCGTTTTCGATTTAACAAATAAAAAGATTTTAGCATAAAATATTAATAATAACTTTTTTTATTTTCTGTTCAAATTCGAGGAATTTTTATTATTATAAGAAAATACAATTAGATCGAAAATGACTTGAAAAATATAAACGGGTTAACTAATATTTCACTGTGCCATGTGAAAATTAGCATATACTGCTCATTCGTTTATCGTATCGAAGCGGAAGTAGAAACAGAACGTGTAGTAGCAGCAGTAGTGAAAGAACAAATCGTACTACTGTAGAAATCACTGTTTTTAATCAAAGTTGAACTGCTATATATATAACGAAATCTGAAAGAAAAGAAAGAAAATTGCACTTGCTATTCATTTTCTTATAAATCCACTACGATTCTAAAATATAATACTGGCGTTTCGAATGGCTTGCCTTCTCTTCCCGCGAAAAGCAGCGTCACGAAACCACGACGGCTTGACTTTTTGCCAAACAACTCTATCTTGCGACACGTCGATCCGATAAAATTTCTCAACGCTTTCTCTTTCGCGGTTCCCGAACTGAAAAATTTTCTTCGTCCAAGTTACATTAAACCTTAAACGCGAACGATTGCGCCAATCTTAGACTTAAAGATGTTTCAATTCGAATTTTTCAACCATACACGTTGCATCGATCGACGATTTTCACTCTGTCAATTTTATCGCTGTTTGTAACATGTCTGGAAAAAGTGTACTGGAGAAGAAAAAGAAAAAAAAAAAAGAAAAAAGAAAAGAACGTAAACCGCGTTCGAGCCAAAAGCACGGTAGTTAATGCTACCGGATGCCAACTCGTAGAACAAACCGGTTCCGGCCAGCGCGCTGCGCCGCAACGCTCTGCAACCCATCGCGACTGCGCGTTGCGTGATGGAATCACGCGCGCGAAATCAAACGGGAAAATCAGCATATAGGCTGGAATGCAATTGGTAAAACGTTATATCTCGATTGTAAAAAATACAATCATTTAAGTTTTAGAAATTAGATCCATATCAGTGTATAGAATTAGTTAATAAATATATACTGCTATTTATCTTCGTTGTCATGTTGCTGACAATGAGATAGTAGATAACAGTCGGTCGATTTGCTGGGATACGATGTTTTCAGCGGTTGTATCTCAGTTTGTACGTTTTAACTAGACAGTTCATAGAATTATGACATAATGTAACGACGCTTTTCATACCAGATATTTCTGCCGGTTACTAATTAACTGACACTAGATAACCAATTTTAAATCAAGTCTAACATTTCTTTTTTTTTTTTTTTTTTTTTTTATTTGAAATAAGAATAAATATTACGTTTCAAAAGTGCTTACATGGAACGATCATATGGATCATTGATCATCGAGAAGGAAAATTTTGTACAAGATTAAATCTTTTCAAATGTTTGTTAATTGATAAATGCTTTATTATGTTTTAATGATAATGTTAATTACTATTATTAAGAATATTTCTAATTATTTCAGTTTATTTCGTGAATTTTGATCAAAATATGATCTAATACAGATATAATCCAAATAATTAGTTACATATAAAACAATTTTTTTATTTAATAAATAGTATCATCTAAAAGAGATGAAATTAACTCAAAGTTTTTCATTTTTTAAAATATAATTCTATAATAATGCTAGATAACACAAAATTTTTCAAATAAAAGATATTTAATTTTTAATGCTCTGTCACATTATTGTAAAGAAAATTTCCAGGCAAAATTATACGTACCTAAAAATAAAAGAATACGAAAAAAAAATATAAATACTTTGGAAATTGCTTTCACTCCACTTAAAGAGTTTTTTTGTTGATAAAATAATTTATCGATTATGTTTTATATATAAACAAATTTTTATTAAAATTTTAATTTTTAATTTAGATAAATTTAAAATAGTATATGAAGACTTTTTCAACTCACTATATATTGCACTGATTGAAGATAGAAATTGTTTTAGATTGATGATGAATATATGCAGTGTTCTGACATCATTCTTTTGACTGACATAAATGATAAAATATGCATTATCTTCTGTTCCCATATTTTTTTTATACTATAACTAATGGTTTATATTTTTGAATTGTTAACAATACCAATTTTACATGTTATTTGTTATATTTTGTCTTATGTCTTATTCATTATGTACTATTGTTTTGTCAATATCTATAATTAAATCTTAGTAAAGTTTGTATTCCTGGTTTATAAGAATGTAATGGTATATTATCTCTTGTTATAAAACGATGTTCACGTGCTGTTTCTTTATGGATGATTTTAGCTGCAATGTTATTGTTATCTGAATATTTTATTTCAGCATGTATTATGTATTTCTCTTTTATTATGTTAATTTATCGTTTCACATTATTTATATTCTTAATAAATAATAAATAATAATAAATTATAAATAATAAATAATAATAAATTATTCTTACATTGATTGTTTTTTGTTACGATATTAATTGAGAATATAGTTTTTACAATTTACAATTACTTAATCTTATATTACTATTATGAGATTTTCTACAACGAACAATAATATCTATCCTCTAACTATATTTTGTATATTATTATTATTATATTATTATTATTATTTATAAACGAATTAAATGGCTCGCTTTATTCATTGAATTATATATACAAGAAAAAGTAAAGAAAAGTCATAAAAGAAAAAAATAAGACATGTACTATCTTATGATTACATAATAGACGCATAAAAATAATTCGTGGATCTGATTCTATCTCATACGCAAGAATATGATGTAATTATATCGAAATTGCGGAATTATGATGATTGTGAAAATGTACAATATTACGATTTGTAAAAGATAATAATAATCAATTAAAATTAAAATAATCAAACAATTAGGATACATATTTAAAATTTCGAAATAAAATGAAATAAAATAGCAATGAGGGTCATATAATCTTTCGTGAATGAACGTGTGAAGATGATTTGTGTAGAAAAATATATCTAATATTATAGTGTTGAAATACGAAATACATCACAGTAAACGAACGTTCAATTTAAAGATAGAATATTAAAATTATTATACGTATTTCTATTGACAATTAAAATTCGAGCATGATAATGCCTAATTTCGTTGAAAATCGTCCAATTTCGTAGATATTTCTTTTCATATTTAGGTAAAAAATAGATTTTCTTGTTAATATTTTTACTTACTATTTCGATCTATTTTTGTAATATATACAAATATAATTTAAATAAATAATTTTATAAACATTATTCATATTCTAATTCAACGTGTTATTTTAATATGGTTTTTAAATCGTTAAGATAAACAATCGTAAAATCTTATGATTCTAATATATTTTATTTCATTTTTCTATTATCGACTTAAATATAATGCGAACGAAGAGCAAAATTTATTAGGATTCGTTCAATACCATACTCATAAAGAAAATCTTTATCGAAATTAAAATGGAAAATCTCAATTCTTTTTCAAAATATTGATAAATTCAAAATTCAAATTCAATATTCAAAATATTGATTTTATTCGAAGCAAAATCAGAAAATCTATTTTTTATCTAAATATGAAAAGAAATATCTACGAAATTGGGCGATTTTCAACGAAATTAAATATTATTCATTTATTACTTTTCACTTATCTCTTCGAATATTTCCAATTCAAAGACGATTAAAGTTTAATAATCTTTGATCAAAATCGATCAAAAAATTCTTTAAGAATTTTTAATCAGATCGAAAAAAGTTTCTAAGCTTCAAAAATTTACTACCTAAATCCGTTATCTCGTTGATTATATTAAAAGTACGTTTATTATTTCAATGCTGAGGATTAATGGCACAGAAAAGTTATCATTACGATCTATAAGAATTTATCTATGCCATGAATATTCTATTCGATGTAGATAAGAATTACTAAAACGAATCATTACATTACAAATGATACGTAATAACTAGTTTGAAACTCTTGCAAATTGTTTCTTACCAGATAACATAGTCATGTAAATAGCTGCAAATATGTATATCAATTTGTTAGGTTGATAACCACTTAATATTGCATGACGCATATTGTAAGAGAATATTAGTAGTTAAACGTATACACAAATACTCGAGCATACAGAAAGACAACAATAGAATCAATAGCAAAACAAAATCGAGTCACATTCTCGAAAGGAGTGACGGTGAAATGATAGTGAAAAATAGCAACAAGGCAGATAATAATTCAACACATCACTTGGACTTGAAGAGTATAACAAGTTGATCAATCTGTAATTGGCACGTTAATAAAAATTCAATGTAACTCGATAGGGGACAATTACATGGAAAGAATTGAAAGAGTATAAATTTTCTTATGCTATCTTAAAGATTTTTTTTCGATCTCGAGACCAATCATTTTCAAATGGTATTGCAGAAAATTAATCTTCTCTTAAATAAGTGTCATTATGTTAGATCTATTGTTGCAAGTACACAAAAGATGCCGAGATACGTTCAATAGTTACAAAGATATGAAAGATGTTTGAACTTTAGATATTCATAGCAATATATTATCGTTTCACCATTGTTTTGCATCATTAATTTTAATTTTTTTACTCCTCTTCCTGAATAATTCACACCTGTGTAATAATCTCTTATGATTTTTGAACAACCTTCGATGCTAAAATTATTCTTAATCTTTTTCATTTCATTTTGTTCTCATGTGTTTCCACATGTAATATTTTTGCTTATATAATGCAACAAAATAGATTCAAATGCTAATATCAAGATATTTAATATCCCCTTTTTTTCATTTACACATCAATTCTTTTATTTTTTTTTTTTTTTTTTTTTTATTTTTTTCGTATTGAAATAAATTTTCACATTGCTACAAATAGACACTAACGTAATAATAAATAACTCGTGTAAATTAATACTGTTTACTTTCAATAATAGATAATATAAAATTACAACCTAAATAAGAGATATATTAATTCGAGAAACAATTTGAAATGGCGGAAACACACGAGAGAATTTTATATACGCGTATAATAATACTATAGAATATATACATAGTACACACTATACGGTACTACTGTAGAGTTGCTCGCGACTGTCCTGCAACTTGGATCGAATAGCGGTATATCCGTACCGTGTCAGGGAAGCAAAAGTTTAAACGTGCATCGACCTTTCGCGTTTCCTTTGGCTTATCCATCCTGAAAACTAGGCCTGCGTTCAAGCAACGTTGGATGTTTGCCTGAAAAACAGTTTATTCCTGACCCGATTTCGCTTAAATATCTTCGAATATTTACACTTTCGTTTAAAAAAAAAAAAAAAAAAAAAAGAGGGAAAATCGTATATTTTCGTTCTTCGAATTCGAAATAGCTTTGAATAAGTCAAAAGTTTCATTAAATATGAATGGAATGGTTTATAATCACTGTTTGGGAATCGTGGCGCGATTGACGAAGGCTATAAAAATGCGACAAGACCATTATCAATGGGCCATTAATAAAATTATTTAAATGATGCACGTGAGTCGCACATTAGTCACGACGATAAATCAAACAAATCCAAAAAAAAAATTTTACCGGCGTTATCGCCAATTTCTCTTGTTCCAAGTAAATTAACATCTATGTATGTAGATATAAGAGAGAGTCGTGCAATATCAAGCAAAGCTTGTTTTCACTTTCCTCGTAAATTAATACTTTTATTTGTAATACACGAGTGTATATATATAATAATTTTATGCAATATATTTCGGGGTCACTGTTTCTTTGAGGTGTATGAATATCGCATACATTAACAAGTTATATTTATTTTAAAGTTGTTCTTTCGTTTCTCAGTTAATTTGATTTTATTCTAAATGAATTTGTTATCTTTGGTTTATTCAGTGAAAAATAGGTAATAAAAAATGTTTATTGTTATATATATATATATATATATATATTAAAATATTTCTAAAATATGTTTGTCATGCGATTGCATTGAAATTAAATTAGAAAAATGTTCTTTTGGTCTTTTTTTTTAACAAAAAAGTATCACAAGAAATTTAGAAACAAAATATATTGAATATAATGTGAATATGAAATGAAAAAAAATTAGATATATTTTGATTCTATATGCATAGAAATCAAGAAATTATTAATTATCTTATTTAAAATGTTTGTAATAATAAAGTTTAAAAAAATAATTAAATTTCTTTTTATTACTATTAATAATCATTTATTAATTGAATGATTGATCAATAAATTTATACAACAATTAGAGTTTAATATCTTTTAAATATTTAACATTTTTATTTTTAGACTTTAATTTTGTAAATGCATAATAGCGTTTCCTTTTTTATATTTAAAAATATAAATATACTTTTAACAAAAATTTTCAGTTAAATATAATTCTTTAATAATTCAATATATTTTTAATTTTTAAAATATAAAATGTGAAATATAATGTGAAATAAATAAATAAATAAAAAAATAATTTAAATATTTATTTATTATAAATGAAAACATTGAATGAAAAAATAAAATAATGAAGATAAATATGAATAAAAAATTTGAAAAATATTAGTTATTATAAATTCACAAAAAGTAAATATTTCATTATTTTTCATCTATAACTATTTTTATATCTAAATTATTAACTGTATGTTCAAGCATCATGTTGCTTCTTCATTAATTTTTTTTTCGATAATAAACAAAAATTTAAAATTTATTTTCTGTTTATTTTATATCAGGTTAATTTAATATTTTCATCTCAAAAACTATGATATTTTCAAAAAAATTTTTATATCGTTTGAAAACTTTTTGTCAGAAAATAGATACATATAGATTTCAAATCAACAATATTTATCGATTTTTTTTCCTTTCCGTTCTTTACTCGACATTGAAATGCTAATAAAATTATACCATTAATTTAGAACTATCCTTTACACGTACAAATGTAATCATTATTTGATATATATCGCTTTAAAAAATTGCCACGTAACGTCGACTCAGCGATATTCCTTTCCTTTTTTTTTCAATGTGTGTCCATTTTCTATTCGAGTTCGTGTCATTCGTGACGTCTAAAACGCAACACATCGCGTCACAAAACATGTGCACAATGCGATTGTTCGAGATTTTTCGAATCGCAGGTTGAAATCGACATAATGTTACATAAGTCGCAGATGAAAAGGCACTAGTTTCTGGGGAGAATCGAAATCTCGTGAATATCGATCGTTCGAATTGTTCGATGAACGATGCAACGCCATCTACGTAACGCGAAATCATTTTGCCACTCGTCAAATGTATTACAAATATTTTTCGACTTTTTCTTTTTTTTTTTTTATTTAATTTTCATTTATACAATATACCAAAAGAACTGTATTCGCTTAAGTAAATAAAAAATTATCGGTGAAATCCTTGTCGAGATTCAAATTATTCGATTATCTTGAAATTCAGATAAGTGTTACACAGAATATAATGAGAGATGAAAGTCTTCATGCACGAACTCAACTAACGAGTTGTGTTGTCAAAATTAATGAAAATCCTGTTTTTAATGAAAACTTTATGCGTCTGTAAGGCATAATGGTTTAGTATATAGAATAATTTCCTTTTAGTAATATATTACTTAGAGGAGAAATTAATTTTTACAATAGTACAATACATATGTCTTCTTTAGCTTTCTAAATATAACTTTGTAATGATACGAGTTATAATATAAAACTTTAAATTAAAAAAATATTCAGATTTCAATCATTCTGTTGTAAAAATATCCTAAGATAAAATTGTATTCTTTTCATACTCAAAATATTAAAAATGCTGAAAGTTTGAAGGCTAATTTTATTTCTTCAATATGATATTTAGCTAAAAAAATATATAATCCGTTAAGTAATACAAATTTTCATAAGACTATTTTAATTAGTTTTGATCAGAACCAAAATTTTCGAGTTAAATGAATTTTTTTATTTCTATCTTTTACCAAACTTCTTCCAAGAATAAAAAATTCTGTCTTTCATTATATAAATTTAAATTAAATTATCAACAAAATAAAATCATATACATTTTAATTTTCATATTAGATTGATATTAAAAAAACGAACATTTTCTAAAATATCGTTCTTCAAAATAAAAATCATATTTGCCACGATCGATATATAAAATATCTTATTATTTCTCGTCGTATAATCGTTGACCAAATTGACATGTTAGCAAACATAATCTTTTTTATACAAAAATCCTTATCTCCTTACGTATCTTTCCTCCCACGTATCTCTGCAAATCTGCCAAGTTCAAATGTACACCGTCACAATACACGTCGATCGTTACATTCACTATACACACCACGCGATATTTCGATCGATTATACGCTCAACGAAGGTCGGCCACGTGTTACATCTATCACCTCTATCCCCACCACTCCAACTTTATACGTATATGAATATATTTTACGAGATACTCATTTCACCGTGAGAAATAATAACGTTAATTTCCGTGATAACGGATTGGATTCGACCGAATTCATTTAACACGCCTTCTATGACGTGTTCTCTGAATATATCGTTGATATTCAAGGTTCGGTGAAAGTGTTAGATAACGATTTTCTTTGGATACGGTATACTACGGTTGGTGGATAGCTTTGGCCTCGTATCGCATGGACGATTAGAAAACTGGTTTATTTCCTTCCATTGTTTCTCTACAGCGAACTTGATCGTACAATTATTTTTTATCGTGTTTTCGTTTTGTAACTTAATACGTGAAAAAAAAATAGTAAATTACCGTTCGAAGGTAAAGAAAAAAAAAAAAAAAAATTACAGAAAGAAAAGAGAGACTTTTCGAGTTGTGTCGAACCACCGGGTAGAACTTCTCGACCTATTGAATTAGACTAGCATCGGTGACATAACGCGAGTCACGATACGGATGTGCATATTAACCCATTTAGCTCCGTTACACGCGGATAATGCATGATCCGCATTCTGCATGTACGACTTCGGTCCGTTGAAATGGATGCGGAAGTGAGGTTAGGTTAAACACGGCGATCTCTCGTCAAAGATTAGAAAAGAAAAAAAAAGTCACTCGCGTCATTGAGGAGAATACATATTGGATCATTCGATTAGTATATTTGAATCAATTATAAAATTAGCATTAAGATATGTTTATAATATTTTTTATAAAGTAAAGTATTACGTACAAATTGTATAAAAATATTATTATATTAATNTATTAATATTAATAATATTATAAATATTATGTATATTGCGCGTATATATAGTTTCAAATAACATACGTTTTTGATTCAACAAAGAAATGATTTGTTGACATAGTCTCACGAAGAAACAATTATATCCACTTTTATTCTGATCGAAATTATTTTTGCCTGCGAATTTGCATACGAATCGAATCTTTCGATTCTATCTCTTTTTCGATTATAACGTAATTTTAAGTTCGCGCTTATTTGTATATTATTTATTGTATAGTATTTTACATGTCAAATATAAATATTCAATCAATCATTGCCTTTCGAACTTTTACCTTTCACTTGGAAATCATACAACGTCAAACAAAATGGTTGTTACCAAAATAATCTAAATATATTAATTTTCTTTTTTTATAAATAGAAAATTAATTAAAAAATAGAAAACAGGTTATAAAATACATCGAAAAACCGAAGATGCATGTCAAATAAAGCACGATTTATTGTACTAAAAATTGAATGGATAAGAGTTTATCTTTAATAATAAATATTTATACGATCGTAAATAAATACACGTTTAAAATCTTGATTTTTATTGCAATCACGTTGCATAAACACATACTTTGCATGTATCGTACATATATCTATTAATGCAAATGCAATTAAGATTCTATCGATCGTTTAAAACGTTTTGCGAGAACAACAATATTTTATGTAATTTTTGACATTGTATCCCAAACAAAAAAGACGAACAAAACATTCTCATCTCTTTTATCTTGAATAACAAACGATTCCTACTGAATTAACACTTTCTTCTGATCGTACGAGTAAAATATATTCAACGAGATATCCTTAAACAAACAAAGAAGATTCAACAAAAATCTTCTTCTCATTTGTCGAATCGATATTAGCTAGAGTTGAAGATACTCGGTTTGGTAGACAGATTGGCGGGATTGCGAACAGATTTGTTTCTCGTGTAAACTGTTTTCACGACCTAAATTTGGATGAATTCTGGCGTCGAATGGTCCTTCAGTTAAAGCGTTAGAGACGTCGTTAGAGGCATGGTTGAAAAGAGAAAAAGGATTCGCTATCTATGGAATGCAAGCGCCCGTGCATCCACCCTGTTGCGATTCTATTCCCGTCCTCGAGGACCAAACGGTGAACTACTAGACCAGGCTTGATTCTATTACCACCTCCGTGAATTCAACGAACGTTCGATTCACGATAATTTTTCGATATTCACCTCGATGAGATGAATACAACTATGGTATAAGTTTGGTTTAAAAAAATAATTTACAAGAATATTTTGAAAATTTCGCTCCTTCAGGCTATTCAATTTTTTCGTATATTTTAAATACAATAATAAATAATAGCTATAAAATTTAATAGTTTTTATATTGTATACAGAAAACTAAATATATTAAACTTTTTCCCTTTTAAGAAAAAGAAAAAGGAAGAAATAATTATCGAAATCTCAAACTTACACAAATATTTTTTTCAATAAAATTAAAAACTCAATTGGAGAGAAATTTAATTAATGGAATTTCTCCTCGATGGTCCCCAGCGGTCCAAGTAATCCAGGGAAAGTTAAAATACTACACCAACCTTTAAAACACGTTTCCATCTTAAATAACCAAATTGAAGTAAAACCAGAGATTAAAAAAGAAAAAATTACCATCCTAAATAACATCCTACCAAATATCCAATCTTCACGATATCTCTTGTTCCAAATTTCCTAAAACCTTCTAAAACTATCTCCTAAATTAATTCCAATTAATTAACCTCGCTTAATCAAACACAACGAATAAACACATCTACAAAATTATAAAATTAATCTTATCGAACTGTCAAAACGTAATACGTTCGTTTTTCCAAATTCCATATTGGAGGGGGGGTGTTGAGGAATCGATAGGGCGCAATCGACGTTCGACAATCGCGGATGGCAACGACCCACGAGAAACGGCAGAGGGATGCGGGCGATTCCGGGGAAGATTCGGGGGTGGGCAAGGAGAGGAGGGGCCAGGCTAAATTTAAATGGCCCGGTACTCGTGCGCCGTTAACGAAACGCACTTGGCAGCCACGCACACGTACGCGCCACTCCAGAACGACACGTACGTGTCGTTGTGCACGTGCGTCGATCAGCTGGCCCGCATATAAGGGTTTCTCCGCGACCCTCTCCCTCTCTGTCTCTATCTCTCTGTCTCTCTCTCTCTCTCTCTCTCTCTCCCTTCCCGCTGGCGACTCCGTCCGAGTATCAGAGTCAGGCTTTCTCCTCCTTCCGCCTGCTCGCTCGTTCACGCGAGTGGAACTCGTTCATATTCTCTTCGCGAGAATAATTTCACAAAGCAGACCGTTTCGAACCGTTTCGTTTGTGAATGTAGAATGGCTCGCGGAAATATTAATATCGAAAGGGGCACGAAAGTGGGATGGGACGGGAAGAATGAAAGAAGCGAAAATTAATGAATCGATCTCAAATTTTCCGTAACTTCCGTAAATAAATAAATAAATTATTGAAAGTTATTGAAAGTTTGCTTGTTAAATTTAAATATATACTTGTGTGATGACAACTCGAATGAAAACTTGAAAGAGATGAAAATTATATATATATATATTTTAAATTTGTAATATTATAATATTTTTATTAATAATAT
Organism: Apis laboriosa; assembly: GCF_014066325.1. Lineage (NCBI taxonomy): Eukaryota > Metazoa > Arthropoda > Insecta > Hymenoptera > Apidae > Apis > Apis laboriosa. The sequence continues at coordinate 1,003,761 of NW_025223220.1, forward strand.
TTTATTTAATAATATCTTTATTTTTTTAAATTTGTGTTAAATTTACGTAGTCAAGTATCTATATGCTTTGAAAATTATATATATTTTAAATTTGTAATATTATAATATTTTTATTAATAATATTTTATTTAATATTATTATTATTAGTGAAGTATCTATATGCTTTGACATATTTTCTTTCATGTAATGTAAGAGTTACTCTTTTATTTTTATTTTTCAATTATCTCGGGTTATTAATCTTGTTTCTTCATCTTTGATAAATTAAAATGGATTTGTATTAAGATTAATAAAACATTGTAGTGTTTTTTTTTTTTACAATGATATTTTGCTTACATAGTACTTTTCTACTACATACAAATGATTAATAAGTATCAATATCATGTTATAATCATAACATTCGTTCGTCTATATTTTGAATCATTGAAAACATATGAAATATTTGCTGACTCATAATGATGGACGGAACGGTTTGCGTCATTCCGTGTGCGTAGAGGAAGAATTCACCGAGAAAATCTGAAACGGAAGAGTGGAAAAAGAAGAAACAGAGATACGGAATTAAAAATAGAAATGAAAATCTATCCAGTCAGCCATTAGAATTCTTAGATATACAGATTATTAATAATACGTGAGACGCGTTCGGAGGATTGATTTTATAAATAAACGTAGAGGTTGGTATGCAGAAATGTCAATTGAAGAAGCTTATTTATTAAGTTATAAGTAGACTAGAGGATGTTTATGCAAAATTTAAACGTACAAAAATCTACCAAAAATGTAATATTATATTACGATATTTAAAGAATAAAGAAAAAAAAAAAAATCTTTATCTAAAAATCTTTCATAAAAATTTCATTTTGCAGTTCACTTATTATAAGCAAATTTAAATATGTCCTGCATGAAGCGAAGAGAGGGCAGAGACGCAACGAAAATAGAGCTTATTCTATTTCTATTTCTATTTCTGTCTCGTTTTATGTAACTAGCAAATTTCAATTGCTCGTATTTTAATAAATAGCTCTCAACTGACATTATTTTCTATAATGTCAACATTTTTTTTGTATTTGTTTTGACCTCTCAGAAACGATCAAAAATATCCCACGAATACATCAACGCTGCTTGCATATGTTTCTATGCTCCAAGATCATAATAATGCATTGTAGTAGCTATGTATCCATTGTTACATGCCTTGTCAACATTCTGTTGAGATAAGGCGGCGGAGAAATTAACCTGCGGATACAATGTGAATGACGGGAGGCCGGATGAGAGATAACTAATGTTTAGATTAAGCTAGTGTTTCTCAACCGACATATACTAACATGTCACGAGAATAAGCCTCGAAAAAATATTTCGACATAAATTTGATTAATATTTTGATAAATGAAAATATTTAAATGTTACCTCTTAATGCATTATAAATGATTCCTGGACAAAATTGATCAGTGGAAATCAATTAAAAATCGTTCTTAATTTATTTATTTATTCGTATCTATATTAGCTAAATCGAAATGTTGTTATTTTGTTAATATTATAATATGATATATTTTTATGAGTGATATCTTTTTTAAATAAATAAAGTGTAACGAGTATCAAAATATATTATCATTTCAAAAAAAAAATTTTATCTAACATTTTATCTTTTAATTTTGAAATATATCATTAATCCAAAAAGATTGCTATGACTGAACAATGAGATTGAATAATATTGAAAATATATGCGAATAATACTCGTATCGTATGTAAGGAAAAATATAAATATATATTTCGTACAATTCCTTTTTTTTTTTTTTTATGTACTCCTTTATCTCATCAATACACACTTAAATGTCAATGTTATTGAACATTTATAATCGAATTATTATTAGATATGTCATTTTATATTATATTATTTATTCCTCCTCGTATATTAAGCTATATCCTCATTGAATACTTAAGAACGTTTTATTGCCTCTTATTGCTGCATGCAAAGTGTTAAACTTATATATTGGAGAATTATTTATTTTTTCACACCAATACTCGTACAACAGTTAATGGATTAAAGATCTAAAAATTTTAATTTTCTTATTATTTTCTTTCTTAATTTATATATACATAAATCAGAAAGTTTATATATTTTATATTTGTTTGTCGCCTAAAAACTTTCACACGATAAATTCATGGATCGTGAAGTATGTTTTTCTTTCTTTTTTTCTTTTTTTTTCAATTCTCATTATTATAGCTTGGCTAATACTGGATGAATCTGAATTTTCTCGATTTACGCCCTTTTCTATTCGAATTACGAGTTAAATTGTTGTTGCATCAGCTTCGTCAGGAATTGAAATAATTTTTCAGCGAAATCGATCGTCATCTCTGTCATTCTATTAGATTAGAAATCTGTATATTTTATTTCCAAGCGAAAACGAATAGAAAAGTTATGTTGATGTAAAGCTAAAAGTTATTAATTTTTCGTTATTGAAAATGAATTAATTAATTACCAATAAAAAAAAACATTATTTTTTTGTAATAATATTTAATTATAGACGATTCTTATAAACTTTTTCACTCTGAACACAAATCCGAAAGTCGAATTTTCAGTTTTCAAAAAATGAACGAATTTTTGAAAAAAGATAATGTATTATACGAAAAGCGTTAAAAATTAATTCTGAAAGACTATATATAATAATATATATATATTATTTGTAAATAAATAAAATCAAAGTTTAAAAAAAAAGTTGAGGTATATAATTTTTTTATATATTTTTACGAAAAATTATTGATTTGAATTTTATTACGCGATATTGAATTTTGTTTAAATTTGACATTTTTGGAGAAAAAATGATCTAAGAAAAGTAGATCAAAGTAGTTTTTATGTCGAACATGAAAGTATTAAGAAAATAGTAATCGGTAACATGTTTTGCCACACACATGTGCATAATAAACATCGATAGAATCGTTTAATTAGAGCATCCACTTTCTACAGTATAATGTTTGTTTGTTTTTTTTTTTTTTTATAACTTTCTATTTATATTTAATTTTTCAAATGATTCTCGATTAATAAAAATTCTAACGAAAATTGTTTTCCGGGTAAAAACTTTCTTTTTAATTTTAAACTATAAGGAAAAAATGAAATGTTAATAGGATAATAAAACGGAGAATAGATAAGATGCTTTAAAATATATAATGTGAAATGTTTTAATTTATTTTATAAAGTTAATTTCTCGAAGAGAAGTTTTAATTTTGCAAATGAATTATGGATGATCGAACATGTGAAATGACTTTAAGATATTTTTCATATATATATATATATATATATATATATATATATATTTTTATGTACGTTGAATATTTCTTAATTGATCACATTCCATTGAAATTTTAAGAATAAGAAATATATAATAAATTCTACATTAAAAGATAGAATTGAATTTATAGAATATTTGTACAATGTTCATGATTGTGTAAGTATTTTAAAAACTATCATTAACTATAATGATGATGATGAACAAAAAATATATTATTAATCAAAAAAATTCAAAAAGTCGAAATATAAGAAAATAAAAAACAAAAATTAACAACAAAATATAATTTGATAATTTTTCTTTTTTTTATAATATTTATATATTTATATTTATATCAATATCGTTATTAATATTGAAATATAAAATTTAATATAATAACTTATATATTCTTTTTTATACATGACAAAATATATTTTTTAAAAATTTCTTTTTTTAAAATAATAAAAAATATTAAATATAACAATCATAGTCTTATTTTAAAAACATCGAATTAATTTATAATAAAATATGCCTATGATTGTTTGTTTAAATTAATTCTGAATATATTAGACTATATATTAAATTTAACGTGAAATATAATTGCGCAAATTTGCTCAAAATCCAAATAACCAAATAAAAGGAAAATAATCGAAAATCGTTAAAACTTTTATTTTTTATTAGCTTGTAATAAATGCTATTATAGTTTATGTTATGTAAACCGATTGCGCAATTTTTCAAACATTTTTATTCCAGTGAAATTTTTAATATTCTCAATCTTTTTTAATGAAATTGTATGCTTTATTGTACAATTATCGATGCATTCCTCCTATTTCCTCGTAAAAAAAAGATTACAGAAGATATTAGATTAAAAAATTGATTTGTGAAAAAGTTATAATTTTTAAACGTCCACATATATATATATATATATACATATACATATACATATAACTCTTTGATTCGTTCGACGACAACCAATAATTTTTTCAAATAATACATCAACAAAAAAGTTTCTTCGGTTTAAGATAAAAAGGACTCAGATTCGAACGTTCAAATTGCCATGAAACTTTCTTATTACCGAGAAAACTATATGATCGAGTGTCGACAGAATATGGGAAAAAAAGGAGTACAGAATAATAGGAATAGTTAGGAAAAGGAGAAAGAGAGAGAGAGAGAGAGAGAGAGAGAGAGAGAGAGAGAGAGAGGAAGATAGCCGAGGGAAAAGGTCGGATCCGGCTTAGAGAAGGGTGGCTGAAACTATGCGATCGATAGTTGAATGCCCTCCAGTTGACATGCGTGGCCCGTACCTGCACGATTCACGACTCCCTCGATAACTTTTCCTCTCTTTTCCTTATCTTAACTGATACCAACATTTTTCCTTTTTCTTTTCCTTTTTTTCTTTCCTTCTCTCTTTCTTTCTTTCTTTTTTTTTTTTTTTTTTTTTTTTTTTCTTCTATCAAGTGCGAGTGAGCCCGAAGCTGGAGGAAAAATCGATCGATAACGCGTAGAACGAGGAGTGTGCTCGACATTATCAACATCGATGGTTTCACCGATGTATAATATAAATGCCGGATCTCATCGTTTGGAAATTTCCACCCGAACTGTTCTCTGCCGCTACGCGCATTTGCTACGCTGCCACCACACTGTTCCCCGTGTGCACGGGATCCCACGCACTTCCCCTTCTTCTTTTCTCTCTTTTCCTTTTTTCGTCGCTCGATCGATGTCAACGACATGGGCGAAAGCTGCCGAAAAATTCGTGGAAAGTTAACGCGCCTCCGCCTTTTAACGAATTGCATCCAATGATGCCTGGCGTTGATCTGTTGAAACTGTTCGACGAAAACGTCACGTTGCACGTTCAAATTCATCGATGCTGAATTTTAATCATCCTCGAGCGCGATAACAGGTCGCGCGAGGGGGGGGAGAGGGGGGGGGGAATCGGGTTAGTGAGATAATTAAATTTTGTTTCTTCCAACTGTCGAAATTATATATTGATAAATTATCGAATTTTCTTCTTTGATTGTTGAATGAAACGAAGATAGAATGTTGACAAAATATATGAAAGAATGAATTTGGACGAAGTAGATAGAGGATTTAAGGAATGGATTTTAGATCGAGACTAGTTACTTGGCAGTCGAATCGATAATTGATCGTTTCAAAAAATTCGTTTATCACGATATGCATCTATCAAAATTGATACATATGAAACATGGCTTTCAATCAAATAAATCTTTCGAAATGTGTCAATAAATAAATTTTTTCAAAATTATATATATTGAAACAGTATCTCGGTACAAAATTAAATTGTTTGATAAATAATAATTTCAACAGACTGTATACTAACTTTCGTGTTTGTTTTGAATCTCTAAAATTATTCCTTAAATTTTGTTCTATATGAATCTATATGTACATATCGTGAATCATCATGAATTATCAGGTGTGTGTTTTGTATAATTTTTTTATAAGTTCAAACTTAAAAAACTTGTGACTTATAAATAAGTCATAAGATAGATATTTTTTAAAAAAATATAAACAAACATTTTTCTCATCGATATTAAATTATAATATATATATATGTGTGTGTATATATTATAAAATGTTCTTCATCATTTGAAGAGTGATTGAAGTTTGCGTTAGACGAAACGACGCGTCGCGACGTGGACAGAGATAACTTTATCTCTATTACACCATCGTCTCGCTTCATTAACACAAACTTAAATTGCTTATAATTATTAATAAATAAATTTCAACCAACTTAACTGTTAATCATTGCCTTTATTTTTCCCTAAAATCAATAAATAAAAATGCCATGGAATATATTGACAATCTTATATAACTTTATAATAAAACTTTTTTAGAAACAAAAAAAAAATTGTTTATTTCGATCCTTGAGAAAATTTTCTCGAAATATCGTCTATTATATTTTTTTACTCAACAAATCATTTTAAAAACGAATAACAAACTGTAACGAGCTGTCAATCAAAGATACACTTATGAATGGATAATTTTTATTAATAAAATCGTGTAAAAATTAATTTTACTTAAATAATTTTAATTAATATTAATTAAATATATAATTAATTAAATATACAATTTTAATTAAATGTATAATTTTAAAAAGATTTATATGTTTTATATGTATCAATTTTGATAGATGGATAAACGAATTTTTTGAAACGACCAATTATCGATTCGACTGCTAAGTTTCGATCTAAACATGACTTATAGAATTTATATTCGCTTAAAAAATTCGCATTGCGAGTACATGTTATATGAATTCGTTAGGGAGGAAAACACTGGAAATTCCGTGTTACTTCGTAACAGTTTTTCTTTGCATTCCAATATATAATATAACTAATATAATATAATATATAATATATTATATAATATAATATAATATAATATAATATATAATATAACTATATAATATAAATAAAACGAATTGAGAATAATGCACATGTTGCACGTATAACAATGTTGTAATAATATATCGCAATCAGATAAATTTAATGTGAAAAATACAACACTCGAAGGACGTTTTGCTCGTACGATTGCTCGTTGGCCGGATCCTATTATCAACGTGTTGAAACAGGAATGTAGACTTTTATTAGGAGGTGGAATGAAATCGATATCTTATCGGAGTTCCGCGATAACGTTAAGTATCCTCTTCGAAATACGTACGCTTAATGTGTATGTGTATTCTATTGGCAACTACGCGATAATTATCGTTTCTTCTTGAAACATTGTCGTGGTAAATTTTTCGATGTCTTATTTCGATAATCCAAGGCAAGACGAATATTTTACTGTTTCGATAAATGAAACAATAAATAAGTATTTGTATATGCTTTTTTTTTTTATCTCTTTATTACTTCATTTTAGATATCGATGTAAGTTAAAAGTATAGTATTCATTATATATATGTATATAATTGCGACATTAAATTATAACCTTATTTCAGTTTCTCAGCTAACGAAACTAATTTAATTCATTATATTATTATTAATATCGATCTACTCTTTCTCCATTTATTTATTATGCGTTTACTGTTTCGATAAATGAAACAATAAATAAGTACTTGTATATGCTTTTTTTTTTATCTCTTTATTACTTCATTTTAGATATCGATGTAAGTTAAAAGTATAGTATTCATTATATATATGTATATAACTGCGACATTAAATTATAACCTTATTTCAGTTTCTCAGCTAACAAAATTAACTTAATTCATTATTTTAATTAATATTATTATTAATATCGATCTACTCTTTCTCCATTTATTTATTATGCGTTTTATTAACACGTAATAACATATTTCGAAATAAATTGTCATTATTATTGATAGTTTAGATCGATGTTTTTTTTTCAATTTCTAGATAATCTAAATATTTTAAAAATATATTTTAAAATTAAAATACTATCTTTCTTAATAATATTTAATACTTTATTTTTTTAAGATATATGAAAAATTTTAAAAGTTTACAATTTTCTTTACGAGATGTCGTTGTTAGGAGAAATAAATTAGATTGAATTCTATATTCTTAAAGTACATAGAATTTTTTTAACTTCATTTAAGAATTGAAGAACATATAAAACTTTAAATATTTCAATATATTTAGAAAAATAATAAAGTTCTAAATAGAACGAAAGACAGAAGTATTTGAGTTATATTTTTTCAAAATTTAGTTAATTGTTATATTAAAAATAATATAATCTTGAACGTAGTAAGATGGAGCATTATTTAAGAAAAGATTGAAAAACATTTAAACTCGGAGTATCGATAAATATTGGCTTACAATAAAAATTACTTATAATAACTCATAGAAAGTTTAGCATTGTAATTATATTCTTGTTAAATTATTGTGTATAAAAGTAAGAATTTTGTTTTATTTGATATTATTCGTGCCATGAAATGAAGTAACGATAATTCACGAAAAATGGAAAAATACGCAGAATTTATCGCGAGTAAATCTTCTTTAAATTTATGGCCGAAAGTTAGTCGATAACGACAATCATGGAGGATAAACGAAAGAGAGAGATTGAGAGCAGTCGAAAAAAATATAAATGTTTCAGAATCAAATTCAATAAAGATTATTCGCTTTCTAAGAGGATTCGCTTCTCTTTTCTTCTAATAGCGATAGTAATTTTCGACAGTAAAATTCTAATAATCTGTCATGCTAAGACCTTTGACATTAACTGACTGGATTATTGAATTACTACCATTTCTCCCATTATGAAACAAAAAAAAAAATAATATAAAAAAAAAATCATAGTTAAATCCTAATGTTAACATGGATCTTTTTTAAATATTTAAGATAATTTGATCACCTTAGATTTTTCGCAAACCAGCAAGATTATTAGATTATTTTTATCGTTATATCCAGACACAACTATCATTAATTCAATAATCATAAAATATATTTCAGTACTACATAATTTATTTATTAGTAATTTATTAATTATTAATCGTAATAATTAATTATTTTATACATATTATATAATTTTATTTATAAAAAAATATTTTCGATCAATATTCATCGACAGAAAAATTTTTGTTTTGATATGTATATCTCCCGTTGAAATTTTTTTTGCAACAATAATAAATGCATATAAATTATACATATACATATTATCTATAATTTAAAATTATATAAGTAATAAATTATAACTTTTAAAAAATATAGGTATTATAATTACAAATAAATTATTGATTGATCGTAATCGAAATTATAATCATATCATAATTAAAGATTATTAAATGAATTATAATTTTTAATTAACTTTTTATTACAATTAATGATACTGATTATTAAACAATTTTAAATAGTGATTAATAATATGATTTTACATTAATGATAATCTTTAATAATTTAATAATTAATCAGATTACGTATATAAGGAAAAGCTTGTTAAAGATAAATTTATTTTACTAATTCAACTGTATAAAATTATATTATCAATAAAAATTTTATCTCTAAATATATGAAAATAAATCACTCATATATATCTGTGAAATTAAATTAATTCTTGAATGAACACATGATTCTCAAAAATGCAAAATAATCTAATGATTATCGAGTCTTAAACTGAAGGAATTTACATATATTACTTAGCAAGTTTTCAAACTTAAACTTCATTGCTTCCAAATCGTTTTATTTTTTCCCTGATTTCACTTTTACCGCAAATTTTAGTTCACGGTGTATTCAACTGATCACGAATTAATCGAAACTTTTTCCTTGTCCATCAACCAATGGAAATCCAATCCGATGAGGTGACCAACTTTCCTTAAAGAACGGCAACTGGCGTTAATAATGATGGAAAGATTTCGTATAATGCCGGTTATTACGTTCTTCTCCGCAATTACCTCGTGGAAGATACAAAATTTTTCGATATTATGCGATATTAACCGATTAACAGTACAAGTCAGAAATCAATGCTTCTGCTACACAATCATGTGTAACGATAATCGATAATATCGTCGAAGTTGCCGTCACTCTTTTATGCATAACAAAGTAATTTTCACTAAAACATGTCTGTTATATAATTACTCATTATCATTTACGTAACATCGTAATCATCGAATTAAAAGAAGAAAAAANNNNAAAAAAAAAAAAAAAAAAGAAAAATACGAAATAAAGGAGATGCGATGAATATTCAACGACGGAACAGATTACGTCAGATAAAAAATATTTCTCTGAAAGAAAATTAATTCTCTAATGATCGATCGGGAAAAATTATTTAAAAATGAAAGATTCGAAGAAGATTCGAATTTTTCGATTTGTAATCGATAGATATAAGACTAGTCCTTAGTTAACGGTCGAAACACAAGATCTGGACAAAGATTCATCAACACTTGATTTATAATAGAACTTCGTTCCATTCAACAAAATCGATTCGATTCAATCGAGACTAACCAAAACGTTGCACAGAAACGATTGCCACTGTCCGTGTCATTTTCGAAAGTCGGTCGAGGCTATTGCGACAAGGGACAAGTCGTTGGGAAACAACGTAAAGGAGAAAGGGGCACTTTATTCAACGTAGAAGAATCAACTACGAATTGTCAAACATTTCGTGTAGTTCGAATTTAACGTTGAAAAGTTCAACGTTGTAAAATTAATTCAAGAGGTTATATCATGTGCCTCTGTCCCATTTCGCCAACTCATTGATACACGTACAACTTTGAATCACTTTCAGTCACGGTCGTATTTCTAATTAAATTAATTCACCGATAGATTGATTATTCAAAACGAAAAATTTTCCATTACGATCTTCGATAATTTTCGATCTTGTTCGACTTATCGAACAAATTGTATTGTTAATGTGTGTCATTTTACGCGCCAAATTTAAATTATCCGCGAAATTCATCTTCATTTTTTATAAATAAATTTAAATTTTCTTCATTCCTCAAGAATTCTCAAACAACTTTCTGCTTTTTTTCGGAACGTCAGTGAAAAGCATAGAAGATAAAAAGAAGAGGAAATACGTTTGATAAGAAACGTTAAGTGTAGTTGATTTGATATAAATGTTGCAACATAGTGTATAAGCGTATCTTTCCATTTCTTTCCATTATTTCTATCCGTCTTCTATTTCTACTCGTTGACATAAATCTTTTTTTCATTAAGATTTATTTCTCAAGATAAGCTCGAATTCGACAAAATACAAATCTATCTTTTTCTTTGCTCTTTTTTTTACTAAAAATATATAACGAAAAAACATTGATAATGCGATAGACAGAAGAAAAAAGAACAGAGAAAAAAAACAAATAAAACAGTTACAAATGAATGTACGAAAAAAGAAGAAGAGAAAGAAATAAAAAGTATCCATAATATTTGATGAGGCGTTACCAAAGGAAAGAGGCGAAGGAAGGAGGGAGAGAAGTAAGCAACCTGGAACAAACCGTGCACGAACAGAGAGAGGAGGTTTTCCCGTGGGGTAGAGTGTAAAGTTGCGCAGGTCAAGTCAGGTCAAGACACTCTATAAGCGAACGAAATAAAGGATGAGAGAAAAACGCGATATATCATTGTAAGAAAACAAATAGCCATGAAAAATTGTAACGAGCATAAAACAACAACTTAGATAGACAATTCTAACATTACGTATTAATATAAATGTCAAGTTATACAATATGAATGTCAATGATGCAAATAAAATAAAAAAAAATAATCATAAATATTTATATTATATTTATAATATTTCGATTGTGTTCATGTAAAAATATAATTCATAAAATCTGAAATAACATTCGTTTTCATAAAATGCGTGCAAACGCGTATTTTATTTTGATTCAGCATGAAACAGGTGCAGGGCATCTAAGTGGAGGGACGACGAATCTTTTAAACTTTATAAGATTACTCTCTTTCACGAGAATCTACAATGGGGATCGTTCAAGTGTTTCGACACGACACGACAGGACATGATTCGACACGATGCAATACTAGAGACGCGCGCGTGACATGCGTCCTTGCCACGTGCACAAACAAATACACATTCACGTGATCGTGTATAGGTTTACATTTCATTTTAAGTTATAGATCATTGAATAAGCTCGTATATTTATACATTCTATTATCGAGTTATTCGATTCAATGTTTTTCAAAAACGATTTCTTTTTAAATTGTATCATTGAAAATATTTTTATACATGTTTTAAATAAATTTGCTAGTTTACTCGCGAAATAAAACATTATATTATGATATGAAAGTTGTAAATATATCAAATTTTATTCAAAAATTGATATTATTCACGTTTTTCAGCCACTTAATGAATTATCGTTGAGAAGTATATATATTTCACGATATTTGTTTATCGACAATCTTCCCCTTCCAATACTCTACCCTTATTCTGTTACCCTTTAGTACCGCCTACTACACCGCCTCCTCATCATCAACGCATGAAAATTGACGTAAATTTGTTGCAAGAATAAAAATTTAAAATAATATAAATTCATTGAGATTTGAGGAAATTGACTTTTTTTTTCTCGATCATTCGATCGAGATAGAAATAGCAGAGGAAGAAAGTGGCACGTTCGCTGAAGACGCGAGGATGGGATGTGCGAATGCGCGAGGTGCGAGATGCGAAATGCGATCACGTGGCGGGACACGCGTCGACGAACTCTCGGCTCGAGCCGAAAACGGCCAGGCTGCACGGAGAGTGGTTGCGTCATCGTACCCCGGACCTGTGACCGCCCCGCGCGTTCGCTTCGCGATATTCGAGAGGACCTTCGAATGCCACACGAGCCTAGTCGCTCCTGGAATGAGCAGCTAAACGAATGAACGATCGTCCGCGATTAACTTATGACAATGTTTGATAATAAGCACCTTTATTGAGGAACGTGGTGGTCCATGGATAAATGTCGGTGGTTGAAGGTGTCTCAGCCGGCGCAGCGCCGTACGCGCGAAACATCTTCTTCCGCTATGTGAGTTCGTATGATCCGATTACGGTCGCACAATCGATTCGTTGAATGTCGACGCGATGTTTCACCGACCGTTTACTCCTTACTCCAAAAATTTTTTTGATCCTCTCGTGTGCTCTTGTCCTTAAACTTTTTTCCCGGTCCGTCGTCCACTCGGCCCGGCTAGGGTAGTCACTGCGCACTTTGAACTTCACCTCGGTAAACAATCTCGAAAACAAGCTCGGTAATTCCCGATTCTTGATAAGTTCGACACTACACGGACAACACGGAGTAAATGCACGCAACGGGACGTGATCAAAGCATCGGAAGTTTCGAGTTTATGCACAACACACATACGGACAGGAACGGCACACTAACGGGCGCGACAGTCAGACCGGAGCATGGGAGCACCGGAGTACCGGGATACCGTTTGCCGATGAACCCTAGATAAAGTTTCCTCCTCCTCCACTATCGAGTCACCGAGCACATACAGACGATCTTCGATTCCACACTGCTACTCGCCGCGCACTTCTGTTTCTATTTCTATTTTTATTCCCTTCTTTCCTAATCTTTCTTCTGTCTCTCTTTTTTTTCTTATTATATTTCTTTTCGATTCCACTATATTTTCTCGTGTTTCATCGATCACCAACTAAAACGCGAAGTTATAACGCAACTTTTACTGTATATCGAACCACAGAAGGTTAAGCGGTGTATCTGCATTAGCATGAAGATAATCACGTCTCACGGCCAACAAGGTGAGAGTAGTAGTTGCTACGTCAAGAGTTTACGCGATAGCAGCGAAACGAACGGAAAAGTCGTCGCGCGCACTTTGCTCCGATTCTGCTTCTGTTTCGAAAACAGATCGTCGACCTTTTTCTTCACACTTTGTCGCTTCTTTCTTGAGTACTTGATTCGTTAACTTTCGATCAACGTACGCGACACTATCAACTATTTGTTTTTTGGAAAAAGGCGTGGTTACGATTATGGTCACTGTTACGGTTCCAACTGCGATTGCGCGACGCGTGCGGACACAAGATACTACGATACGCGCTGTTCGAAGTTCGCTGAAGGAATGGCCGCTCCGCGATGGTCCCCGGCCCCCAGGCGTGGGAGGAAGCTGGTAGTGCGCGGTGGTGCGGCGCGGTGAGGCAAGCTATTGCGAGACGAGGCGAAACGAACGTGGTGAGACGAAGCGAAGCGAGACCAACCGAAGAGAGGCGAAGAGCGGTGAGACGAGACGAAGTCCATGGCGGACATGCATGTACGCGATGTGCGCACCGACGACCGCTCTGCCAACGCGTTTGTCGTGTAGCGCGCGCACGCGCGGGCACTCGCGTTCATGCTCGTGTCCTCTCGTTCACGAGCGCAACAGAGTTAGAGCACGCGCGCAAAAGGGATCGATGGCGCCGTGGTGAAGCCTCCCAACCACTACTCGCAGTGTCACATCGAGCGAAAAAGTGCTATATGACTGACGAAGATAGTTACAAGAGTCATCCATGAGTACACACTGGCAGAGTTTCACATATGTGCACATACGAGATATAGAAAGAGAGAAAGAGAAGGAGAAAGGGTTTACGCCAAAGACAAACGAACGAAGCGAGTTCGAACGATGTATACGAGATACGACTCGATGACGTACTATGGGCAGGGGGGCGGGAAGTAAGAGACGGAACGCACACCGCAGGGACGTAAACAGAATCTCATATGCCCCCGACATAAATGTTACGTATGTTTTTACTTTGCAATTCGTCACATCTTTTATTTGCAATCGCAAACACGAGAGACGATATTTAATATATCAGATCTATTATTACACAACTGCTAATTGAATCGAACGATTTCGAATACGCAATCAAATGATTCTTTCAACATACGATCTTAAATGGTCAAAATTCATGGTTATTATAGAATTAACATAAAATTTATACTTAAAAAAATTAAGAAAAGATAATTTGAAAGAAGATAAAAAAAAAAAGACTCGAAAAATATATATATATCTACATGAAAATATACGAGCGTAACAAATAAATTTTATATGAATATACTAGGAATAAAAATGGTACGTTGTATATACATATTATTAATGTATATAAATATACGAATAGATTTAGAAATATTCTTCTATATACATACATATGTATATATATGTATGTACATATGAAACGCGTGCGACCCCTTGGTAGCATGGCCACATTGCCCCCGTTCACTGCTTCAGCATTGAAACGCGATGACTCAAAAACAACCGTGTGCGGTACATCAGCATATTTATGTAGCGCATCTATTGTCTTCGATATCATTGATATCTATATATATCGTAGATCATTTCTCTATTTATCCACTTTACCATTCATATCATATTAATATTTTTTGTCTCTTTCCCTGCTATTTGATGGTTCTCAATCGTAATTCGATCGACTCATCGATAACTATGAATCACTGAACTACTCATCGAATCCAAATGAATCAGCTACGCTAAGCTGGTTTTAGCTCCTAATTTTTCTTCTATGTTGGAACTTTGCCGAAATAGATCAAAGTTTCGTCGATTGATTTCAAACGAAATAAAATATTTTATAAATCGACGCGAAAGGTTTTAAAATTCTTTACTGATAGTTCATAAAGAATTATGAAGAATGCTTAATGTTAAATTTATACGCGTTATATTATCCAAAAAATATATTTATTATAATATTATTTTATTTTGTTAATCATATTACAAAATTATATAATATTTATAAGTAAAAAAACTAGACCACGATTCAAGAAATAACAAAAATATTCTAACGTTTTGTCCAGACCTGTAGAACCACGATGTGGAGGAACTCGATAATACGCTCAAGGTTGTCTGCTTGCGAATGCTTATATATGCGATTCTCTATACACGTGATATCGCGAATATGAAATCCGCGAACGTTGTTCCGGTGCGCCAATTTCTTTGGTCACGTGTCAAATTCAACTCGAAACTATTATACTATTATTCGTCAGTCATTAACCTCTGTTCTCCATCACAATCTTATACAATTGTGTCTTTACTAGCAATTGTCTTGCATTTTTCCAATTCGTAACGTTGCTTCTGATTGCTATTTCTGTGAACTGAATCGCTCGAATGATAATACTTAATACTATGTACAAGTTACTTACACGTGTAGTACATGCATTTATATATATATATATATATATATATCAGTAAAGATAACACTCTTCGTCATCGTCACACTTCTCCATTACAATTTTGCAACACAAATATAATATTGTATCTGTATACTATCGTTAATTATATTTCATTATTTAGAAGTTCGATATGCATTAATACTCCAATTTAACATGCTAAAATACCTGCTATTTATTTAATATATACCTGTTATAGACTTAACTTAACGAAACGTATAATACGATATTCAATCGCATGCGCGCATTTTATTTTAGAATTGTTAGCAGTCTTAAAAAAAAGAAAAAAAACAAAAGATATCTTTCGTTAAACACAATATGCAGTAAAAAGCTATAAAGTTATTGCAGTATTAAGAATTTATCTTCGATTAATTGCAAATGTACAAATGAATATCCCCGTTTTGTCACATCATTTGTAAACGATTATACACGGTGAACGGTGCACGTGCGGTAATATCTATATATATATGTAACGTTTCTACGGCAACAAGAGGCATACCGATACGAAGGATGCTTTAATCGATGTTCAAGGTTAAACGACAGAATTATTAGCGCTCGCACTTGTTGCGACACAACTCGCGGTCGTTTCGCGGTTCGACCAACGTCGCACTGATACGTAGACATCGGCATTTTATGACGCACACCCGTTACATAATTGTTCAACATCGAAATGAGCATACCTATATATCCTCACCCTCGTTTGTCCAATTGAAAAAGTTCGTTGCTCGTCAAATATTCCTATCTATATCACCAGCGACATTTAGATATTTTCATGTAATTTTTATGCGATAGCAATGATTAACCAAAACAAAAAGTTTCGAATAATTCTAGCGTAAATCCTTTCAAGTATGAGAAAAATAATAAACACACTGGATCCTCGGATCCAAAACGCGCAAATATATATATATATATATCCGAAATCATTTTTAGAATATCAAAAAATAATTTAATAATATTGAGAATATCAGAAATTAGAAAAATAACTCGTCCTTCCTTTTTTTTTCGTCAATGATCCATATCTTCGTATTTCGTAACGTAAATAATATGTTAACAGATTGATGACAATCATCGATAACGTCGATGAAAATTGTAAACACAGAGGGACGAAGGAATTTGCGTACGTAGCTTTATCGTGAAAATTAGTGCATACATAAATGAGGTTGTATATGAGCGCGTGCGCAGTACTCAATTCGATCGAACTGCGCAACAGCATGGAATTTCACAAAGCAGAAACGCAAGTTGCACAATTTTGAAACACATTCTAAATTAATACGTTCGTATTTTTTATCGATTATCGTCTTTACAGTTATTTAATCACTTCACCAGGACAACGCGGATATCCTGTCGAAAGAAATGATAGCTCTGGTAATAATTTCCAACGGAAATTTTCAAACAAAGAAAATATCGAACGAAAGAGAAAATGGCGAGATCGAAAGCAAGAAACGAAACGTTGAGCTTGGTTGAAACGGTTGGCCCCTAAGCTAAAATAAGCGGAAGTAAGCAGCACGAGCGTGTCTAAATTTAGACTTCGATGTGTGCTCATCGTTCGGCCTTTCGGCCTTTCGGACTTTCAGCCATTACGTTACCGGCTTAGTCGTTGCATATCTGTCCCGCAGGCCTAGTTGCTCCGATTAACGTGGAAATTTCGATTTCAACTTCAATCTCATTGATCTGCACCCAATTCCGGCTTACACATTTTAGACCCCATACATAATGGATAAACATGAGAGATACAAACAGATTGAGGAAAACTGGCTCTATTTGCATATACATCTCGAACGTCCCCGCCATTAAGTCAGGAACTTTCGATGTCTCGAAAAAAATAATGGTAAAGGAAAAGAAAGTTCGTGTGTTTGAATATGGAAGAGTTATCGATAATTTCCACATTGATGCTTTTTTTTTTTTTCTTGTTGATCGATGTCCACAGTTTACGATAAAACGAGGGAACGTCCGCCAATATTTATACGGATTGTGTAGTAATGAAATACGATCATCGCGAGAAAAAAAAAATAAAACATTCGTTTCACTCAGCAAAATGATTCAGTATGCACGAAGCCTTATCGTAGGTTTGACACGAAGGATGACCGACACGAAGGCGTGCAAGAGATACGCTGTACGAGCACGAATAGGCCGGACCAGCTGACTGCCAAAA
Organism: Apis laboriosa; assembly: GCF_014066325.1. Classification (NCBI taxonomy): domain Eukaryota; kingdom Metazoa; phylum Arthropoda; class Insecta; order Hymenoptera; family Apidae; genus Apis; species Apis laboriosa. The sequence continues at coordinate 1,021,708 of NW_025223220.1, forward strand.
CAGCTGTGGCGATACACGTGATGATGGATCACGGCTTGCCCTGGTTCACTGGTCCGACGTCTCTGCTTCTCCTTTAGACTCGATCGACCTCTCGACTCGATCGCGCGATTCAATGTTGCAATTAACTCGATCTTCTTTTGTTCTTTTTTTTTTTTTTCTTTATTATTTAACGCGTATATATAAACACATGCATATTTATATGGAATAACGAATAATCATGTAATAAAATTACCGGTAATGTAATGACATTTGGCACGTAACTTAAGTGGCTTATGCCCCCGTGATCCCAAATCCCAAAGTAATTATCCCAAATGAATAGCATAAAATGTTTCATTTGTATGGAACATACAATGATAATTAAAAAATATAAAAATAATTGTTGTTAATTTTCGTCCTTTCCTAGTAATAGAATAGGGCAATATTAATTCTAAAATATATAATTTTTCCAAAATATTCATTGTATTATACATTATTATGGATGTTATTTATATTGTAATATATTATTGCAAATATTATTTATAAAAGAAATATTTATATGTAATTAAATCATTGAGTTGTGGATTTTATATATTTTCAAATTAGACAAGTATTGTTCTTTCAATTATAATATTATCGATATATATTGAAAAAAAGATCTGAAAATATTCTGGTACAATTTATCGAGAAAAATTTGAAATCATTTTGAACCGATTACCAATCACACGTGTTCCCTTTTTCTCTCTTTACGAGAGCTATTTTATTTTTGGATTTCTTACGTAACAATGTGTTAGTCAATGATCGAGGTAACGAACCGCATTAATCGTTGTATAGAATTGTGAATCTCGGGTCATATTGCGATCGCAATTTCGAGACACATGCATAAATCGAATATTCGCTAGATAGTTTGTTTCTCAAGACACAATTTACTGTCCACTAATAACGTTAAAGAGAAATTTCCTATATATATATTTATTTATGTATATTTATGTATATTTATTATGTTTATTAAATGCTTATCATTTCACAAAATGAAAGTTGATGTTATTTAATTTTAATCAAGAAAATTTGAAGGTTTCTATAATTTCTTTTTCTCGTGATTAATTGTCGCGTGCATATTGTCGCGTGTATATTGTCGCGTGCGTGTTGAGATACAAATCTGTTGATGATATTAATGAAGAAATTAATATGAGGAACATGGACAAGCGAAAAGTAAAAAAAAAGCATCGCATTACAATGGTGGATAAAAATGAATCAATATTAAAAAAAACGAATATAGATATGGAAAAGTAATAATAAAAAGATAAATTATAATCATTCATTGGTTCTTTAATATTCGATTCGACTCGAGAATTATTTAACTCCAATATTTGATTCGATGTTTTTTCAATAATAAGAAGAAATTATTCTCTAACCTAACCTTAAATTAAATTAAAAATTAATTAAAAAAATACAACAAATAATTATTAATTTTTAAGATTCTCAAGAAATTTGAAGTTTCAATTTCTCTTAGTTTTAAAGTAATAAAACTACTTTTTAACATATTTTTTTCATTACATTAATTATATATGTCATAAAATAAATTATTAACATTCTAAAATGAATATATTCGTTCAGAAAATGATGTTCATAATATAATAAATGAATGTGTATATAAATAATTTCTTGTTATCTGTATCTTGTTATTGTTGAAATTATTTCATTTTTTTTTTGAGAAAAATTTTGAATAGTTAATCACACTTCAAAAAATTAAACGATGAAGTTCGGTTCTATTACAGTTAACGATTGTAAATATCGATCCAATACATACTTCGTTTCACCTTAATATACTTATAGTACGTGAAATCATTTAATAAATTTATAATATAATTTATAGCGATATTTTCTCGATCGGTCCGATTGAACGCTTTGTACTCTTCAAGTTATCACGATCTCCGATAACGATTAAGCGCCATATAATGCACGCGTCGCGACGAATTGCTATTACATCACTCGTACAATACCTTCAATGAAATATCGTAACTAAACGAATATGATATATTGTGTACAGTATCCTTGAATTTATATAATAGGTTTTTCCTTTCATTATTCGTTAAGGCTTCTTTCCTTTCCCTCTGTACAATTTTTTTTTCACCTGATTGTCGTCTCTTATCTCTTCCCGCCCTCTAATAAATCTATCTATCTATCTATCTACCCACTTATCTATTTATCTACCTCTCTAGCTTCGTTCTTCCCGATATGATCGATCAATTATATAAGAATTTTTATCTATTGCGAAAATTGATAATTGAATTCTTCCAACTTTCGCACTGAAGAGAATAATTATAGCTATAAAAAAAAAAAAAACGTTGACATTTATGTCTCATTGTTGTATCTATATAATTTTTGAAAATTGTTGTTTATAAAATTGTTGTTTATAAAATTAATATCATTTATATTGATGGATTTAAAAATCAAACGATATGATAGATTCATCGAAAAACACTAATAAAACTCAGATATAATTTTCAATGAATTTTTAGTAGTGAAATAATTTTGAAATAATTGATATAATTTTGATTGAAATAAATTTGATATAATTTTGGGTGAAATATTTCAGAATAGGTGAGATGCACGAATGTTTTCTTCTTTTTTTAAAATATCGATTTTGCAATTCTGCTGTTGTTTTAAATAAATTCGATAAAGGAAGTGAAAAAAAAAAACAAAAAATCCAGAAAATAGTTTAAATTGATTAACAATAATTGACAATAGAATAATATCGTTTAAGAGAAAATGAATCAGAAATATATAAATAAATTTCAAAAAACGATTTTTTAAATATTTTTGAACAAATCGTATTGAAAATTCTCGATAAATAATAATTCTCAGAACACGCAATAAAGAATTTTCTGTTTTTATTTTATTTTTTTTTTTTTCTCCTCTTTCTTTCCACATTTTCAAAAGAAAAAAATGTTTGATATTTATTACTATACTTATTATTAATATTATTGATTACTATAATTCAAAAATAAAATATCTCAAAATGTCTCATAGTTGATATCAATATGATAGAAATTTGTTGATAGAATATAATTTCGTATGAATTATAGAGAGAATGAGACGAGATTGAAAACGAGTAACCTTGATAGGTTACAAGTGCAAGGGCAAGGAAAGGATCTCCCTGATGTCCCGAAGCTAGTAGCACATCGTATGCTGTCCGTTCGTTCGTCCGCCAACCGCTTTCATCCACTCTTACTCTTGCACCCTTTTACCCTTTTTTATTCTTTGACGTAAGCCTTTTGTCCCTCAGGATATTTGCGGAGCTTTGTTTCGTCGACAGCATGTACAGCGGCTTAAATATACGTCGCTAATGGCACGGAACCAAAGATACAAAGGGTTGCTTAGTACTACCGTTGTTACTGCTATTACTGCTGTTGTCACTGGTGTTGCTGCCAAATGCTGACATGCTTATTTATTATTTCATTAAATCGGTCGAACTTGCCTTCTAAAAATAGATTGATAACATTTTTTCGATCAAATGATGCTATTTTGTCAACGAAGAAGAATATAATAATGTAACACGCGTAAAGAGTTGAAAGAATAGTAGTTGGAAGATATACGTTGGAAGATACACTTCTTTTACGCTTACCGAATACAATGTAAGAAGCGTAACATTGCAGGTCACTGCAATGCGGCTGATGGTGGCAGTTGGTCAATAGGCAAGTAGCCAATTTCGATCGAATTTAAATAAGCCCTTGTGCCATTTTCCACTGTCAGTTTCGAATATAAAATTCTCTTCTTTTACTGCATCCACGGTACGAAGAATCGATCCTCAAAATAAATCGCGCAAAATGATTGAATACTGATTTAAATTGCAGTAATTGAAGATCAAAGATCGGAGATATATATTTATTACCGTTCAACCGTTGATATTTAACAGATCGACAGTGCGAAAATAAAATAATTTCAATCGAGGATGTAGGATCGTCGTATTTCAATCGTACAAATTTAAAATCGAGTTTTTGAACAGATTTTAAAATATAACGAGCGATTACGCGATGTAAGGTGCTTGTGGTTCCTTTTACAAGCTACCTAGAGATGGCGGTATACATCTTTTCCAGTTTATACATTATTCAAAGAACGCGTTACGCGAGTACTCGGTCGGTATTAACCATATACTATACAGAATTTCTAAATTTCATGTAATCAAACATCATGTGATATTTCGATGTGATTCTGAAATTTTATTCATTAAATTATTCATCAAGTTGACGATTCTGCTTAAGTACACGTGTAAATTATTTATTTACCGAAATATATATATTTCATTTAAATAAATAAAGAAAACTTATTAATCATATTTCATATATTTTTTATTAAATTTTATTTTCGTTTCGAATGTCTGAAATGAAATTTTTTTGATAATGTTTCTAGGATATCATTCCTATTGAAGATCATTACAAATCGAGATGTAAAAAAGAAAAAAAAAATAGTTGGATTTATTCATTCGTTGAATTGATTTTCGACTATACGATCCGAATACTATTTTTAGTCCAATCACACCTTATCGCTTTATACACTTATTGTTTGCACCGTTACCGTCTTATCGGACGTCAGCTTTATTTTTTCGATTATTATCTCTAATTCACGCCCAACTACTTTATCAAACTTTACGACATACAAGAAGATACGTTATTTCGGAAATTGTTTGCTGTTTCTGCTACTTTAATGACACTTGGTAAATATATATTTTATCCATGCTTTACCGATCAATTTCGATCCAAGGAAATAATACGAGAAAACAGCAAACGATCGAAGAACGTTTACCATGTGATTGAATTCAACCCCTTTCATTACAATTTATTTACAGGCAATAAAGCATAAAATTTAATTTTTTTTTTTTATGAAATACTAGTTAATATTAGAACTTGTTTTTTTTTCTCTAAATTAAATCAATTGATTATTATTGAACAGATATGCACAATGATATTTATTTCATAAAGTTATATCATTATAAATATATACATCAGAAACAAATAAATTTGAACAAATTTCTCATAAAAATTCTTCATATATAAAATTCTTTACTTTCTTTAAAAGGTATTATCGACTTTTATAATTCTCATCTGGAAGAAATATATATATATATATATATTTGCACACGTGTGACTTGTCATTTTCTACTTCGACATAGAAAGTTTGTGACAAGTTGAGCTCTTCATTTCAATGCAAAGGATTAATGTTTTTTAAAACAAGTTGGTTGACAGTTTCATCTTCGTCGCGGTTTCCTGGCAACTTTTTTACGATCGATAATTCGGGTTGCATTCTCGAGAAGACATTGTCGCATATTCCTGGTCAATACCGCATCTACATGGCGCCATCTCATAACTTCGAGAAACGCTTCGTCATCAACGTGACCAAAGGATTTATCGCAGCCCATGACGTTTCTTTTTTTCTCGAACGACGAATGAAGAAAAATCAACGATCGTAACTGAAGATCATTTTTTCTTTTTTTTTTTTTTTCTTTCTTTTCTTTTCTTTTCTTTTCTTTTCTTTTCTGGTTGGATTAAGGTCGAGAGCCGCAGAAAGACAGCCGTGGCGATTCACTGGGATCGATACGAGAATGTCGCGTCGACAGCGAAATGCATAGCATGGTACATATAGCATCTATGAAAAAACTGAGCGATTCATTTCCATTTTTTCCTTACGAAAAATTGGCCCATTTTAGAAGGGGAACTCGTGACATGAAAAAAAAAAAGAGGATCCACGCGTATCTCTTATATAATTCCAAAATCTATAATTCCTAGTAATATAATTATTGAGAATTTATGACTAATTTATCGCTAATACAATTCTCTTTATTAATTAATTATTATTATAATACATTTCTTAAAATCTATAATTAATTAGAATAATCTTTTTATTTATTTATATTATTTAAAAATTAAGTTAATTGCTAGCATAATAATTTATAAATATTCTTGTTGTTAAGACTATTATATGGTCGATCGAATCTGATCCTAATCTCAAATGAAAGTGATAAATTCATCAAACACAGATAATTTAATATCGACTGAAGTGCAAATCTAATCGTCCGTTATCTGTTGAAGAAAATGAACTTATAACTCGAACTAACTTCTTTTCGATTCAAAAAAAAAAAAAAAAAAAAAAAAAAAAAAANAATGATATATTCCAAAAAAAAATCTGTCTTTCTTTTAGATGGAAATTGTGCACGAAAAAAACGTGCAAAAAAAAAAAAAAAACTGTATCGGCGGAAACCGGTTGCGCAAGTGTTAATCCTCCCCCTTTTCTTTCGAAATCGAATCTCAGCCACACGCGTGCACACACGCGTATTTACCTATTTACGTATTCACGCGGTGCTCTCTTTATCCATTCACCTTTTCAATTACACGATCGTTGTACGTAGCGGGGCCGGGAGAGATGTGGGGTACGGGAGAGAGATAGAAAGGGAGAGCGGGAAGGGTAGAAAGCACGATCGAATGAAACCCTAGATGGGCTGGCGCGCGGCGTAAAACCACCCTCTATGAATCCCGTCGACGTTACCAACTGATTACACGACACATGTACGCGCGATATATAGGTCAGAGAATGCAATCGTAAAGCCCGTGTCGTTCAAGGACGGAAAGTTGGCCGCTGGTTGGCCGCTAGCCTAGCTAGCCTGGCTAGCTGCTCGCCGTGAAATATCTGGATGAATGCGCGCACGCGATTCCATCGGTGGGCCGCGCGTGTTCGCGATACCGTTTTCTTTTTTTATTCTTTTTTCTTTTTCCTTTCCTTTCCTTTCTTTCTTTCTTTCTTTCTTTCTTTCCCTCAATCAGATCTCAACTTAGGAATAATTGGGACACGATCGGGATACACGATCGATTCTGTTTCGCGCGAAAAAAAAAAATATATGTGGAAACGAGCGAAATGAAATTCGCAATTCTTAATTACGGAACGATATACGCGGCGCAACGCGGTATAAAAAAAAAAAAAAAACCGTAGCCGTAACGTAAAATCGATTTGCTTATTTTTAACAGGATCTTATCGACGCGAGGCACGCGATTGTTACGGCATTGTTGTGGCGTGATCATTTTCTCCGATATCGATCTATGGTTCTAAACTTCTATCCGATCGTTCCATGTATTTTTGTATTGTTTCGAAGGTAAAAAGTGAGGATCCAAACTTTCGATGGGAACCGCGATCTTTCACACGATCTCGAGTTTTCTCCCTCGAATCGAAATTCGAATCGAATCGAATCGAATCGGTGGGCGTGTTAATGTTCTTGTACGTAAGATTTCTCGTAAGTAAGGGACATGGTCGGAGAGCGAAGCGAAAGGTTTTTTTTATTTTCGCTTGTCCAAAAGATGACTGGCTAAAGATGGTATGCTGCTACACGCGGTACTACCGTGTCTCGAGGTTGCACCCGGATTTTCCGAGACTTGACCTACTGGTGCAGTTTAAAGTGCCATGCTGACACTTTTAAAGATGGCGTCGTAGCAAGCAAGCACGCCCACTCCAAGCCGGAGCCTTACAATGCCTGAAGAGAGGTTTTTGTTCTAGAATAAAGACTCGTTCGCGCTCCGCGATTTCCTATCCTATCCCACCACCCTCAACCCTATTATTCATTTTTTTTCACCCGAGAGTATCTTCGACCAGACATCGTTTTGCAAAAGGGTTACGCTCCCCTCTCTCTCTCTCTCTCTCTCTCTCTCTCTCTCTCTCTCTCTCTCTCTCTCTCTATCGAATCGTGAATTTTGTAACGGAAAATAATAGAATAATCGTCGCCATGATCTATTCTTTGTTCTCGCGGTGGATCTCGAATGATCGTTATTTCCGATATTTCGATCGTGAACAGATTTTAATTGCGGCGTTGAAAGATAAAGAGGAAAGATAATTTCAATGGTTTTCGGTTTCTAAAGGAATCGATAATTAAGAGCAAAGCAAAGAAGTCGGATGGTTTGTGGAGATGTCAAATCTTTGCTTCTTCTCCTTTTGATAATTTTCTTGTATATAAATATTCGTTAATTAAGAAAATAATAAGGTACGAGTAAAAAAGGGAATAATTAACGTAAATTAATTAACAAAATTATTTTTCCTCGAATGGTTGTAAAATAATTGATCTTCGTTCAAGAAAATTTTAATTGTTAAAATAATTAAAAATAAGAAGCAGTTTCTATTAGTAAAAATATTGAATTTGTAAAACATGGGAGGAGATAATAATAATATAATATACAATAGTATAAAAATAAATAATAGATATCAGAATTTTAATAGTAATTGAATCTTAAATAAAATGAAAAATATAACGGCAACATTTACATCATTGCAAGAAAGTTGTTTTATTTTAAATTTATTAATATTTTTTTGATTACTTGACATATTTTAATTTTCAACAGAAAATTCTTGTATACACATCTAATTTTTATTTTTATATATTAATGAAATGTATTAAATTGAAAATACTTTTTTGAATAAAATTAGTAGCTTAAATTATATCTTTGAATTAAAAATATTTTATATTTCCACTTTTAAAATCTTGAAAAAATATTTTAATTTAATGATGTATTAATTTGCTGTGATTTTCTCTTAATGGTTGTCAAAAAGAATTACTAAGAATTACTAAGAAAAAAATTAAAAAGTAAAGATAAAGGAATTCCGCATCTCACATATAAAACTATAAGTTAATAAGTCTTTTAAATTGCAAATGTACAATTATTTAAATTGACGTTTATGTGTTGTTTGATGTATCTTCTGCAGCTAATTGTGTAACATAATTTGTACAAACAAATAAAACAGGTGTTCGAAATTTTCAATAAGTTTCTTCATTAATATTCAATGCTGTAAATGTTAAGTCTCAATTTGACTTAAGTCTTAACTTAATATATATATATATATATATTATTTATTTAAAGAAAAATAAATAAGTGAAAGTAAAATAACTTAGAACACAATATATTTCTATAATATCTAGATATAATTTTATATATTTTAAAGAGGTGAACACTAATGAGGTGAAAAATTAATTGATCAAAATTTCAAATAAAGTTAAAACAATAAGATTATTTAAAATGCTCGAATATTCGTAGCTGCTATATGTTTTTTATTATAACAATTGATTCAATGCTTTGAATAATAAATTATGTGAATTATTTATTGAAATAACTTTATTCTTAAATTCAACAGTTAAATTAATTTAAAATTTAAATTTTTGCCCATTATTGATTAAAAATTTAAGGCGCTATTATTATATCCAGTGTTCAAAATTATTTGCCCAATATAGTAACTGGCTCATAGATTTATTTTGTTATTTTGATATTTGGAATTTCTTAAACATTTTATATATAAAAAATATTTATTAATAGAAAAGATAATAAATAAATCTTAAGAAATGGAAGAAACAAAAGGTATTGATTTAATAAAAACTTGGAAGATTAAAATTTTAATGGATAATTGATATCTTATTTCTCTTATCTTATTTCAAAGCAAATAATTTTGATTTTATATAGATATTCAAAAGCATAGATTCAGATATTAATAGAGGTTTGAAGTATATTATGTTTTTGATTAGGATATAATGATAAAAAATAAAATATCCAATTAATAATAATTGATATTTTTTTATAATAAATAATGAAATAAAATTCAATTGACTGATTCCAAGAACAAATATCAAGAATAAAAAAATTAAAGAAAGAAAATTTAAAAAACTACAAAAATTTAAAAAACTTGAAATTAATTATGAATCTAATTCTTTGATATTATTAGATCTATTGTAATACAACATGAAATTGATATATTTGATTATAGAATAAATTTTGATTATATTGTTGTACTTGACATTTTTATGATTAAAATTTATTCATTAACAATTTAATAATTTATCTCTTTGGAAAGTTATATTCTCATTCTCATGTTACCATTCTAACTTCTATGTATCCAATTTTGTTTTAATTTAGGAAAATAAATTCACAAGTTTACAATATTTATATTCATGTATCATATCTCATATAATATTATTTTATTATTTTATTTATAATTATTTTAATATTTCTTAAATTAAAAAAACAAAAGAAAGATATCTCATATTCTTATCTTTTTTCCTATTATATATATTTTTTCATTTATTAATTTCTTCACAAAGAATCAAGCCGAGATTAATTTAACATTAACTCGCTCAATTCTTTTCCAATTTTCACAGTGCTGGACAAAATATAATAAGGATTTAAATATAATTGAATTATGATAATTTAATTATATATATTTAATTACGTTAATTTGATTATCATTTGCATACAATTAAATTATCATATACATATATAAATTAAAAGAAAAAATATATATATCTCGCACATCCTATATATCATAAATCCTTTAAAATAAATATTTTCTTTAAGGTATGTATATCATATGATTGTATGGTATATTCGATGAATTGATCTTGATCGATCGAACAAAGCGGATTAAAAATAAACATATAAGTCTTTCATTTATCCACAACATTGATATTGATTTCGTGATTCAAGTCACGAAACATGAAAAAATCAAGAAGAATGAATAAAGAATATCAATTATCGTTCGAAATTATTACATAGATAGTAACGTTGTGTATATAATTTTCTAGAAAAAAATCTATGGAAAGGAAAAAAAAAAAATTGGAAAATCTCATTATGAATGCGAAAATCTCGTATTATCATGCGTTATTTCTTATTATAAAGAAATCGCTAAAAATATCACACGAAGAAACAGGAATTTTAATCAACTTGAAGAATCTACGTTGTTATTCTACAACATATATTGAACATAACTAAAACTAAACATTGACTTCTAATGTATGAGAAATATAAATTATATTTGTTCATTATTATATTTCCTGGAAAAATAAATATAATTTTCCAATGCTGAAAATGGATCGAATTATCATTAACACATTTAGCGATTTGAGAAAAAAAGTTTACGTTGTTGAAGAAACGGGTGATAATGGATATCATAACAGAATTGTAAACGAATTAATAAAGAAACGAGTTCGTATCAAAAATAACAAATGTCGAAAAATCAGTTCAACGATTTTTTATTTCCAAAAATGTGACAATTTTGGAAATAATCTTGATCGATTATTATAAAGATCTTGATCTTTCAAGAAGCATATTTTTATGAAAAATTAAAAGATCTTGTTGTTGAAAATTTTATTTATTGAAACGAATATAAAATGACATGATACAATTTCAAAATGTTTATTTAGTTTAGGCGAGGGAAAAATAACTTTATTATATATTATATATCTAATAAAATATTATTCTAAAATAATTCCAATTCATTATCCCATAAATCCGCTTATATTCAGATATTTTTAATTTTTAACTTTCTTAACTTTTTTTTTGTATAAATATTTAGTATATTTAGTATATTTGTATATTTAGTATATTATATAAAGATTTAATATACAATATAAAATATAAAGTTTAAAGGATATATCCAATATGTAGCTTATTAATATATTTATTATACTATTGATTGAACATTAGAATTGATTTTCAATTTTGAAATCAAGACGAACAAAACTTGATATACAAAAATATCGATTCAGATTTATTTAATTAAATTAATAATAAACAATTTAACCCCCTTAAATGGAACGAAATAAGAATTTTGTAACGAAGATTCATTCTCACTTCATTCCCACCTTACTTCGTCTAAAATTTAAATCGTAATAAAATAAATAAACCGTGATCGAAATTTTTCTATTCTTCCAAATTTCATATTTGTTTCAACCCCTAGAATCGATCTTCCAAAAGAAAAAAAATGAATATATATTAACACCCTTTACTACAATATTATTAAACATATATATATTCTTCCTTCAATTACACGAAATATATCAAATATATTTAAATATTCTCACGCAACGCACACACGATAAGTCACGATTCACTAAACATTTATGGAAAATTTTTACACGAATACCGGTTGCCGGCGAAGCTGGCAATTTCCTTCTGGTTGCCGATATCGTATGGTTTCGGTGTGTAGACGACCTAAGAAAGAAGAGGTCTCGCGGTACCACCCTTGCCCTTGACTGTAGGCGCGAGACCGCTTGTCTGAGGGTTGTGTCGGAGCTCGCAGACAGGGTGAGTAGAGAAAGAAAGCGAGAGAGAGAGAGAGAGAGAGAGAGAGAGAGAGAGAGAGAGAGGAGATTGCGAGACGCAAAGCGTTTGCGAGTTTCCTTCCTACTTCTTTAGCGCTCGGTCTCCGCGTTGGTTTGCGGAGTTCGAGTTAGATGTATAGATATATATATATATATGTATACATACACAGTGTATATGTATATACACAGAGTAGAGGGATAGAGTAAAGTGTGTAGTAGAGCCGCGTCGAGTGGAGGGTGATAAGAAGGGCTGGTCTACGTTAAGTGGTCGGTTGGGTGGCTGTTTCGTCGGTTTCGTTGGTCTCTTTGGATAGCTAGTTGACTTATTCAATGATCCTACTTTATTATGCGCATTCGAAAGCGACAAGCGTTGCTCCCCGATTTATCTTGATTGTCCTTAAAGTATATTTCCTCGATCCCCTTACTTTCCTTCCAATCACTTCGAACTTGTATTTATTTTCGTCTATTTTGATCGAAGGTTAGGAAAGAAAAAAAGAAAAGTCGAAGGTTAGAATTTATTTATCTCGTTTTGGAATCACTTCGAACTCTGTATTTATACATCTCGTTCGGATCGAATTATGAGAAAAGAGCTATCGATTAAAATTTTTACATTAATTTTGCATTTTTTTAATAATTTCGTAATCTCTAATTAAAATTGTGCTTTCAAGAAGAAGAAACAGAGTGTTTTTAAGTGTTTCAATTTTTAGAGAAGACAAGAAATGCAAATTTTGTTTATCAATGTACAATGATTAATGATCGCAAGTTGACTTACCTTTCACGTGTTCCGGAGTATCTGCTGTACCAGCCCGCATAATGTCGCTCAAATAATGCTCTAACGTTCTCATATTGTCCAGTGGTGAGTTTCCATTAGCTGTCATGCGATCCTGCAAACATATCATTTAAATCTAAATTACTATTTATCAGTGCCCAGGGAAGATAATAAACAATTTATCATATATTTCTACGCGTCATGATGTCACATTTCTAATTTCGTACGAATAATTTTTCACGTTCAAAAAGAAATTCACGCGAGGCAGGTTTCTAAACTGAAGCGAGAAATAAATTCGAAATCGGTGGGATCGATCACGATATCCGTTCCCTTTACTCGTACCTTCGTATTCGTAACGTCGAGGAATTTTAATTTTTCATCGACTCTCGTTATCGCGTTTCATCGAAACGAGCCTCTCTCGCTCGAGAAAGGGCTTTTGAGGAAGAACGAGTGCCTCGATAGAAAACTTGCCCCGAAGCAATGTCGCCCGGTTGGATGAATAGAGTAACCAAAGACAAGACGAAAAAAAAAAAAAAAAAAAAAGGAATATAAGGGAGACGAGATAAAAGAAAGAAGAAGCAAAGTTCAAGTGTATTTTTCCTCGGGAATATCACGCGAAAACAAACGATGTAGCCTTCCATGAAAAATTCCTTCTGTGTTTTCTGTAATTCTATAATTTTAATCGTTACAATTAATCGTACGATAATACGATATTATTAAATCGTACCAATCGTTGAGAATTGTAGATAACGGACGAACTTGTGTCCTTGAATCATTTAGAAAGAAATAACTGATCGATCGCCAGCGTCCGACCACGCGTTGTCCTTTACTACTGAACTCCTTTCACGGCCAACCCGGCAAACGGGATACGAAATTTATTCGACCAAAATTTCAGCTACAACAAACATCCACAAAATCGAATGTAACATATATTCCAATTGTCATTCGTCACAATGATCGATTCGATTCGATTCCGGTATATTTACACGAATACGAGGAAAGATATAAACATAAATCGAAGAAAACGGAGAGTGCGAGAAAGTGAAACTTAAAGGAGGATTAAAGTGGCGGAAAAGAGAAGAAAGTGAGAGAGAGAGAGAGAGAGAAAGAGAGAGAGACGAGCCGAAAAAGTGAGAGAGCACGAAAGCTCGACGCCAGAGATAATCCTTCTCGTATTATACGCGCGCTTCTCTATCGTTCTCTCCGGGCGAAGGTGCAAAAATAGCCCCACTTTCTTCGCATCTTCTTCGTACCACCACCTGCAACCCCGGAGATGTAGGTATTCGTTTCCCACCCTTCCTACGTGGGACACGGACATGCCTCCAACACATCTGTATCCCAACCTACTTCCCCTTCTTTGGTTTTACAGCGCGCTCACACATTGCCGTAAACATGACCGGGGTGCACGTGCGCGGGTGGACACATGCGCACACTTACACAAGCCGGCCAAGCACAGATCACGAATGAGCGCACTAGCACTTTGCTAGCCGATTTCCGTGCACGCGCACGTATGAAGCGCATGCGCTGAGTAATCTCTCTCTCTCTCTCTCTCTCTCTCTCTCTCTCTCTCTTTCGGTGCGGTGCTCCATTTCCGTCTAGCAGAAGGCACACTAGAAAATCAATATAGGGAAACCAGGAAGCGACGGCAGGGCGTCGACAGCAATCTCTCTCTCTGTCTCTATGCAGGCTCCATCACAGTATCACCCCCCCCCCCCTATTTCAATTCTTTCTACTATCTTTCTTTTAACTTTATTAACCTTATTCATTTATCCAAACAATCCTCCTTTTTCTCGCGACTGTCCGCTCCGTATATCCATTTTTCGGTTACGCGGTTTCGTTCGATTGTTTCAAAAGAGTTTACGGTATAAAAAGTATGCTTGAAGGTATGTCATATTTATATTTTTAATAGATAATAAAATAATAGTATAAGGGAAAGAAACTGGAAAAATTAACGATGAAAAGTTGTATACCTATTTTAATATTCTCTTTGATCTGTTATCAAAAACTAAGATCAAAAAATATTATTTTTTTGAATCATCATTTTTGCGTAAACCAGAAATAGAATAAGGAGAATAGCTACGAAATCGGAATTGTTGCAGAATGGGGGGGAAAAAAAAAAGGAACTAGGATTCTGCCGCTATATTATGGCAACCACTCGTCAACCAACGATGACCTACTTTCGACTACGATTCCGACTCGCGGAAAACTACGTCATTCCCTCGTTATTATACAAACTTTTACTCTTTTGATTGAATTCGATTATTCGTCAATGAGACCGCCGATTCGATTCGACAACTCGAGTGATGAATAAGTTTCACTGATTTCTCTTGTTTTTTTTTCTTTATTCTTTTTCGAAAGCAAGGAACACCCGCAAGACGAAACAAAGCCGTGTTGTCGTCGCGTCGAGCAAGGACGATGCAAGGATGATTACCACGACGACGTGGCGGCGTCTCTTGAGCGGGGAATTTTCGGGAGGAGACAAGAGAAAGAGTTTACGCAGGGGGCGAAGAGAAAGACACAAAAGGAGAGGGGGCGTGAAAGGGATTGTTAGCGAGTGCTCATACACGCGTGCACGTATTCAAACGCGCGTATCCATCTTCGCCTCCGCCATTTCCGCGCAACCCGCCGGTCTAGACACGACCGTGTTCCTCGACCGTTGTTCTACGCGCGTTTTGTACTCATCCGGTCTCTTTTTCTTTCAACCAGCGAAACCAGACGCGTGACTCGTCTCCTCTTCTCTAAAACGCGTTCGTTCTTGCTTCCCCTCGAATAACCGACGCCGGCTATATCCCATCTTTCTTGCGCATATTCATATTCGGTATATTCGATCTCGCGTGAGCAATTATCGTTTTTTGTCGCATTAAAGATAACCAAAAAAGAGAGAGAGAGAAAGAAAGATCGTATCGAATGAACAAAAGATAGTGTCGAAATATAGAGAGAAAGAGAGAGAGAGAGAGAGAGATATCGATGCTGGTAACCAAGATGTTGTGTGGCAAGGTGGAAAGAGGAGGAGGAGGAGGGCATGAAAGCCGGGCGCAGAGGCACCTCGGTGTAACCTGGATCCCGAGGCGTGTGCGGAAGAAACGATTCCAGCCGCGAACTGGGTCACCGTTGGTGGAAACAGGCTAAACCGAGAGAGGTGCGGCACACAACGCGGTCGCGTGGCACAACGCGGCACGATACGGCAGAGGCGAGCCGGGGTATGCCAAGGAACATAGAGTTTCGAGAGGGAGAGAGATAGAGAGAGAGAGAGAGGGATGACGAAAGTGGAGGAAGGAAAACAGAGAGGAAAAATGGGTGGGGAGGCAAGGGAATTGATGGCGACGGAAGGGCGGAAATAGATAAAGTCGCTCTATCCTGGCCGACTATCGTAACGTATCCTTGTTGGCCAATTCCTATTTAATTGCATTTTGTTGCCACGAGCAACGAACGATCGCTTTACTCGGCACATATTTACAAGGAAATTTAAATATACGGCTAAAATTACCAAGCTTCAAGAAGATTAAAAAAAAAGAAAAAAAAACTACGGGAAGAATAAGAATACAGAATAATTATATCGTTCTTGTTCCAGCTACAGTGCACCAGGAGCACGAAACGAACGGTTCGATACCGGATGGTCTCTCGCGCAACACCCTCTCCGCTGGCAGTCGCGCTGCAGGCTCGCCCGCCCGTTGCAGTTTGCCGTATTTTATTACATAAGTTGCGAGCTTGTGTAACGCAACCGGTCTCCACAAGCTTAATAACTTTTTTATCGATTTTCTTGTGCTATTCCTCCTCGAGCACAACGCGATTCGATTGTTGTTGTTGTTGATTTTTTTTTTCTTCTTCTTCTTCTTACGCCGCTAAGGGGGAAATTTCGAAATCGATGCGGCGAATTTTTTTTCTAGAAAATCGGCTCGATCGATTCTCGATTTGGCGAGCGGGCGAAGAAGAATCGATCGATGGTGCACGCGTGGATTCCGAGGAGGTCGGTCGGTCGCGCGGGTGGGGGGGGGGAAGGAGGGGGAGGCACACTGGTGGAGTTCTGGCTCGCGAAAAATCTATATCACGCGAAACACCGGAGTGACCTATAAACCTCGTACCGGGTCGGGTCACTCTGCACCGGCGCAGTCCCGAATTCAAATAGGAGGGACCTTAAATTGGGTTAACGTCCGGATATATCGCGTCACCGGAATTAGTCGAAAAAGTTACTCGCCGCATCTTGGTTCGCAGAGACGAGATTCCAGGCTGCTACAACGGCCTGTTACACGAGGTATTCGTATATCGCACGTAACGTTTTGTTCTTCGTTTAGTACATATTTCAAGGACGAATTAACTCGAATCCATCGCGATTAACACCTTTCAATGTTCCTATTCGCGAAACCTCGTTCCATATAAATTCCCATAAGAAAAATTAATTCTACAATTCTCTATACCGTTGACCGATTAATCGATCGAAACGATCGCTTTTTTTTTATTATTCATTTTCCCGCTCTATCCGCTTCGACTAACCAGATGTCCATGTCTACGCCTACATTCCGATATTTAAGTGTACGATTTCGATAATTATTAAAACGTATACAAATAATTTTCAATTTCACCAGTCGTTCTCATTTTAACGTAACTCTTTTCGAAATAATCTACGAATCTACGAATTTTCGATTTGAATGTTGTATTTTCGTTTCCAAAATATACACAAATATATATATCATATATATCATATATCACAGTATTTCGTAACGATATACTGTCGTATAACAGCATCGCGTCAAGGTAAAGTCAATAAAAATCTTTATCATAGCGTTTGTTCAATGTTTTCCGAATCTACGCCGTCTTCGATCGTTTCCATTCGTCGCTCGAACTTATCATAGAACTTGGCCCAGTTTTTCCTCGTAGTGCAACGTGGATCGTTCGACGCTCTCTCTGTGTTAAAAGAGCGCGAAAATTTAGGGGGGAAACGCACGCGTGAGCCGAGCGCACGCGTAAATAGAGAGGCGCAAGGCGTAATCGGTGCTCGTCTTCGATTGGTTTGCCCTGGCTCTGGCTCTGGCTGGCCAGCCGGCCTACAAGCACGTGCCCCGATTCGCTTCCAAGGTGAATGACGACCGACCAGTTATCGGACTTCGAGCCCAAGCATTTTTTCGCTTCGTTGCGTTCGCTCTATCAGCTAATACCACAGTATTGGCAATGCGGGTATACGAGCCACTTCGATCGAACTATCTACGCACTACGTAGTATTTGTTTTCATTTCTCTACGACGAGTTTCGTCTGTCACGCGTAAAATCGACGCACATACAGCCATCGTATTTCGAAAGGAAGAATCACTTTCTATCAAGTTCGGTCAACGTTGATACGGTTTCCACGCAAAAAACGGATGGATTAATTTAATATATAGCATAAGCTTTTTTCGTGTATGACGTATGAAGGAAGGAAAACCGCAGAGAAATAAACAAAACGTATCTATTTCCGGTAAAAGGTTGTATCGCGTGTTCACCTGTCTTCCCCTTTGACGAATTAAATTTAATATAGTTTTAATATTAATTATGTAACTCTTTCGTTTTTTTTTTCTTTTCTCTATTTTTATATATTTCTTTTTTTTTTTTTTTTNTTTTTTTTTTTTTTTCGTTTGGAACGACGAAGTTAAATTGACGAATTCAGCACGAATTTTAACCAAAATGTGATTGTTCGTTTTTGGAATATTTTTTAACAAATTGATGAGTATCGATGGAATTAACATTTGAGAGATAATAAATGTTGTGAATGCGAGAGAAATTTCAAGAATATGTGATGAAAAGAATAATATAAGAATAGAGAAACGAATAAATTTTACTTGAACGAAATTGCGAATATTTATCAGGGATGATATTAAAGATGATATAAAAGATATAAATTCTGCTAAAGAAGTTGTGCTTAAGAGATATAAGAGGTATGAGGCAAATGCAGGTTAATGATATACAAGGTGTTTTATGCATAGATATATTAAAATGAATGAGAAAAATTATATGAAAAAAAATGATATGAAATGATATATTTAATTTATCTAAAAATGAAATATCACTTTTCCTTCTTAAATTGAAAATAACTTTTGATTAAATAAATTATTCTAACTTTTTATATCTATTATAAATAAATAAATTAATAATAAAATTACAATTGAAATTGAATATTAAGTTAAGATTTAAAATTTTCTACTATTCATATTATTCATCACGTGAATTATATTTCTTTTCATAATTTTTTTTTTTTGAGGTTATACTTTTTTTATATTTTAAGATACATCGATGAATGTCTTAAAGATTAATAATAAATTAGTGTTGTTTTTTTAAGTATTAAGATTTTTGTTAAAATAATCAACAATTAGAAAAGATGTATCAAGTAACACGAAGAAAAGAAAAATTTTAAGATGCAACGAAATAATTCTGTTATTTTATCTGACATTATTTTTTCATTTTAATTCTTTAAAAAAATATAAAAAGAAATTTATTTTTCAATTTATCTTGATCTTGTTACTAAACTTTCAACAATTAAGTTTTAAAAACTTATTGGTTAATGAAATCGAAATACTAATATAAATAATTGAACACGAAACTTTTTGTTGTTCGAATATAGTTCGAATAACATCAATTTATCACGACTTACGATTAACCAGGTTTCCTATAAGTTATAATTGGATTTTGGTAAACTCGACAAAGATCGGAAGAACCTTCTTGTTTCAAACCAGAAACCTCACAACGAAGAAATTAAATTTTCTATCATTTATTATTTTCATTTATTATTTTTTCATTTTTCCCTTACTTTTCCTTTCTTTCCACTTCGTTTGTCTATCCCTTCGTTCAGTGTATAAAAAAATCTATACACACATACATGGATACACACGTATAGTTTATTAAATCGAAACGAATAAATATAAACACTGAAGAAGCACGAAGGATAATAGCTCGCATAACAGAATCCGCCATTTCTCCCGGATAGTATGCAGTATCTATTTTTGACAAGTGGTTAAAATAGCTGAGCTTAAACTTCTGCTAGACACTGTTTGAACCGTTTGAGCTGCCACGCAGAAAAGGAATTAGGTCAGACATCAATAACAAAATAAGTATTGGAAAAGTATCCTCCTCTTTCTCGCTCTCTTTAAATCGCGCAGAGAAACGTAACGAAAAACGTTAAACCTTTCGATTATTAACCTCAAACCGATTAATCGATCAATCCATTTTTATTCGAATACACGATTCTTCGTTTTCATCTTTCCATATTTTTCTCATTCTCGATAGTCAACGTGGAATCGAGACGATACTCGAGAAAATTTCATTTCGAGTCGACCAATTAAACCGAAACGACGAGAATTCGAGGTTTTAGGCGGCCGAAAGTGGGTGTAGGTTAGGTTTCAATTACGTTTCGAGCTAGCGTTCGTTATCGATCGATACGAGGGATGCGTGTGCAATCGAAAATATATATATATCACGTTTCGGCGAGTTTTTCCAAATGCCGTGAAACGGCAGTACGAGTTTAAAAACGAGCGTGTCACACCGTTTACAGTAAGCAATCGTTGAAACAGCGGTTGTACCGTCTAAATTTAAATGCATGTCTCGAAGCGGTTGCATAACCTGGCATCGAATGCGTACACCAAACGAAACTGCGGAAGCTAAGGCTACCGGTATATACTTTTTCGACCCAACCATATATCGCCTATACCTCCGCAGCGTAACCTTTCTCGTAGGTGGTGAACGATCGATAACGGAATAAAAAAAAGTCGGTGTAAAAAAAGACGGCGGAGAAAGAGACAATCCGCGCACCGGATTCGCTTTGTCCTCGAATCGACGAGTTTTCATTTCGTACACGAGACAATTAAAAATTTTACACTTTAATAAGAATAAACGAATAAATGATAAAGAAGATAATAATAATAATAATAATAACAACATAAACGATGATCTAACCTGCTGAAACGGTGGCAGCTGTAACAAATCCCTCTCTTCGGCGGTGGTGACTTCGAAGGTGGGCGCGGGTTGGGGCGGATACATGTTACCCTTGCCGGGATACGAGGTGCTCCTTCGAAATTTAACAGGGCTGATGCAAGAGGGATGAGCCGCCGGCCCCGGATGGCCGGGAAACGTGGGACTCGGTTTCCTTCCTTGCAATCCAACAGCGGCCGCGGCCGCGGCCGCGGCGTGCAGGGACGAGTGCAGGGGAGGAAGATTGGGTACCGATCTGCCACGATTCCAGGGCGAGAGACCGGGGCTCGCGACCGCGGCAGCCTGCGGCCCAGCGCTCCATTGCTGAGGCGCTTGCGGCCCACCGGACCAGGCCGCGTAACCCTTCCCCGGAAGGTAAACACCCGGATGCGAGGTAGCTGCCGGTTGCTGTTGATGCGGTTGCTGCTGCTGCTGTTGCGACTGTTGCTGCTGCTGTTGCTGCTGCTGCTGTTGCTGTTGTTGCTGCTGTTGCTGCTGCTGCTGTTGTTGTTGAGCGGACGACACTTGAAGGCCGCCGTGCCTGGCGGTGGGGGCGGTCGCGGTTCCGTGCTGTTGCGGGAAATTGTGACTGGCCGTGATAGCGCGACGCGCGCCGGCCGACACGGCCGGCCCGCTACCGGCGAACAAGCCGGTCGGGCCGCCGGTCGGAAAGTTCTGAAAGGCGGCGATGGATCCGTTGACAGGTAACGCGTGGAGGCCCGTCTCATCCGGGGCCGACCATAAGCTCGGCACTCTACCGGCCTCGGTGAAACTCTGCAGTGCCGAGCTTGTGCTGCACGCGATCTCCTTCTCGGTTGAAGAGGGCGTCGTCGGCGTGATAGCGATACTCTCGACCTCGACCGCGTCTTTCGCCTTCTCCTGGCCCCCGACCGTTTCCAGGCCGGTGTTCGGGGATAGAGGCGCTGCTTTGCCACCGGCTTGCTTCTCGATCAACAAATCGTCCTGCATCGTCGATGTCGTGCCCGTTATCGTTACGCCGGCTGTACTGCTCGCGATGTTGCCCCCGATCGATGATTTGCTCGTGGTTGACAAACTACTACTCGGGAAGAGACTCGCCGCGCTAAAGTCCCCCATAAATCGTCGTAGTTCCAAGATCCACGAGTATCCTGCCGATCGTATCGAGGATATCCCTTTCGCCGACCAACTCCTTTTGGATCCCCCTGTCGAACGATTAGGATCTTTTAGGATCTTTGCCCACTCCCCCCTCGTTCCTTCCCCCCCCCCTCCCCCCGAATCGAAATCGAAAATTTCGACCCGTTCCCGTTTTAGTAAGTGAATTAAGTGTCGTCCCTGTTCACGGAGCACGGACGTCGTCGGACCACCCGTCGACCAGAGCTCGCGAGACAACTATCGATCCACGGCGTACGCGTAAAAACACCCACGAAGCCCGGAAGCTGTGCGAACTACACCGATATTTGGGTTCTCTTATTTTCGCCGTTTTCCTCGATTCCCTTGTCCCGATTTCTCTCTCTCTCTCTCTCTCTTTCTCTCTCTCTCTTTCTCTCTTTCCCTTATTCTCGACGTTTCTCCCTCCTTTTAATGCGCTTCGATCGCACGTTCTTTCGTGACCTGACGCGTTTCTTCCTCTCTCTCTCTCTCTCTCTCTCTCTCTCTCTCTCTCTCTCTCTCTCTCTCTCGCTCACTCGCTCACTCGATTCTCTTTCTCTCTATTGCTCTTCCTGTGTATATACCTTGTTTTGGACACGATAGCTAATAACGAACAGCTAATAACGAACGTTGGGGAGAGTGAACTATTCCAAAGACACAAGGGCTCCCTCGTATTTTCGTGTAATTCGACAGCAATTATTTTTGCTTTCTCTCTAGCATTCTGTCTAAGTTATCGAACGACAACCACCCGATGCTCGATGACCATCCCCGGTGTGTGGTATTCCGTGGTCTCTCTAAACCCTGAGCCTTGTATTTCCTTGTATTATTTCACTCGCCTCGGGGTGAGCATAATTTACCCTTACGGCGAACGTACACGGCGAGCCAGTCAGTTGGAATTCTCCCAAGAGAACACGCGAAGAAACGCGACCTTTCGTCTTGCAGCGCGACTATTTGTCGATTCCTTCGGTCGCGTTTCACACACACAGGCACGCATACACACGGGCTCACGTACATATGCAGGCACACACATACACACTCCATGCACTACACGAAACGAGGCCGGGATCGTCGTCGTTCGCCGTTGCGTGTAGCGAACGCGGCACACTACGAATACGATTACGCTTGTCACTGAAACACAGAATCTCGAGGCAGAAAGGATCGCGATCGTTTCGAACGCATCGAATCGAGATCCATGGCGAGAACCAGCGCGTATCTTTTATCGGCACACTCGCGTTAATCGCAACTGTTCTCGACCGATTACCGATCGCTCGCCCGATCGATCGAGTCACCGAACACGCACGGATCGTACGCCGCGACGTACGTACGCGATGCACGGGCCGCACTGTATCGAAAATCGACGAGCAAATCAAACTCGCAAGTTGCAGCGGGTATCCCCTTTTATTTTCGTAGCTACGCTCGACAGCTACAAGTGCACTGACAAATCTTCTTGTGACGGGAGTATCCTTCGTCCCATTACGTCGAATTATATTTCTAAGCCGTCGAACTTACCGTCGTCTCGGCTTTTCCTCGCTCGACCTAGCGCTGCTTCTCATTGGCAACTCGCGTACTATGACCACTCGCGGTTATATAGTTTGACCACGATACTGCTCTTGTCCGTTCACGTGCCACGACTTTTCGAACGATGATAAGTTGTAACTGTCGATTCGCGGGCAGTGGCGAGAGTTTCCCGGCCCACGTAAGTTTCGATCGATCTGGAATCGGACGGCCGGCTGGTTATTATTCGCGTTTCTTGGCTGCGCTCGACGGAGCACTCGATCGGAGGCCAGCCGAGCGCGATTCGACGACGCAGCTTCGTGGCTCTGCGTCGCGCGTAACACGATTCGTGCGTGGTGCCGACTTTTCAAACACTGTGGCCCTGCTGCGGCCCACACCATGCCAGCCGTAGTCTCTCTCCGCGTAGCCGTCCACTCGGCGATCTTCGGCCGCCGCTTCGTCCTCGTCCTCGTCCTCGTCGACGTCGACGTCGCTACGTCGCTGCTGCGTCGCACGACGACGTCGGCCACGCACGCGCGTTACCGCCTCTCGCCTTCGAGCCGCCGTCGCCGCCGCCGCCTTCGCCACCATCCTGTCTCGTCCTCCTCGTCGTCCACGTAAACACAAGTTGGCCGTTACCGGGATCGCAACCAACGAAAACCATCGTCGTGTTCCCTCGACGATTTCTTCTCCTTTCCTTCCTATTCCTCCCCCTCGCGAGACTTCTCAAATTTCTTCGCGGTTCCATCTGAATTTTCAAATCCATCCATCATTCGATACTGGCGCCTTCCCTTGCTCTGCCACCTTTCGCTCGAACGTACTTGTGCCTTCGGTTACCTACCGACGGAGATAAATAACAGAGTTGCATAGCATATCGCTACGTACATTTACAGTATTATCGTAAAGCTATCGTAAACACGTTCGACAATAACTACCTGCACGTTCTTCGCGATGCACGACTAGAAATTTTTTTTCTTCCGTTTCCTTCCGAACGGAAAGAATCTATGTTTTATTTGTTAAAATAAAATTCGTTATTCTGTATCGATTAATAACAATTTTACTAATCGTCGATTATTATTCGATCAATCGAAATAAAATAGCAATAATTGTGAATATCTTTATTAAGTGTCATATATTTAATAATTTTTGAAATATAGATATATGATAGATAAAAATTATTAGTATCTGTTAACTGATCATATTTTCTTACATTTGAAAGAACAAGACTTAAAATCCCGCTTAAAATTAATTATAAGTAATTGATGAATATCGTATGTGGCAATAGATGGAGTAACTGATTGCATGAGTCATTCAGCTTGACGTTTCAAGCGAACGCAAGTAACGATCGTGAAACAGAAGAAGAGAAAGGAAAAAAAGGATTGTATTTTGCATTATTAAATTTTTTTTTAAAATGAATAGACTATTTGGTCGACCTAAGCCTAAAGAACCATCACCAAATATTACTGATTGTATTGCTGGGGTAAATATTCACATTATTCCAACACCATAGAGGTTACGTTATTTTTTCATTTATGTTCTTGGCTGCGCTTGTGTTATTCATTTTTATTTTTTGTTAATATTTGTAACAGGTCGACAGCAGAGCGGATTCTGCAGAGAAAAAAATAGCGAAATTGGATGCGGAATTAAAAAAGTACAAAGATCAAATGGCCAAAATGAGAGAAGGTCCTGCAAAAAATTCTGTAAAAGCTAAAGCATTGCGCATTTTGAAACAACGTAAAATGTACGAGGCACAAGTAGATAATTTGCGTCAACAAGCTTTTAACATGGAACAAGCAAATTATGCTACCCAAACATTAAAAGATACTCAAACAACTGTAATTGCCATGAAAGAAGGAGTTAAACAAATGCAGAAAGAATTTAAACACATTAATATAGATCAAATCGAGGTATTTTCGATACAATATCTTGTTTTTCTTTGTCTTAATGTTGTTTAAATGATATATATGTATATATATATATATATACACGTTATAAAGGATCTTCAAGATGATTTAGCAGACATGTTAGAACAAGCCGACGAAGTACAAGAAGCAATGGGTCGCAGTTATGGTATGCCAGATATAGATGAGGATGAATTAGCTGCTGAATTAGAAGCTCTTGGAGATGATTTAGCTATGGACGAAGATACCAGTTACTTGGATGATGCTATCAAAGCACCTAGTGCTCCTGACAAAGAACCTGGTACAAGCTCCGTTAGAAATAAGGTTTGTATTCTATGAAATATTTAATAAATAAAAATAAAAATTTATAATAATTATTATATCTTTTATAAATACTGTACAAATTGTTTAAAAGTACAAAATTTCAATTATTTGATTTATTAAAAAAAATTTTTTTCTTTTTAGGATGGAGTTTTAGTCGATGAATTTGGTTTGCCACAAATACCAGCTAGTTAAAACGCTATTTTATACAAATCATACCTTTGCAAATTAATGTTATATCGATATATTCAAAAACGATTGAGATTTTTGAATTTTTTTTGTATATGCCATTATGTACAGACAATGTATATATTAACTATTTTGAATTTTCAAACATCTTGATACAAATTCGCGCAAATAATAAATCTTCGATGAATGAAATGTTGTTACCAATATATTATGCTAATCTATTTTTGTTGCATTCTCTTTGTGTTATATAATGTATAGGTCAAGTTAATAAATAAAAAAAAAAAAAGAAAATTAATAAAATTATGTAAAAATTAAAGGATTTGTAATCGAGAAACATTTATTTCATTTTGATTTTGTAGTTTTGTATATTGTGTGATTAAATTTAAAATCATTTCTTTGCAATCGATAAAATGCGTTTCTTCGAAACCACGTACTTGCGTATAATGATGTACATGTGCCTGCAACAACAATTTAATCGTGCTTTGAAAATCGTATTTAATATTTTATTTAGAATTTTATATTGTTATGTACAGGATGGACAGTAATATTTTTTTTCTTAGTTGAAAAATTTCAACTTTTATTCTTAGTATAACATAGATAAATAAAAATTTTTATAGAAACGAAGGAATTCAATAACAAATATAAATTTTTCTTTGTTTTTCAAAGTCCATGCTATACATATATATAAAAACCACATCTTTACCTTTCGTTTATATAATCTAGTAAATTGTTTTATGATATTTTCAAATAATGATATCATTGAGGAAGAATTTAAAAGACATAATAATGAGGTAGAATGTGCAGCTGGAGGTACAGAACATAAACCCACTTTCATAGCTTCAGTACCCCATTTTGCGAATGTAACTTTTTTCCGAAATCTGAAAATCAAAATTAAATTTTATACAATAATAATTACAAACATATATAAATGAATATATTATTTATAAAAAATCGCAAACAATGTACTTTTCAATATTTCGTTTTAAATCATTTACAGAACAATCTCCTCTAGCAATATGCGCAGCACTTAAAATCATAGAACCTGTTTGTAGTGGATCTAGTTTGATCGATTGATTGTTTCGTGACCATGCATTGATAAATATTTCATCTATAAGTCTAGAAGTAATGTACAATTATTTTTTATAATTTCATTTAATAATCTTAAAAGCTAGTACATACTTTCTTCCTTGTATATTGCATATTGTAGGCGCAGATAATGTTATTGGACTAACGCTACTAAATATATAATGTAATTTCGGATATGGTACAAGATTTGTTGCTATTTCGTTCATATCCATATTCAAATTACCAGGAAATCTAGATCCGCTAGGAAAAAGATATTCTTAATTTACAAATAATTGTTAGAAATTATTGTTAATCTTATTAATCTAATATTTATTAATCTATTATATATTACCTAGTTAAATGAAGAAGTATATTTGCAATAATACTATTCATATCCTGAAATGGTTTACATGAAATATTATAATTTATTTGATCCATATTCCTTAATTGTGCATTACATATATCTACAAGCGCTTCATTTTCAATAGGAAAAACACAAGTTGCATAATCTATAAGTTCTCGTGTTGCCAATAACACATTATATGGGGCTGTAACAACATCTTGCATAACAATTGGATATATGCATGATACTAATCTATAACAATAACAATAATACTATAAAATTAATAAAAATTAAAAGTGTAAAGTTCTTAAGAAGAATATATAAAGATATTAAATGAATGTGAAATGAATGTATTTTTATTATATAGATTGTACCTATCTATTGTAGGATAATTATCAGCTAGTAACTTTAAAACAGCTGTTCCTAATCCAGATCCAGTACCACCGCCAAGGGAATGCATTGTTAAAAAACCATGTAATCTAGGACATTTCTCTGCCATACGTCTGATATTATCTTCCAATTTATCATAATATTCTGTGCCATGAGTATAATAACCTACAGCCCTATAAATTACTTATAAAATACGCTTATAATATTTATATATAATCCAAGAATAATCTATTATCTGAATTATCAAAAAATCAATACCAATTATTTGCAGATCCTGGATAATTTGTTACAATACAAGTCTGATCAAATAAATCACGTACAGGACCTCTTCTCATTTCTCCTATAACACTATCCTCCATATCTATCAATATTGCCTATACATAAAAAAATTAATTTTGTAAATATATTTATATTATTTCATTTTTCTGTAATTTTGAACAAAAGTATAAAATTATAAATAAATATTATACCCTGGCTTTGACCTTAGCTTTTCTTAAATCAGACATACTTTTAAAACATAAATCTTTGGGTGAATTGTCAGGTATAACAAAAAAACTATCAAATGCATTAGATAGATCATTTATATTTTTAATATGATTTCGTTGTGTTTTAAGTAAATTTATTCCAGTATTCATTGTTTGTATACCATATTCGTGTAGTGCCAAAGGCCAAAATACTGAACCGATTTGGTTTCCACATTGTCCAACTAAAATCATTATTAACTAATATAATATAATTTCTATTTATTTTTAATATATATAATTCATTGTAAAAAAAAGTATATAATGAGATAATTACGAACGTAATATTATATAATATACCTTGTATCGAGATAAATTGACTCATTAAAGAATCTATAGAAAAAAACTTGAAACTTGAAATATTTAATATATTTTGATATTTTTAACTATAAAAATATATTTTAAAACCATATAATAAAATTACGCTTTTTCAATTTTATTCTCTGAAGTTGAGAGTAACGATATCTCGATATTTAAACTTTATCGACTTATTATCGAAACTTGTTTATCTCGATTTTTAAATTTTAAACGATTACCTGTTGATAAATTCATTGTGCTCTTGTTTCTATTTCAAAAATTTATAGGTTAAGGTAAAACGTGCAATTAACTTTAATAAAATGGATAATAGAATAATACGATCGTTCAGTGTAATTATTTTTTTACTTATTTGTAATTATTATTATACAGAATCTGCATTGTCTACGGATTCAAGTAAGTCATACTAACCTATAATTTTTTGTAAATTTGCCGGTTTTATTGCTATCGTTCGTATTATTAAAAAATATAAATAAGAAATAAAGAAAATATAATTCAAAATTTATTTTTTAATATTTATTTTAATTATTTATTTTATGTTCATACATTTATTTATATAATCATCGTTCTTTTATAAAAAAATTCAAAAATTCTTATTTTATTCACAATACAATATACATATAAATATTGTGTATTTGTTAACATTCCGTTTTTAATACTGACAAATATTTTATTTTGAAAATATTGTATTTCATACTTCGCGTTCATGAAAATAAATAGAAATATCTATTTATCATGTTTGTTTGATTTTCATTACCTGAATTTTTTCTAGTACATTTTTTAAAACCAGGAGATGTCTATTCAAATGACAAACCTGGATTACAAATCTTTTGTCACAATGCCAATTCAAAATATTTGATACATATGTGGAGAAGTTTAACAGTAAGAAACAATAGTTTGAGATTCATGTATTATATTCATAATATACAAATTTTATGCATCTCTAATGTTATATTTATATTATTACATTATAGATGCACTTAAATACAAATATAGATAATTATGATTTTTATATTGGAAAGACTCCTCAAGAAGTAATACAAAAGCATGATGATAATCAGCGATCTTGGAGCCTTAGTTTATTTAGCACAAAAAAGAGTAACAAATTGAAAATTAATCCATTTGAAGATATATGTATTGGTGTATATGTATATAATAATATATCTAATTTATATAAATATACAATGAGTATAATTCAAACACGTGAGTGCAACAAAGTAAAAAAAAAAAATGTTTTATATTACAAATAATAGGCAGTATAATACATATATTCTTCTACAAATAGGTATTGACATCTCAGAATTATTATTAATGCTATTAGGCATTCTAATATTTTGGAGTGCTCATAAACTCAGTGGAAATCCTTTATTTTATTATTTTACCTGTATAACTCTTGGTGTCTCCACTTCAATTATAATTCTAGTATACTTTTTTAGCAAGTTCTTATTAAGGGTAAATGTGATATTTGTGAATTCATTTCATTTACATATATTTTATAAGAATATATCATTTTTCGAAAATTAATATGCATACATAATTCAAGGGTAAACTTATGTACTTGATGATCGCAACTGGTTGGACAATGAGTTTTTATTTAATTCAAATGTTATGGGAAAATATCCAACAAATCGTAGTTCAATACAGGGAATGGGTGGCATGGTATATTTTATTAACGTCTTTAATCAGTTTCGTCATTAGTTATCGATTTGGTCCAGTTACAAATACTAGAACGAAAAAACTTATTCAATGGTTTTTACAGGTTTGTAAAATAATACGTTTAACGAAATGAACTATTGAAAAACTTTTGTCAGAAATTATTCTACTATTCCCATTTAATATTCTTTCTTTCGTTTATTTAGATAGGAGGACTGTTAACCATATTTTATAGCAGTTATTTTCGCGAAGCATCATTTTTTTGTTGTCTTATAATTACTCTACTTTATAATTTTCCCATTGCAATAATTCGAAAAGGACAAAATTATTGGTAAGTTAAATTGTTCGATATCAGCGTCGTCAAGCTTTCTTCAATTTGTTGCAAAAATGTTGTAAACATTTGCTTCAATATTCGTATGATATTAAATGTTATTTTTTAATTTAATTTGTTTCTGCATATATTTTCAATGTTATAATTAAAACTATTTATTCATAATAATCAAACACTGCTTTACTTGTTAAGTTTACTACGTTAATAAATTGTTATTTCATATTCGTTTATGTTTTTATTTCGAAAAAAAATATCAAAGTGAAAGTAATTAAATTTTATATTAATTTTATTAATTAATATTAACTATTTTATTTTATTTTTATAATTTAAAAAATAAAATATAAATTATTTTTAATATTTATAATTTATAAATTATATATTAAATTAAAATAATTTATAAAATATACAAATTATAAAATATTATAACTATTTTATAAATTATTTTATTTTTTATAATTTCTATATATTTTATTTTAATGCCTTTATACAATTTATATCTTGAATATATATCAAGAGCATATCAAAAACAATAACTGCAATAAGTGAAAATAAGATGGTGACAATAGCAGTTATAATACATAATATAATAGTAGACAGTAGATAGTAATCACAATATTAGCATTATCGTTTAGATGAACAAGAACATATATTACATATATATACCTATCTGAAATCAGGAAAAACATGTTTCCCATAAAAAGGAAGTTATTAACGGAAGACGAATATCGTAAAGAAGGAATAAGAGAAACTAATAAAGCGTTACACGAGTTAAGAGAATATTGTTCTAGTCCTAACTGTAATCCATGGAAAACAGTTTTAAGGTTGAAAGATCCGATAAGGTTATTATATATAATAAGATATTTTCATACAAAAGTCTATTGAATCTATTATATTAATTATATATATTGGAAGAGTAAGCGTGATACACTTGTATTACGCTTGTAAATGTAGTGTAATTTAATACGCGTGCTTTTAGGTTTGCCAAGTTTATGGAAGGCGATTCACATTTGTCCGACGATGAGTCGCGGGAACACGATATCGAGATTACAAGAATAATAGAAGAGTGTGAATATACGGATGATGAGGATTATTTGTGATAAATGTATATAAGAATCATTAGTTTTATTCAAAAGATCAATTCAGTGCAAATTAATGAACATACATATGTATATAAATACCAACTTCCATGCAATTTTGCACGATATTTATTCAAAATTGTTCCAAGTGAATATAAAAAGGAATTGTATTTTACATTTCGAATTTTTTACTCTAAAATATTGTAATTTAACATATAACTACTTTTTTACTTAACTGTAAGTACTTTTTTCATTATTTATTGTGTGATTTTCAAATAAACTTGTTGATTTCAATGTTGATTATAAATACGATTGTATCGTATTATTTTGTATATATTTACATATATTATCTTTGAATCAATTTATCGAACTGGATAATTAATTTTAACAACTAAATAGAACGCGAAATGTGCAGGGTTCGGTCATTAAGAATTCATGCCATGATTTCTTGCAATTTGTTACAGCCCTTCGTGATTGTATTCTTATCTGATTCGCGTGACTGCAATTGTCCAACCTATTGCAATTGCATCATATACTCTCATATTTGTTCTAATTATATTCGGAAATATGACTTTATATTTCTTGAGATATATTTATAAAGAAAAGAAAATAAAAAAAAAAGAATAAACATAAAAAACAACATAATATGTTCTGATTAATTTTATTTCATTAAAAGAAAAGTTATTTATTCAAAAAAATATTATATATAATAATAATTATAAAAATATTATATATAATAAATATTATATAATAATTATAAATAAAAGAAAGTAAGAACATTTTTAAAATGAATAAGAAATATGTATCAGTAATTAATTTAATTGTTCTTTATTTTTTTCTTCTAGCATTGGTTTACAAGCAACAAAACAATTAATATCCTAAAAATTTAAAAATTAGCAATGAATAATTTGTTTTTTTTTTTCTTTACTTTCAGTTTTTTGCCATTTTAACCTAATTGGTATCCACATATCATACATTTATACATACAATTATGTTGTTATTTCTTCTTTAAAGCTTGGTCAGATTATGTGCTTATTTGTTAGTTTGCTACTTTTCATTAAATAATTTGCTTGTCCTTAAACGATTCAGATGGAAATTCTATAATAGTTAGTATTAGTTAGTAATAATAATAGTTTAATAAATTGATGAAACGATTTGACATATAAAGATAATATATAAAGATAATCGGTTCTAGAGATAGAAAAATAGTTAGTATTAGTTAGTAATAATAATAATTTAATAAATTGATGAAACGATTTGATATATAAAGATAATCGGTTCTAGAGATAGAAAAAGCGTGAATTGATTTGATATGTTGGTTGAGATTATTTATTATTTATATATTTAGTTTAAATCCGCGTTATATAAAATGAGATAAAAATAGAATGAAATCGTTCTATTCTCCATTATACCATTTTTTCATTTTGTCTCTTGCTTGTCTTTTGTTTAAATTGCTTAATAATTTGATAAATAAACGTCCATCGATATTTTTATATAAATATTTATATGCTAATATACATTTATATATAATGAATGTATATAATATTTATAATGAATACATAACGTTTATATCGTACGATTCATTTCATTTAAGAGAAAATTATGTGCAATCGTTAAAGTGTCGTGATCAAGAGCAATAAACGGCAAAGAGGTGACAATTTCTCATTTCAAGGGCGTTCCTGTTCTCGCTTTTTCAAACATAAATATATGCATGCATTTTTCACATTTCATCAAGACACAGGGTACAATGGTCTTTCGTGGATAATGTGCACACGCGTGTTACTTTCTCCAGTGCGCAGCAAATTGTCATCGGATAACGCAGAGCACCGACAGGTGGTCTTCAATCGGGCACCTTGCAAAAAACATGGGCGCGTACTTGTGCGGCTTCAATACATTTGCTCGGTTGATAATATCGGATTACAAATTGCGACGAAACGTCTATGGATCGTTCGGCCACGATCGGCTTCTATCTTTCGCATAGTCAACGATTTTCAACGTAATTATACTGCTCTTTTTCGTAGAAAATGCGTGGCAAAAATCTTCCGTTAAAAATCAAATTTTTCGAAAGGTGTAGAAAATATTTTGTACATAGTGTATATTAAAAGATAAATTGTAGTTGGTTAAGAGGATGGGGGAAGCCACGTGATCGGCAGGTGGGATTGGTAACGGTCCAAAGGGCAGAAGCAAGATCAATAAGAAAAAGACTGGTTTTCCGTGATGCATGGCGCACCTGCTCTCTTTAGAGAGACACGAGAAGAGCGGATCTGATTTCGTTCACGATCCATCCTCAAAAATCTCGAATCGTCCCATCGAAGCTGGTGACAACGTTCGATTATGGTACCATTTCATATAATTTAGTTAATTAATTTAGTTCATTTCATTGATATATTTTAACGATTGAATATAAATAATCAATAATTATTGCGATTGAAGATAAATGCTAGTAACCAAATTATCGAAACATGATTCTAATGAAACTAATCATTAAGTGTAATTACGATTTAATGGAAAGTGACCACGATCGAGAATGACCTCGATCCCTAAGAGGATGTAAGAGATAAAATAAATGTGTAAGATGGAGAGAGAGAGAAAGAGAGAGAAAGAGAAAGTATCTTGCTTTTTGAAGGTCCCGAAAGGAGCTGTAGTTAAGGTCCCAGCCAGCGTATGCCATCTGCCGACTAGTTCTTCGATACCGGTTGCAAGAAGTAGCTGGCAGCCCTTTAAATGGACTCTACTTTGGCAATCACGGTCAGCTGCCTCGTTGGCGTTCTTTTCCAAGATGAACATCTTTTTTCGTACCATCTTCTTCTATATATTCGTTCCATGTAATACAAAGTCTGTATGCTTCTTTCTCTTTTGATTGTTCTCACAAATTTTATCAAGGCTCGAAATAAATTTTTATTCGAATAATTATTTGAATAAAATTTTTATTTTATTTATTTTAAATAATTATTATTTTAAATAAGATTATTTGAATAATAATATATCTCAATGATTATTTTATCACATATTTTATTTGATATTAATATATTTTTTTATTTGAATTCGTTATAAAAAGATAAATATATTTTTGTATGGTAAAATTTTTATTTTCTATTTTTCTTTTGTCTAGATTTAAGTACATTCTTTCTTGTACATAATTTTTTTGTTTAAAATCAAGTTTGTATTTTTTATATATTAAAATATAAAGAATTTAGAATTTTTTCTTTATTATATTTGAAGTATTTATCAATATTTTGATAAATAAACCATTTGAAAATAATTTATTTCTCAAATAAAATTTTATAATTTACTTATATTTTTGTATTTCTTAAATAAATTTATTTTTTGTTTTATTTTTATTTCAAATAAAAAGTGGCCACTTTTGCATATTTTTTTTTCTTCTTTTTTTGTATAGAAAATTGAAAAGAAAATTAAGGGTTACATATATACATAAATTATTGTTCGTTTGAATAAAGGAGAATTCTATGTATTTCAATATTACATTGTTAAAAATTTTTATAATAACATGACAGATGAAAGAAAGTACACGTACATTGTATTTTCTTTTCATGGTCTGGGATCACGGAAGCTATCGCATTTTTTGTCCGTTGAAACATATTTCTTTAATCGTTGGCAGTGTATAAAATAATTTTACTTACTAAATATTGGATTTTTCGTGGTTCTGTTATATACACAATACATAATATATAATAGATACGGCAATTCCAGCAGAGTTTGGCTTGAACCGCAAATCGTGCTTTCACGCGCATATCGTTTGATATTTTAATCGATAGATTTCTCGTCGCTAAAGGGGTGGATTCCTCTCGACTTTGCTTCCAATGAACCATAAATATTGGAACGAGTCTAATTCGTTAGGAATGCAGTAGTTCTCGATAAAATATTCTTGATATATTTTCAGATTTATTGAACGATAATATATTAAAAGAAGAAAGAAAAAAGAAAAGTGAAATTAAAAAAATAAATTGTGCAATATATATATATATAATCATTCGCATTCATTTTTCGATTTATGAACTAATTAATTTCGAGATCGAGCATCAACAAATATATTAGCATGATATTTTAGATAATGAAAATATCTTTTTCTTTAATTTTTTTCTCGTAAATAATTTCTTAAATATTACGAGTGCATCCACTTTCGCTAATAATTATTGAACTCAATATACAACGAAATAAATTGTAAATTGTTCGATGTAGAATTTTATAAAAAAAATCACGCTGTTAGGAATTTACACGGAAGATTATCGAAATATATGAAAGAAACTGAAATGAAGAATTCCATGACATCCCGATGACTCTTGGCGGAAATATTTCTATCGATGAAAATTCGTTCCGGATATTGCCTCGATGAAAGGAAATAGGGTCGATGAGGTAAACCAGAGTAAGTGGTATTAGAAACGAATACTTTCGGGGTAAATACAAATTTCTGAGAATGATTTAATAAAAAGGATGAAATCTGAATAGAAAGTAAATATATTAAATAATTTAATAATGCTTATTTTAATGAAAAAATTTTTATACAAAAAATTTATTAAAAATCTATGTACTATTATGAATTAATAATAGGCAGAATTTTTATTTTTTCTGTTTTTTCATAATTTGTTTAACTTAATATTAAGTAATGAATATATATGTAATATGTATTAACAATTGATTCGTAAATTTGAAACTTGAAACATTCAAATTTTATTGTTGTCCTTCTGATCTTCATCGATCTGATCTTCAATTTCGGCTGAATTCTATCCAATAAGCGGCATAAAGACCGGTTCATAGAAAACAAGCAAAGGGAAAGGAGAACAAAGAAGAACAAAGAGAAGTTATTTCATTATATTTTATATCGAGTGAATCTTATAATGATTACCACAAATCTTTTATATTAAATCGTATTATGAATTTTGTTTATATAAAATTATTTGTCGAAGGACAAATAATAGGTTTTTAATATTTAATAGAATTTCATTTAAATTTCTTCGATAAAACTCTGCTTGTATGAATTCTATTTACTTAAACTATCGTTCTATTTATATAAATGTTTTTATATTATAATTGGATCTTTGCTGCATAATAAGTAAAGAATTTATTTACTAAATATTGGAAAATTATTATATCTTCAAAATTGTTTCTATATTTCATTATATTATTATTTATTTTAGAAAAAATATTTTAAAATTTGTTCATATGAATTCATAATGAATAAAAAAAATTTAAAATAAAAAAATTAAAATTTCTTTTATTCTTAATGAAATTTTGTGAATATGTAGAGCATAATAGATTATATGTGTACAATGATTATAATCACATAATAATTATATAACAATTTTTTTCTTTTTTTTTTAATATTATTTTAAACAAATAAAATCAATATTCAAAGTTTCAATATTTTTTCATTCTTTTTAATATTATTTTATAACAGTACGAGATAGAGAAAATTTTATATTATTTTAATTATTTAATTTTTAACTTAAGCTCATTTTATTTTTTGTGAAAATATATTCAGATAAAAGTATCAAAAATTGAAAAAATACCGAAAATTTTAAAAGTTAATTTTTCTCTTTTAAAATAATTGCTCTATATATAATTCATTATGCTTTATAAACATTTTCAATAAAATCAAAATTTTCAAATAAATTTCATTGTAATATAGAATATAAATAATTTTCTGATTAATATAATATTTATTATTATATATATATCTGATTAATTAATATAATAATTGTATATCACATATCGCATTGAACGATATTCGTCTAACAAAATTATGAGAGTAATTAAAAATATTATTTCTAAATATTATTTATATATTTGGTACATGAAAGAGGTCAAACTTTTCAAACATCGAGGTTTTTAAGAACAAACAATAAAACAATCAGCAATTTTATTTTTTTCATTCTTGTATCCTGATCGTTCGGGATTGCACATTGCGAACGAACAAGTCTGTATAGGTATTATCTGAATGTATATATCGAGAAAAAGCGAACGTGTCTTTATGCGCGCACACACTTGAAATCAAACATGGAGCGTATTATTTCAACACTGCACATCGAAACTCGTAAATTGAAAAAGTTCAACGATGTTTTTCATACATAGAAAAGTTCGCTCACTGAATTATGCCATTTTCCAATTTTGCATATGTATCGCGTATTTCCATGTTTTTGGCTCTTAATATTTTTGCAATTTTAACATATTATCGTTTTTTCTTTCAAAGAAATGTTCTAAATTTGATAGATGAAAATGAAAAAAATTTAAAGATATGTTATGTATCGTTAATAATTTTATTATTATATTTTTACTCGCAAATACAAAGTTGTTATGGCATTTTATTTTTATTTTATATATTATCCAATGAACACACGTATCCACTTTAATAAAATATTTATCCATTTATTTATAAAATGTTAACTTATATATTATTTTATATTATTATTATATTATAAGTATAATTATTTATAATATTTATTTATAATGTGACCGTTGATAATTAATTTTGCTTTTTAATTAATCAATGTAGATATTTAACATACGAAAACACATGTCTGTAAATAACAAAATATATCATATATATCATATATAATATGATAGTTTTCATATATCTAGAAATAATGTAAAGTAAATGTAAATTATCTATATATATATATTATATGTTCATATCAAAATTCAATAGATCACTCCAAGTAATCAGAAATTTTGTATACAATACATGTCTAGAAATGAATCCAGTTAGAAAACAAAATGTGTAATACTATTAATGTATATATTTTTGCGATTAATTTGAAATTTGTTCGTGATTTATAATATTTTAATATTTTTATCTAATATTACAATCTAAATAATTAAGTTTATATTAATTATTTATGTATTATAAAAAATTATAAGTAAGTTATAAATATAAAGTTGAGAAAAAAAGATAAAATCAAAAGCATGTTTAATATTCATATAAATGCATATATAATTATATTACGATACAACATGTGATATTAGACTGTCGAACGACTATGAATTTGATTTATGTATTTTTCTATTTCTAAAGAAGATCCACTCTTGAATTCGATCACGATGTACATTTTGTTATTTTTTTGTACAATGTATCTTAACATAGCGATACTGTGGAAATTTTAAAAAAAGTCTCTTATATATTCTTATATTAATTAACTTTATATATTAACGCTAAAATTATACGCGAGAATGTAAATTACGAATAATTTTTTTAGAATTTGAGATAATTTTTAAAAATTTCATGTTTGAGGAGAGGAGATTGCCTTTGAATCCAATATTATGGTGAAATTTGGCAAAATTTTATAATAAATATATAAAAGTTATCTACAAAAGAGAACGAGATAACAAGATCAACGAGAAAAAATAATTTAATTTAGCCAACGACAATTCTTTTTAATGATGTGACGAGTCTGTTTAAATAAATACATATGTATTTACGTTTTATAACGAGTTACAAGTTTTATAATTCTATTTAAATAATCGATCCATGATGCATTCATTTTTTACAAGTTTCTTCTTTCATAATGAATAATAATTAATTCAAAATAAATATTAATGGTTTTCTAGTTTTTTCTTTGTTTCTTTATTTCTTTTGTATCACAGTCATTGATTCGAAAGTGAGGACTTAATAACAATGTAATGCTTACATGATAATTAAGATTTCTATGTTTTGAAAAAGCAAAGACCGTAAAATCATAAGTTGAAAACAGTTTATGAATCATCAATGATAGAGTGTAAAGGACTGTAAGCAATTCGATTACAGGTAGATTCGCTTGTTATCTGGGGAAAAAGAGAAAAAAGACAAAAAAAGAAGAAGAGTAAGGAAAAGAAAGTCGATAAAATAGTAGAATCGGCGGTGACGTCGAGCGTAAAGAGAACCCCTGTAGCGCAGCTAGTGGTATGGCGGGGGAAGAATAGCGGTTGGTGAGCCAATGAAGGGAGGAAATGCGCGGCGCAGATGCGCGCTAGATTCGAGCCGCCGCTGGGCTGTTCAGAGCGAGCGTGGACGTTTACCGCGTCGCATCTTTTGGGTTTTTCAGTTGATTCCTTTGTGAATGTTCTTGCTCTCGCAACGCGTTCATAAGCTACACGATTCTTAACTCGGTATTTCCTTCCGCGAGTGTTTCGATAGATTGATTTACGTTTGAAGTTTTAGTTGGATTTGTCGTTTAAATCTCAATTACGAAAATACTTAGAACGAATGGAATCGTGAGAACTTCCGGGATACACTGCAACCCGATTCGAACGCAATAGTGATCGACAGTGAGCACCAATGACATGTGCAGTGACATTGATATCGAACTTTAAACTATCAATCAAAATTTTCGCGTTGTTCGTCCATCAAATTAGACATGATAGATCATACCGTGTATCAAACATATAGAGATCTATGTTTCGTTCACACATCATCGGCGATGTTCACGTAAAAGTGCAAATTCAAGCCATGCTAGTAATCATTTTTGGTTTTCTATATATATTTTTTTAATCCCATTGCTGTCCATTTGTTTTCTATAAGTAGATTAATAGTATCCATAAGAATGTAAAAATTAGTTAGAAAGGACATCCGTGAGTGTAAGTAGTTTGCAGTGTCTCGTGAATTTGACTGTTCTAAAGACATCTACCTTTGCTCGAAGTTGGCAACATCGAACCCAGGATCGGAGCAGAAAGGTCAGTGTGCGTTTCATCGTGTTTCATTTATCGATCGTTGCGGCATACTTAACTATACGTGAAAACACGAAACATGAAATATGAGATACTAGAATGTGTTAAATATAATAACTATGAAATTATTGCTCTTATTAATTTAATTCCCAAACCAAAAAAAAAAAAACAATCGTTAATACGATAAATTGTTCGAAGATCGAATATTGGAAATCAATGTGATATCGGAATTTGCGATGATTTTCGAGAAAATAAGTAAACAATGAAAAAAGTGAAATTATCGACAATCTGATCGATCGTGGTTAGTTCCTTAACCAAATAATACAAATGTGACGGTTGAATGCTATTTAAAGAGTACTAGTAATTAAGATCGATAGCTCGATAAAATAACTGTTCTACAGAAAGGGATATAGTGGTAAGGAATGCATAGACGTGGAAATTTAAGATCGAACGATGGTGGAAGTATAGAAGGTGGTTGCGCTGAAACAAGCGTACGTTGAGTATAGGAACGTTGCGTGCAGGAACGATCTCGGTGGTCATTGGTGCGATACAGAAACAAGTGTGACTATCACGCGCGCATGAACGATTTGTTATTATCGAAAGAACAAGAGATTTAACAGATTTAATGAAATTTGAACTTCAGATTTTATTTTTGATTTCGTTTATTTTACTTTTCTTTTTTTTTTTGTTATTTTTATGCAAATTTATTATAAGTTATTTTATTAGATTATAACATATTTCACGATATCATTATTAATTTGTATTCACTATCTTAAACAATATCGTTTCATTCGCTATATTTGTAGCTTAAATTTATAGATTAAATTACATTATAATATATATATTTCTCCATATAAACTAGTCTATTACTATTATTAAAGTTATGTATTAGATGTTCTAATTTCATATACTTCCATTACGTAAATGGACCATGGGCTATGAATGGTAAGAGCAAAGTACATCTTATAAAAAAAGATTTTCTAATTTCAATCATATATATTAGCATAAAAAATATATATTGTTTCGATTGATTTTTATATGCAGTCTTACAGTTGATTAGCATCAAGTGGTATATTCATCCGATTGACTTTGGATGTTAATGATCGAGTGAGCATCGAAGACTGATAATTGACGTCGGTAGTTCTCATGAAAGTCAACGTACTGTAAAGTTCTCGGTTCATTCATCGTTACCGTGTTGCGTAATAATTGTTGTTGGCACGTGCCAAATGTCATATACAGTCGTTACTTCTGCCATTTGACAGAAGTGTAATTAAGAAGCGTTCGTGTTTAATCGATTTGCATGGAATCTATGTTAACACGTCTTACGCACGAAATTCGTATTTCGTTTTGATATCCCAAAAATATGATACATTTTGAGAATTATTCGATGCATTAAGATATGTCGTGATTAAATGCTCAATAAATTTCACTTAATGCTGAACGTCTATTTTCATTTTAATTAAGATGAGCGAATTTGTTCGATCTTTATTTACTCTGTTCTCATGACGTTCACAAAGCTTTGATACAGTACAGCAAACAAGAATTAGAGTAATTATGGGAGAAATGCCGCTTATTTTAAAAGATTAATATGTATTTACTACATACTTAGACTTCTTAACAGAAAATTTTTCTAAAGATATATATTGTTAATATACATATAATATATTTATTATAAAATAAATTAAATTTTTAATGTTTATTAAATCGAAAAAAAATTTTTAAATCAAACTTGTTAATTTAAATTTTTTATTGAAAAATTAAATAAATATAAAGTAAATATAAAGTAAATATAAAGTATTGATAAATTTTCTTTTTCAAAAGTATAATATAATAAAATATTATAAAAGTATGTATAGAAATAAATATTACTTTTATCTCTCTTTAATCTCACCGTTTTTTTTCTCCACAATTATTATATAGAATATGTTTGGAAATAGAATAGGAAAAAATTCAAAAGAATTCGTTCGTCAATGACTTTCGTGTTAATCGTGTTAATCAATCGAAGAAAAATAAAACGAGAACGAACGATATCCAGCATGCGTATTTTATTCTTGAGATCGGAAGAGGTTAGTAAGAGTACTTAAGTATCGAGTTGGACGAGGGCTAGATGAAGGTAGAAAGAGTGTTACCACTTTCCCTCTTCGAAGTATAATGTTTACCACCCTTTCCCTATCTCCAAGCATACACAGCTATACAAGTCGCGTACATTAAAGCAACTCGTGGAAGAGGTTCGTTGAGAGGTTACGCCATTACTTACCAAAAGCTACTCTTGGTCTTCTTTCACATCCCCTGTTCCGCCACGTTTCTTTCTTACCTCTATCTTCTTGCCTTCTTACCTTTGAAAACGATCGAGCTTTACCGCGATGACAGTGGCCGACGTAATCGACACGCGGTCTCGTTTCTCAAACGAGAAGCTCGAAACGCATCTTTTATTGTACCGCTCTGGCCACACGAATATTATTATTCATTGTATATAAAGCAAATTCTTGGATAATTGATGTTAACAACGTTGATAAATTTCGAAAATCTATATGTGCCGTTTAGTTTCGAAAAAACTTGATTTTAGCTTTCGATAATTTTTATTTTGTACTGCAAACAACCTAACCTCAAAAATCCACGTGTGTTTTTTAATTTTTAATTAACTTTACTGTTTACGATTTTAATTAATAATTAATTGTTTCCATTAAGAGAGAAATAAATAACTAAAAGCATAAAAATATATTTTTATTATGATCTGAATATATTCCATGAACAAAACAAATTATCGAAAACATAAACGAGGCAATTATATAATTACAATATCGGCTCCGTATCATATAATAGATTCTTCGGTGAGAGAGGTTCATTATCGATAATTAATCTTATTATGAGCTTCTAACGTACCGCTAATAGAGAAAGATCAGCCATTGCCGCTGTCGATCGACTCAAGCTAAATCAAATATAATAGATTTTTTATCGATTCGTTTTTTTGCATATCTTTTATCTGCGGTCAAGTTTATGAAGAATATTGAATTTAATGATTATATTATCGATTTTTATCTATCACAACAAATATACTTATTTAATTTTATTTTTCTTTGGAAAAATATTTAAACATTAATCTATAAAAATAGTTATTGAAAACGACAGTTTATATTTCTTTCTTCGATTTCAAATTTAATGGTTATATTATCGATTTTTATCCATCACAACAAATATATTTATTTAATTTTATTTTTCTTTGGAAAAATATTTAAACATGAGTCTATAAAAATAGTTAATGAAAACGACAGTTTATATTTCTTTTTTTGTATTATTTCTTACTAAATGTGTAATTGATCATCTTGTACTTGGCGAGAAATTAAATTGAATATATACCATAAACGGAGTTAGATGGATAATTCTCGAACCGGTTAACGTATAGGTATATGTCACG
This sequence comes from Apis laboriosa, assembly GCF_014066325.1. Classification (NCBI taxonomy): domain Eukaryota; kingdom Metazoa; phylum Arthropoda; class Insecta; order Hymenoptera; family Apidae; genus Apis; species Apis laboriosa. The sequence continues at coordinate 1,065,305 of NW_025223220.1, forward strand.
ATCTAGAAATGGTGTTTTTCCGTGATCATACGCATTCACGCGACAAATGTGTGTATACATGTATCTCACTTTTTGATTTTCTTTTAAGGAACATTAACGATTCATCAGAATTTCATCAGGCCATGTTTTCAATGTATATCGTTTTAAAGTAATTACACGGTAGCTAAACTGAACATGAAATTTTCTTCAGAAGGGAAGGATTAAGAAGCTCTCGAGACATATGTATTTTGTGCACGCAACAGGCTGTGCTGGCAGCCATAGGGTGTAGGTAATAAAGGAAGCAACATTACTATAAAAGAAATACGATGTGGTGTTCCATTTATCGAATACGGTTGTATATGTAGGTCATGTGATTTGGAAAACACACAAATGTGCTTGCATTTCGATATTTCGAAATGTTAATTCAATGAAAGGTTCATAATAGAAATTCAAAACAGTTCTTATTAATTTTCTTTAAAAAAAAAAGGATATATTTTAATATTATTTTTAATTTTTAATTTTATTTGATTCTTTAAATTTTTTTTTTAACAAAATATTTATTATACAATAATGTTGTGAAATATTGCCTATAATCATGAAACGTGTACGAAATAGAAAGAAAATTTTTAAATGATGATTCTAAAGATTATATTCTAAAATAATATAAAAGTTGATACGCAAAAATGATTGATAGTTCTTTTTCCATCTCGTTTCATTTAATGTAAAATTAAATTCTTTGTAATTTGAAAAATAAAGTTCAATATTTTTTTATTTATATTTTTGTGAATTAACTATATTCGTTACTACTACCTACTTGGTCTGAACATTTTGCATTGCAGAATGATTACGTTAAGATTTGCATATCACCAGGAAATGTTTCAACGCCTTGGGGGACTAACTAAAATCACAGATAAAAAAACGTTATACATTGAATATATATATATATATATATACTGCCAGACATATTTATGATAATAACAAATGTGAAATGAATAATAAATGTTACGTGACAATATTTATGCGATAAGATGAAATAAATTAAATGTAGACAATATTTATTATGTTATGGTTAACCATGAATATAAGGGGTCTTACTGTACATATCTAATCTAATTATCATGATTGAAGCGAACAAGGGTCTTTTTTCGAGCCCCTCAATTTGATTCCACGGGCAGAGGAAACGATTATTCATACATAATTAGCAATATTTTTCCCATCTTTCTGGGATTTCGTTTGTACATCGTTTGCCATCGTAAATTTTCTTTTATGTCGCGTATATGTGTGTGTCTAACTACATTCGCAAACAGTTTATCCATCGATCGATTTGCTTGAGGTTTATAAATCGTTGAAAGCTAGTGATTTCCGGCCGACATAGGAAGGAAGAAAGGAAGCAAGGGAAAAGGGAGAACGGCGATTCGTCGTTGAATGGTTGAATGGATAACACAAGACACGTTCCTCGAGCAACGAGTGCATCCTTCCGTGCTTATGCATTCATTGGAGCGCAGAGAACAGCTACGGGGTTATTTTTGTCGTTTCGTCTAAGCGAGAAGGAGACGATCCCGGATAAATTTATCACTCGACATCTTGCTACCGGGAATTTTGGAAAGGGTTAAAGACTTTCGTTTTGAGAAAACGAGAGAACTCTTTGGTTAGATTAATTTTAATCAAATTATCGAAATTGGTTCGATTGTCTCATGTGACATGTGACTTAACACTTTGATAATAGATTTTCTTTTTTTTGTATTCGATCATTCATTATGAAAATTTAGAGTAGTTTTTTTGACGAAAAATTTAAGGTACAATTCGAAAGGTATGATTAACTGGAAATCGATTTTATTTAAATTTGATGGCGATTAATTACTTGGAATCGAAGTCCAATCAGTTATCATCCATGAAGTGGAGTGCAATAAATTAAAGCACAGTCAATTTTGGCAGGCATCGGGCCAAGAACACTCAGCTGGTCATTCTAATCGAACTTTTTCTTTCTGATAACTTGTCATTGATTTTATGGAAGAAATGTCGTGTTTCTGGATATTCGTTTATCATACAGGATGAAAAGAAATTAAAAGTAAAATGATAGTATCGATGAAAATCGTTTTATGATACATTAATTTCAGTTTCAGTCGTTGATCAGTCAATGGTGTATTATTAAGTTAATTATCAATTTATTAATTAATGAGCTATCAGGTTAATGAAAATATTTCTTATTTGTATATTCAAAGAATATTAAATTATATAGCAATTTATTACTAATATTATTATACGGAGTGTTCCACGAATAATAATACAATTATTCTGTGTAAAAAGAAAATATAGAATAAAATTTTCAAGTACTAGAAATTTGTTTTTTTGATTAGATGTGAATGAATTTATAGATAGAAGATTTTTTTATATAAAAATCGAAAATTTTTCGGAAAAAAAAATTTTTAAAAATTCATCGATTACACGACTTTTATTGTTTATGTTCAATCTCGATTTTCATAAAAATCGGAGGACTTAAGCAATAAAATTTTATTCTATATTTTTTACATATAGAAAGTTTAGATTCATTCGTATCCAATTAAGAATTAATTAATTTCATTTATATCTTAAAAAATTTGATTTACTCGAAAATAAAGTTTTAAATAAAAAATTCTATATTTTTGACTTATTTTTTTCATTATAAAATCATATTCTTCATACCATATATATATATGCTTCATGTTAATCTGAAAGCCAAAAAAAGACGTTCCATACTTGGTTTATTATTTCATTTTATTCATATATTCACGTATATTATATTTGCTTCTATTACTGTCACTATCACTTTTATCGAGAAACTTTCTATACCATTATCCTATATGTATATTCGTAGGCAAACGTTTGAACGAAGAACGTGTAGACGGCGAAACTTATAGTCGACCAAGTAGTAGATGTATATGTTCGAAGAGAAAGAGAACGAAAAGCCGGTCTTCGATGGAACACCTGTTCTACAGGTATGTGATCCTTTCTTCTTTGTGCTCTCCGTTCGGATTTCTCCTACACATTCCTGAGTTTTGTTGCTGTTTTTTTATACTTCCAACGCGATGTACCTTTACTTTTATTATCTTTTTCTTCCCTATCTGAAATTATTGATTTAAAAGAAATTCTAAGTTGATACATGTAATGTTAAAGTTAATATTGTTAATATTATTGATATAGAATGTGTTATTTTTAGTTAATATGAAATTAATATTTAGATTATTAATCTGATAATTAATCTAAATAAAAATAAACAAAGAATGCATTAAATATAAACAACAAATTTAAGTGATAATTGTATTATATTTTTTAATACAAAATAATTTTAATATATTTAATATGATGTGTTATTATTTATTACTTCATTAATTTTATAAAAAAGAAGGAAGAAATATCTTTATGCATTTCCATGCTATAATAAAACAAAAGATGTAACGATATAATAAGATATTTAAAGTAATTATAAATATTTTAATTATTATCATTTACATAACAAAATATAATATAAATATTATAATTTATTATTTTATATTGCATAGAAAATTGTTACAAAAATTTGTTAATATAAATTCATTATAAAATCAAGTAACGAAGCAGCTTAAAATTATTTTTTAAATAAAATAAAATAAAATAATAAAATCCATCTGGATCGTATTTTAAAAGAATGCATCGTTTTTCATACATACATTTTATAAAGTATAATTTCTTCGATCTCAATTATTATTAACTAGGATTTATCCGAGTTTCTAATCTTTCAGTTAAGCCGATTAAATCGAGATTCGTTAGTAAAAAATCCGTATCGTAAAATCACGTTTTATTTTACTCGTTTTAGTTTCCTATGCTTTAAAAGATTTTAAAAGATTATCCCCACAATTTTATCTCAACAATTGCTCGATCAAAAAGTGTTAAGCGATAACTTATTTGGATATACGTGCATATTTTATTACACGAATAACTTACAATGTATCCAACCTTGATATCAGAATGGATCCACTATGTGATTTATGCGAAACTTGTTTACGAATTTGTCGTCGTTGTTTTATTATATCGATGTGACCGCGAAACAGTTGATTACGATTTTTCGCTTTCAGTTGCTGTTGTGCCTTTCTCAGCGTGCGTCCTGCACGTCATTTATCGAGTTCCCATTTGTTCAATGTTCAATACAGTCACGATGAAAAGTTTATTGGCAAGTTTTTAATTGCATATTTAAATAATACATAAATAAAACGAACGAAAAACATGATATTCAATTAATTTTTGTAAATTGTACGGGATTTATAATATATTATTTTTTTTAAGATATATAAATTATATTTCATTTAATTGAATAATAAAGAAAAATCATAAAAATGTACAATAATATTTTTTTAATTGAAACAAAAATATTACTTGAATATAGAAAATTTATTTTTCTCTGAATGAAATTTTTATATATTATAATTGTTGTTGTAATAAGTACGTTTGTTCTTGAAGAACTCCTGAATTCAATATAAATTTAAATGTTTATTAGTATATCTATTATGTAACTATTTTTAAAAAAAATATGAGAATGTATGAAATGAAAATTTTAGAATGTAAAATTATAATAAATTTATTTAATAAAGAAAATTCTCTTAGAGAATAAATAGAAATAAATAGAAGATGTTGTGAAATTAGAAGCATAATTAAACGATTTTTTAATACAGAAAATGTGATAAATAATTCATGATCTAAGAAATTGAACGAAGAAAAAGAAAAATTATTAATACTGTGAAAAAAATCCTATGAATAGTCGTAATTATTTTAATACAAACATTCCTTCTATAATTCTATAATTCGTTGAATATTAAAAATATCAAATTGAATATTAAAAATATTAAAAATAGCAAAGCAAGGCAAAATTATAAATCATATATAAATATAAATATACAAGTATTAAAACAAATACAAAACTATTCTTATTATAAAATTATAAATATGATAATATTTTTATAAGAAAACAATTATTATTTATTATATTTATTACTTTTCTTTATTGTGTAATTAATTGAAATGCAATATATGCAATATCATAAATTATATATCTTATAATTATAATTATTTATATAAAAATTAATTGTTTTTTGTTTAATTTATTTTCAAATATGTAATTAAAATTTATCTGTGTCATTATTTTTCTTCGTGATTATATATATATTATATATGACATATGATGAAATTATATAATTGAAATATATTACATATTGCATTATATTAGAATTATATAAAAATAAATGAAAATAAACGTTAATAATAATAAACTTTATTTTCAGGTAACAAAAATTTTGAAATTTTTATATTTATAATATTTTTTTATTTATATATATATATATAAATATTCTTCCAATTTTTTTTTGAATTAAAATCAATTGCAAAAACAAAAAAAATTCATTTCGAATTCAATCATTAAACAATGCAGATTACATTAAAACATTATAGAATGAATAAGTACTATGAATAAATTATATGAATAGAGGGCTAAAAAATATTTTAATATAATTATAATTTTTATGTCCTGTATTTATACTACTATACTTACTATATTTTTTTCTGTATCATTATTTTTATTTGATAAATTAAATTTAAAACATATTTAAATATTCTTGAAAATTTAAAATTTAATAATAACATTTTTCTTGGATTTATTTTGTAATATTCATACAGTATAATAAATTAATGCATTTTTTATTTTTCATAATAAATTAATAATTTTTTTTATATTTATGTTATACATTATGTATATATATAATTATACATTTTATTTTACAATGTGTATAGATCAACTAAGAAATACAAAATTTCTTTATTTATTTATTATTTGCGTTTTTATAAATTGGTTTTTTTTTTAATTTTATATTATTGTTACAAATTGAAACAAAGTAGAAGATAAATATTGGATAATTGTCTATTCGCATTTTGGTTAATATTATTACGAGCTTTATTTATTTTATATTTCGTTTCCCTTGTTTCATGTTTTGTATCGTAACATACATCCACTCATAGCACCCATCTTTAAATTACTTCTCTATTTTAAATTTTACAAACGGAATATATTTTCCTTTATCTTTATTTCTGGTTGGTACGAAGTTAGAGCATGGGGAATATATGTATGTATGTATGTATGTATGTGAATGATGACAATGAAAGAAGATAAAAAAAAAGTAGTCAAAGAGCTGTGGGAAGAGAAGTAGCAGAGAAGAGAGAAAGGGAGAGGAGAAAGAATGAAAGTAAAGTAAAAGAGAAAGTAAAAGAAAACCAGATTGTATGATGGGGAAAGAAAAGTAAATTGAAACTTGTACTTATGTCCAGCTTTTCAATTTTCCAGACGGCAAAACTTTATGAAATATCTTGAAAATATAACTTTGCGATGAATATAAACATAAGCATAGGATAATACGAGAATTTATTAGGTTTCGTTAACATCTTGAAATATAGGATTTTTCATCAAGATTCCTTACTTATATAAATTTGTAGACGACATCCAATAATGCATTCGATTACGAATTTCTTTGAATCACTAAAGAAAAAAAATTTTTTAAATTATAGATCATATTAATACTTATTTTTATAAAATATAGTTTGTTTCTTTGTCGGCTTTTTAAATTTTAATTCATCAATTAATAAATAAATATAGACAAATACAATAAATGAATATAGGATATTAGAGAGGATGCGGAAAATATCTGCATGTTGCAATAAGTATGTCACGTGAAACGTTGTTCGCTAGCAAACCAACACGAGCTAACCACTCAAATGATCCTTGGTCTCGATCCTTTAGGCAACCTTCTTGCTATGTGACTGTCGTAACTCAACTGCTATATTCGCTTGTAACTTGATAGTTGAAGCTTGGCTGCACAGTTTGGAGCACATTGCTCCGACAACCTCTATTGTTTCTGACCAGTTTATCGTAACCCAACACTTATTGTGCATTCTGCGCCACGTTGGTTTTGCTCTCTTGGTAGCTAGATGACCTGTTCGCTGCCCTGCCTGCTGCTTGCCTGCCAGCTTGCCCGTCTTTCTGCTTGTCTGCTGTGTGCCTATATCTAAATTTTACAATCGATTATTTTATCTGACATTTATTAAATAATATTTTATATTTTTATCTATATATATATATATATATATATTCGTCTATTCATCTTTAATTTTCTCGTTTTTTCGACATCTCGTTATTCTGACATAATAAATCACAATATTATGTTAATTAATTAAATTTATTATCTCAGACGATGTAAATGATAGGATTAATATTAAATATATATTTTTTATTAAGTATATTTTTGAGTAATCCAATTTATTAGCTAGAATTTCTTTATTGTTTTAATCTTATTATTAATATTACTCAATATGTATACGACTAAAATTTTACATGAAGAATTTATATATAAAATTAATAATTTAATTATTTGGTAATTATCTGAATTATTAGAACACGATTTTGATGATCTTGAAATATATTTTCAAGATCAATATTCCAAATAATTTTGTTTTTGATATATTTGCAAATATATTATAAAAAGAAACAATATTATATTATTGAATTCTAATTATATTATTTATTTTATTTATTCTTTTATAGTATATCTGTGATAATAAATATAATCACTTCTTATTATAGCTATTATAGCTATTATAGCTATTATTGAATATGATACATTTTTCTATATAAATTATCAACAATAAATAAAGTTGAGAACGTTAATCTCTAAATACAGAAGTTAAATAATTTTTCGAAAACTGACAACAAAATATACAAAGTATAAAGAAATTGTACGAATATTAAAAAATATAGTACTTACAATAATTACATGAAATTAAATAAATTCTTAAATATATGACTAAATAAATATGTTGTCTAGCCTAATATTAATTATTAAAAAATAAAACGAAATCTTCGTCTTAATTTATCTTTTACTTCTGGGTTCTGAGTCATAATATTATAATTTTAACTAGTTAAGTTGATTATTACGATCGAGATTATTATTATGATTATATATTATATATGATATAATATTAAATATATCTTTATGTAATATGATTAGTGAATCTTTATATATATTATTATTTATATATTTTAATTTCATACTGACATCCATTTAATGTGATATAATGGAAAAAACAGGTTCTTATATGAGGGACATATAAAACTAGTAATTTAATTATTTTAAAAATATTTATAAAATGCACTTAAAATGTGTTGAGATCTATTTTATGAAAAACATAATAACTGGTTGGTAACTGGTTTCAAATACTATTTCTCTTTTTCATGGGATTTAGTTCTGATCAATTTTCTTCTTTTTCAGAAGCAATCATGAAAAGTATTCGTTTTGATAAATTAATAATGGAAATAACTAATAGATAAATAAAAACCATTTTGTATTCAGGAAAGAAAAGTTTTTAGATAATTTCAATGTGTGTGAAAAGTTTTTGATCAAATGTAATAATACTGCAGAATTTATTGAAATTAATTATAAAGATGTTTGTGACTTGTAAATTATTACAAGATAAAAGATTAAAGAATAACGGAATATTATTTGATTGCAATGTATCGATTTCAATCGTAGCATCGTTCCAACTTTCGAGCGCTCTTTGTTCTTTTGTTTTCTTCCGTGACACGTGTCGAATTTTACTCGCCGCTAACAATCACGAAGATTCGAGAATGAATAAGAATCGAAGATCTATTTGATACAATATGAAATTTTTTAAAAATGCTACGAATATAAATACGTTATAAATAGAAAATGTTAAATCAATGTAGTGTGAAGATAGAAAAGAAAATAATTTAAATTTTTTTTGTTATGAAAGAGAACAAAAGAAAAGTATATTATTGAGAATTTATTGAGAAATCAATTTTTTGTAATTATATTTGTAATTATTTAATATTTACTGAGTTTTTATATACATTGTAATCATTTTTATATACATTGAAATTATTAATTATTTTTTTCATTGCTTTTTCTTTGATAATAAATAATAAATAAAAAATAAAAGTTTAAATTATTTTTTCTGTAGTTATTTCATACCAAACTGAATACTCCAAATATTCTGTATTTATATAATAATATTTTATATCTCAAAATCTACAGTATATTTAATAAATTATTATATTTGATTGAAAGTATTTTAAAAGATAGAAAAAGTAAACGATAAAAGTAGCATGTAAATATCTCAATAATTTGTCAAATTGATTAACTTTTGAAAATTTTTTTATTTTATCAATATATATACGAATAAATTTAATTTTTTAAAAATCAAATATTCCATGTTAATAATATCCATTATTGTTTGAAATTTGATGAATGTCATGTAATTTGATTTAGAAATTTAGATAGATATAAATTATCATTTTACTAATTTTGAATTTTTTTTAGAAATTCGAAACTTTAGATTTTGTTAAATTTTTTGCTAATTTTCATGTAAAATGAAATGGAAAAACGAAATTACAAATTTATTTTGAAAAATTATTTATCAAATTCTTTTCTTTCAATTTTAATAATAAAAGAATGGACATATTCATATGATATTTTTCAAAATGAAAAAATGAATTTTGTAAAATTAAAATTATAAAAAACTTCTTTTATTTTGGAAATTTTTCATTGAAGATCGTCAATCTAAAAATAATCTTTTTAAAAATATGACAATTATTTCAAGAAGATATTAATTCGGTGAAATCTTTCGGTATAATTGACCATTAGATATTAAGTGTAATTATAATAGCAGGGTGCAGAGTTTCCTTATCTAAACGAGATTCTTTACCAATTTATTACGACATTAATTTTAAAGATTGCATTCTGAAACAAAGCTTATTCTGTTGTTCATAGTTCGAGGAATATGATTATATATTTTTATAAATTTTTAGATTTTTAATTTTCGATGAGAAATTTGAAAAAATAAAAATTTATTTATAATTTTCAATCTTATATTCAATTTAATTTTTCAATATAAAAAAATATTATATGAATTAGATTTTCTTTATTTAAAATTGAAAGAAACACAATTGGATCCGATAAACAATACTCAAGATTTCATAAGTGTAGCTTTTTTTCATGAAAATTAATAAAAAATTAATAAAAATTTCTTAATTCAAATTCAAAATTAGCAAAATGATTTAAACCTATCTTAATATTATATTATTTGTTTTATATCATATTTGAATTTTATTTTTTATATATCTAAATCAAGAAATATAATCTAATAAATTAAGAAAGTTGATTTTTCCTTCCCTATGTTATTTTTATATTCAATTTTCACGATATTTATAATATTTCAATATATACTATATTTTTCATTTCATTGTATTTCTTTTTATTTTTAATTATTTTATTTTTAAACCATCATAAATATTTATCCATCCCAAATAGTTACTTCCTTCCATTACAAATATTTGACGTGATCGGATGCTTTAATGATCGATAGTAATCCTTTCTCATACGTGACTATCAAATTAATATTAAATTAATCGCAAGATTAGCTAATCCAAAAAGTTTTCAAAGAGGAATAGCAATGATCTTTTTTTAATTGTACAGAATTAGAGACGTAAACTTGTATACACCATATACATTAAAGGTAACTATCGTGCGTGCGGTGGTGCAATCAGCTACGATATTGTAATATAACCGGTGCCGGAACTTGACAGTGACGTCAAGAATATAGGTCAAGGGGGTATGCTATCTCCCGATGTTTACTATCGTTTTACGATATTATTAATTATCTTTTTTTAGATTTTTATTTGTTTTTTCTTTATTTTTTCTTGTAAATATTACAACCATCAATATCCGATTTCATCTTCTTTTATGTATTTCTAAGATTCAAGTGAAATAAAAAATCATACATTTATTCAATTTTTACAGATATATTTTATTTCGTTTAATGCCTTTTTTGTTAATCTGAAAATTCATTTTATTTTTTAATTTGAACTTTGAATGCATAATGTTTATTTTTTTCATTGCTCAAAATGCATTAATAAAATTGAAATGTCAATAATTTTATATTGATAATCTATGTAATATAATAATCCTTTTTTTTTTTTTTTAAAGTTCCTTTTAACTGTATAATAATCTTACTCATTTTATTTTGTATATTATATATTTATATTTTTTTAAAAATTAATTAGAAATTGATTAGAAAAATATGAGAAAAAAAAATATATATATATAATATTTATTTTATCTGTCAAAAATAAAAAATATAATCCGAATGTTGTTGTTCGAGAAATCAATTATACTTATTTATTCAACTTTTTAATTTCATTTCAGTTAACGATATTTCGAATTGAAATAAAACAAACAATAGGAGAGAGAGAACAGAAAAAAATGTAAAAAACTGAATTAAAAATTGGAATATTAATCCTTGATATGGAATATAATTTCAATCATATCTCTTCGTTTCGATGTCACATCACGCTGCATCGTAACAGCTGCCATAAGCATTCCCGATTTTCATGAGTACACATTGTACATAGATCCATTTACTTGCGCGTTCACGCTCGACTTGTTCGCAACTCGATACACCCGTATTTAATATCACCCTACAAGTGTGATACATACACTCCTGTACTGAGTGACTCGTTACTATCGTTTAGCCCTGCAATGTCAAAGCATCCAGTTAAAGGTATCGACCATTGACCGGCTGTTCCAAAGACAATTTTTTTTGAAACGTTGAATTGTGTTACGTAAATTTTATTAATTACTACATGACACGTGAGATTGATAAATATTGTTTCAAACAAATACATCGTTACTGTTCGTTTAATTTTCTTTTGATCTAAAAAAATTATATAAAATAAAAAGTACAAGGATTTATGATTAATTTTACAATTAAAAAAATAACAACGTAGAAAACAAAATAATTGTTCGTTAGAAAGTTTTCTGATGAAAAGTCACTATTTAGTTAAAACGATATCAATGGTTAATTATAATAATTTTTTTGTAATAAATAATTTATTTTAGATTTTTATAATATATCCCAAACTGATCATTTTTATCAAGATAAATAAGTTTGGTATTTAAAAATCATATCTCTGATATTAAAATTTATAAAAAGTGGAATTGGTTATTTCATTTCTGAAGTGGTTCATATTAAATTAAATCTAGGGAAGGTATTTTGGAATTTATGAAAGCAAAAATAAATTGATTTACTTTAATGAATTCATATATTCAATTTTAATATCATTTAAATTTTATATAAAATTGTAAAATTGTTATATAGTCTATTATTAAGTTTCTTTTTTTATTATATTAATAACTTTAATTATTCAATTTTAATTTATTATAATCATTACATTATAATCATTAATGATAATGAAGTTAGATTATTTTGTAATTCAAGATTCGATATTTTTCGTAGAAATAATTGCATTTATATTTCATATTAAATTCATGTAATATGAACGATTACAAATAGAAATGATTGCTATAATTTATTTAATCTAAACTATATTTAATAATTCATAATATAATTAATTACGTTTAATAATATTTTGTGAATATAAAAAATATCTAAACAATAATGCGCATTCTACTTATTTTAACAGAATAAAAATTCAACATAATTTTATTAATTCAATTCAATATCTATAAAATTAATAATAACAATTTTATTTTTAAATTAATTTATAAATTGAATTACATGCGCTAACATTACATTTTCTGATAAGTTAATTTGATTATAATTATCTGATAAGTTAATTTGATTATAATGTAATTTTTGATAAGTTAATTTGATTATAATTAACTGCTTATAAAAATATATATTTTAATAGGTTTAATTAAACAGTCAAGATAGAAATATGTTTTTTGATTAAAAGATTTTAAAAATATTTTTAGAAAAAGTTTAAATATATTTTTCTTATAATTCTTATACAATATATATTTTTAAGAATGCAAAAATATATTTTATTATATATGTTATCTGTCGTGCTATATGCATACTATATAGAATATCAGGAATCTATAGTCTGTTACAAAAGTATTAGGAAAGTTATTTTACAAGGAAATATATACAAAGTGTCCCAAAAAAGTTGGAAAATCCAAAGATTTATAAGATAATTTTATGCAACGTTTTCCTTTGAAAAAACTTTCGTTACGGCTTTTTTAACTAAGTTATTAACAAAAAATACTGGCCAATTACGGAGCATATAGCATGTAGTTGAACCGCGACAGTAGTGTTGGCTATGTGCTATTATCGAGTACGAACAAGTCCAAGCAACATATTTAGAAGAAAAAGTGTTAATGAATTTGATTTCGATGAAAATTGTATATGTAGATGTATAATAAGTTATATATAGAACAATTTATTTTTCGACAGAAAATATCCTTGAAATTAATGTGTGAAATTAATCTTTAAATTTTTACTATTTTTTCATATTTTATACACAATTTCAATTGAAAATATTTTTTATAAATAGACAATAAAATGTTCAAATTTAAATAATTTGTACTTTAATTACGAAATTATATTTAAAAAATGAAAATGAAAATAAGTGAAACTTTAAGGATTGATTTTGTTTCTTCAAAGTTAATATAATAAAGAAATTGTTCCATATATAATCTATTGATCCATATGTTCACAGTATGTATAAAATAGAATTATTGTTAGTTTTGATATTACAAATTATATTAGTTGACTTTATTAAAATATATCAATATTTTTATGAATGACTGTATGATTTAACTTTCCAATAATTAACAGATCTTATTATCGTTTATAAAAATGGTTTCTTTAAAAATACTATTAATTTTCATTAAAGCGTATTAAAAAATATTTTTAAAAATTTTCTAAAATAATATTATTTTATGATGAAAATTTTGAGAAAATTAAATAAATATAAATATAAATATAAATTTGTCAAGATTTTCTAAAATTATCAATAAATAATAAAATTAACTTATTTTTAAATATTAATAAAACAAAAAATCATTTATTTTATTCTATATAGTTCTATATGTTACACAGAGGAAATTTATTTTAAATAATAATTATTTATTAATTATTATTTTAATATATAATTATAATTATAATATATAATATATAATTATAATTATTTATTAATTATTTTAAATAATGCTATTTAATAAATTTGAAAAATAATATATTTCAATTGAAATTATTATATATTTATAATTATAATATTATAATATATATATTTATATATTTTTTATTTTATTAGTTAAAGGAATTTAAGATAAGACAAACATTTGGTAAAAATAAAAAGAAAATTAAAGATTAGATCATAGCATAGGTATATTGCTTAATGAAAAACACATTCCTGGAATAACTTTCAAAATATGTTTTGAACAATAAATAATAATAATTATAGTAAGAATATAATAGTATTAATCAGAAATATATAATAATAATAATATTAATAATAATATTTGATGCTGTATATTTAAAAAAAGATATAAAATATTAATATAAATACTATTAATATAATATTAATATATATTATATAAAAATATAATATATAAAATATTTTGATCAAAATCAAAAAGCCAATAATGAATAATTTATTTTATTATGAACCTTAAATAAATTATTTAATTGCAAATATACTTATACACTTTTCCTAAATACTTTATTCAAATATATATTATTAAAAAAATAAATTAATTCTTAAATAATTTAAAAAATTTTAAGATTATGTAATTTGAAAATTCCTTAAAACATCCAAATCTATTATATGTTAATGAGTAATTTAAACTAAAAGAAAATTAAAAAAAAAATATAATTAAGACTGCTCTAACATAATAAAATTATTTAACATTTATAAATATATTAAAGCTCATTTCATTATTTTGTCATAATATTGTCAATAACAATAAAAAAATTGGAAATCGGTTATTGATTTATTAGAAATATATGTAAATATATGTATATCTATAATTATATAAGTAATTTAAAAAATATTTCTGGTGAATTATATAAATTAGAAATAAAAAATTAAAAAAGTAATTGTTACTTTAAAAGAATTTCAAATATTTTAAACGATAAATTTCTAAAACCGATAAAAAAAAAAGCTATAATAATTTTAAAATAAATTAAGGAATTATTATATACTCTTTAAGTAAATTGAGGAGAAATAAAGACGTGTCTGCTAAGATCACGTTTCGAGATATTTAACATTGAAACTTTCTTTCCTTTATAAAAATCCTTATATTTATAAGATTTAAATTAATATAAATTCAAATGTATTCAATAATAAATAATCATAAACTTTATCTTTACTATAACATAATATGATATAAAAAAAATAAATTTTTTACTTCTATTAAAAAATTATAAATCTTTATAAAAATAATTTCGAATTCTCTTTTCCCGAATATAATATTTTCTCATTACATACATATAGAAAATAATTTAATTAAATAATTGACAATATCTTGTTAAATATTTAAGTAGTAGATATAAAGTAGTAAAAACAGACATAAGTTATATCAATAATATTAGAATTTAATAATATTAGAAATATTAAAATTTAATTTTTTAATAATTTTCACAATATTTTTTTTTATCTAAAAATGATAATAAACTTTTAATATCTTGAATCTCTTTATACTTTTTAATATGTGCAGTCATCTGTAAATAATATAAAAAATCAAAACTAACGTGTCATTCATTTTGATCACGAAATTACGAATTACGCATCAATATTAATAACGACATTAAAGATGCAAAAGATATTATTTAAAACGATCAAAATGAAAATAAGTAACAATTTTCCATTGATATTTCGTAAAAATTAAAATTTCTTTAAAGTTATTTTTTTTCCGTTTTTTAAAAAAATATTAATTCGAAAAAAAAAATACTATTTTTTCATTTAATTCCTTTGTATCTCAATGAATTATTGTAGTACAATGTTAAACAATTTATAAATATATACATTAAGGTTAAATTCGTAGATCATAAGATTGCCATAATCGAAAAAGAAGAATATCTCAGGAATATCAAAAGGAGAAACGTCCATAATTCGTAGAATTCCTCGGTTTAAATTATACGCCATAATTACATCGTGCAACGTCACGAGACAATCGTTCTCTATATACAGAATTTTAGAGATGGGTTTAAAGACTCAACAAATACGAGCAAACTATGCATAAATATCCGTTGAAGCTTACTTTTTATAAGCAATTCGTGAATCAGAATTGGATACAGGGGAGGGGGGGGGGGAGAGGCAATAACTACAAGTATTAAACGTCTTCGTTCGAATTTATCGAGCCTACACACGTGTACGTTACCAAGCTATGTGTACAACAAGTTCCTACTTGTTAGGTTTACCTAATGAGATTTAACAGTTATCCAATTATCTAAAGTGCTTTCCCGATGGTCGCTTCAGTTCCTATCAATCAAATTTCCCTTCGGCCACCGGCTGGTTCGGTTTCGAGGCTCTGCGTATTTAATTTCACGAATTAATTCACCGCGTAAACACATTACGCATGAAGTAATGCGATCGATCTCTTAACGAAATGTTAAAATTTCATGAACTTTTTGCAAACTTAATAATCACGTCGAACCGATCTGTAACATCTGAAAAAAATCATTTTTTTCAATAAAACGCGACGAGAGTTCATCAATGATGAATTTAATAAAAAAAAAATTTGATTGCGTCGTCGCGTTGATAAAAATTTATTACATTATAAAATTTCATGTGTTTAAATTTTAAATAAATTTTTTTTTTTTTACTCGATATTGAAATATTACACGATACTAAAATTCAGATTCTCGATTAATCCTAATAGATACTATTATATACAGAAATTTTTCATTTTCATTTTTCATCATTTCATCAATTCATCATTTTTTTTTTTTTTTTAAATGTATCATATTAATTCGAATTATCAATCACTGGTGCTCATTTTTCATTATTTCTTTTTCCATCTTCCTTTCTACTACGTGAGAATATTTTACGCGAATTTTTCAATATCAATAACTCTCTCATACGTGTATGCACAGTACGTATAAAGCAAGCTTCTATATACGTAGTTTTTCTTGTTTGGACTGAGCATAGAGAACGGAAAGCAATCATTCGGGATTTTATCCCAGATTATGTAGTATGAGCGTAAGAGTGGAAGCTTAGCGATCGAGAGTTTCGTTAAGAAGGGTCTGGGCGAAAAAAAGGAGTTAAAGGAAGAGAGGAGCTCTTCGATATGTGGAGGAGAGAGTGGAGGATCGATTACACTGGATTAAACTGGTAAAGCCCTTATTTACGCATGGAATACCGGCTACGTTCGTTCCTCGTCCATTCCTTTATATCATTCATTTACAAACGTTTGCCAGCAAATTAGGTATGGTGGGGCGGATACGATATGTATGTTATCGTGTCAGAGAATCTGCGGACAAGCACGTAAGTACTGTATAGTACACGTGCTGTATGCAGTGTTGAATCGAGCGAGAGTATCCAGATATCGTATCAACTCGATGTCACTTTTTATTCTGCAATTTAATGCGACGAAATTAAGAAACTGAAACGAGAGCCCCGTTCCTTTTTAAAATTAGTCCTTTTCCGGACGATTTTATAACCCATATATATGTAATAATAATAATAATCATAATAATAATAATAATAATAATAACAATAATAACAGTAATAACAATAATAATAATAACAATAATAATAATAACAATAATAACAACAATAATAACAATAACAAAAACAATAATAACAACAATAACAATAATAATAATAGTAATAATAATAGTAATAATAATAATAGTAATAATAATAATAATAATAGAAGACAGGTAAATAATTAAAATCCAGTCGAGTAACGACAAGATTATATTCGATTTACTTATTTTTTATTTGTTATTAGAATTACGTATAGAACGTAGAAATGTACTCCTTAAATAATTATAATAAGATAAATCGCAAGTGATCTCGATTTCTCTTCGAAAATTAATAGATTCGTTGTTAGTCCTAAATTTAATTAATTCGTTTCCATATAAACGAATATATCCTTTCAATTCACAATTTTTGAATAACTCTTCTTCCTTCCTCCATTTTCTTTTTTTTTTATTATACACGCATTAAGAAAACCTGTATATGCGAGTAAGAAAACGATAGGATAGAATAGACATATATATACGTATGGAATACCGACTATGTCGTGTATATATATATACACACCCACGAATATATATACATATATATATATGGTGGTAAACACGTAAGAAAAAAGATTGAGAAGGAAAAGTTTCGAGCCGAGGCGGACAGATGGTGAAAATTTGATGTTCACGATACGCGAAACTTTATTTTCTTTGGTCGAATTCGATGAACACGAAAGCAACGTGCCGTAACCAAATATAACATCCCCCTAACGGGATTCAGGCGCGTCAAGTTTCGTAAAGCCTCCGCTAATCGTATTTGGGAGCTGTTCGGCACGCCCGGAAACCAAGTTAAACGGGAACAGAACGACGCATAACGCGCGCGGCTTCGTTTTCCACGTATATGCAAAACGTTCATTCTCGTTTGGACAATCGATACGATCAAAGCGGGGAAATGCGTGTTGCGTAGCGTTTCGCGTCGCATCGCGTCCATCATTAATAAAAATAAAAATAAAAAAAAAAAAGGAATTCTGGTTTCACGGGGAAATGCAATGTCGGGATAAATCGAAGTGCGAAACGATGCTACAATCGATACGCGGAACGATACGAGGTTAAGCTTTGTTTTCGGTATCAAAAATTTTGGAATCTTTCTTTTTTTGTTGTGTATATAAACTTTTTCAGTTTAGTTTTCGTGTTTGGAGATTTATCTTCAAATATTGATATTTTACAAATCATATACTTCTAATAAGATACCGATTTGTTTTAACGAATATATAATTCGATAGAACGATACTTCGAATTGGATGTAGATTCGATTTAGATTAATTTTAGTTTAATTTAATTTGGATAATAAACTTGATATTTGGATACTTGATTATAATAAATTTTTCAGTTTGGCCTAAATTAAACTAACTAACGTAGATACTTCTGAATCTTTAATTTAACAGCAACACAGCAACAATTTAATTAAAGTAACCTGTACACAGTAGTACAAACACGAACTTTCACACGAATATGAGTTACCAACCGTCGATATTTAAATGGATGTTAAAATTTTCGAAAAATTTAACAACGTAACTTTAAGCGCATCGTAAACATAGAAAGTTTGAGCTCGAAATAAAATCCAATATTTGTGTTATACGATATTAACAAAAATGGAGGTTGTTACGAATTTAAAACCGATACTTTTGGATTTTACTTCAAATCCTACTGAAAGAGTAAGCAAAAATCAAACGCTTCGATGCTTCTGAACGAAGTTTAATCGATTGCTCCTTTAAACATGTATATATATATATATATCTATCGACGATCGATGTTTTAATCCTTCCGATTCCAGCATTTCTGTACCGCTTCGACGATTCTCTCTCTTGTCGACATGCGGCTGGATATCGCCGAGACGGATTCTATGGGTGGATGAAAATCGAACTCGATCCCTTTCCCGCAAAGCTAATTACATTCGTATAAGCGTTAATACTCCCGGCAGTATTAATCCATAAACAACATTACGGTTAGATTGGATATCCAATCTGATCTGCCAGAAAGCGACGAATCTTGTTTCGTGCGGTTGTTCCGATCAATTATACGTATATGTCGTTACGCGAATCGTAGATCGCGAAAAACGAGGGGGCAGAAAATCAATTTTTCAAATTCGGTCAAAAGTCGATAAAATTTATATAAATATCGTCAAAGATAGTCTGGAAGAGTTTTTTTTTTTTTTTTTGAAATCTTATCCAACGTTATATCTTTTTATCGATAAGGATTTAGTTAAAACAAATTTCGCGGTGTTAAAGAGCATCTTTTCGACAAAATACGGATATATCTACACGAGAACGTGTTTATTTTAATCTTTATCCTTTTTCCCTCGAAATGGCTATTTTTTCCTTTTTCTTTTCTGTGTTTAGCGATATTTATAAAACGAATGTCGCGATAAATTTTTGCGTAAGAATATTTGTTAGAGTATGTTAAAGATGGATGCATAAAAGTTTCTTGTCAATACTCGCCTATTTGGAAGTTGTAATAATTAATGTGCAGCATTAATAGTACGTAATTACTTAATTCCTAATTACTTAACTTCTAATTATAAATATAATCAATTAAACAATTAAAATAATCGAGAATGAAATAATATAATATGTAATAATTAATCAGTAAATTTTATTTTTGTAATTAATTAATAAAATATCTTATATAAAAATGATTATCAAAATCGAAGTTTACGATCGCTTCTTTCGATGAATAATTCATAAATAATTATAATTTATAAATAACTATGATTTTTTCCCCGCGTTTTATTGTGACGTGTTTTTAGTTTCTTTTTTTTTTTTCAAGCCAACTCCTATTATTTTACGAGTCGTTTAATGGCGACTTGTATATTGCGAGATTAAAACTGTACAATTACAAATTAGTTAAATGGTTAACGTAAGTTACAGAGGTTGAAATTGGTCGATATAACCATGATAAATATTTAATATATACACATATATGTATATTTATTATCATGTAAAATATTTAACTCGAATCTAATTAAAATATATATATTTGTACAATATTTTATTTCCTTCAATTCCGCTTCAAATTCTCCATTTTAAAATTCTCTTCAGATTTTAATAATCCGTCCGTATAATATAAAATGGCATGGCGAAGAACCATGAATATGTCCGTTCCATTTATCGATACAGAATATATATCTTATAGTTGTCAAGTTATTCTAACTGACAGCTATCTACCGAAGCGTAGAAAAAGATATCGAGACAGATACGAGAAATTTGTATAAAACGTGTACGAAATTTAAAATTATTTGATTTATTCTCTTCTAATTATATATTAATAGATCGTAATAAATCTCAATTTCAATTTTCTTCCCATTTTATTCCGTTTTTTCCGTAATATTTTAAAATTTTATTTTCATAGTTGATTGTCGATGCAATTTTTGAAAAAGCTTAAGAATATTTGATTTTGATTGCGTGTATTTAATTGCAAATTTGTGTTATCCTAAAATTATCGTTTAATTATTACATCGATCGAAAAAATCAATCGATTTGAATGATGAGAACGAAATTCTGACTGAAGATCTAAATGAAGAGGGAGGAATTTAGATCCTGATATTAAGCAGTGCATGCAGCATCGGGTATTGATTGAATAGGATGCCACAGGAGGTGAGTAGCAAGAAGGAAGAAAACGTGGGAGGGAGAGAACGAGAGTCGACTGTCGGAAGAGGGTGCGGCAAAGGGGACAAAGAAAGGATGATATTTTGCTCGTTGGCTGTTAATCATTGTCGTTCCTGTCCGAAAATCGAATTTTTCACGGAATGGAGGAAATACGATTCGTATTTTCATCAATTGTAATTTATATCTCTTCGTTCCTTTTTATTATTATTATTATTATTATAGCTACTAATCTTATATTATTCTTGATGCTAATAAATAAGATATATCTATTTTAAAGATGTATTAGATTTGGATATTTTTCATTTTTTTCAAATCGCATTATTATTTTCACGAAATAAATCATTCGTTATTTGCTATTGTTATTTCTTGATTTCAATCGAAATAATTATTAATTTGTTTTTTAAAATAATGTTTATGTTATTACTGCTTTTATTATGTGATTAATATTATTACATTTATTCAAAGCATATTTTAAAAGTTATTGCAGGAATGAATTTTTTTATTAATAAAAAGATATACTTGTTGTTTTTTTTTTAAAAAATCAATTCTTTAATTTATTCTTTTTCAAATATTCGTTTTATCTAAAATTCTTTTGACTAAACAAATAATTTCAATTGAAATAAATTTCACTCGAATCTAATTCATACACATGTTGTCATTCAAAAATATTGATTTTCAGAAATTTCTAATAAATTGAAAAATATCAAAATGAAGTAAACATTTAATAAATTGAATACAATTCTTTATATTTAAATAAATTAATTGTATTCGTATGATAAAATAAGATAACAAAATATATTAAAGATTCGATCAAGAAGTTCCAAGGAATCATTTAATTTTATGGATTATACATATTCGATTCAAACAATCAACATATTCAAATCTATCTCTTTTTTTTTCAACTATATAGAACGAGTAGTATGTTTTTCGATAGGCAAATAAATAAGATATACTCAACGATTCTTAAAACTCGTGAATTTTTATGAAAAAACGTTATAGTGATGGTTATTTACCAGATATAATAATGATTTATGATTTTTTTCTTTTTTAAAGACGATAAATATGTTTTGTGACTGTAGACCGTGATAAGGATAAAATGGCGGAAAAAGTTGAAGACTATGTGCAAAAATTGCAGAATTGGATATTGGAAAAAATCTCTGGTTTCAACATTATATTCGATCATTTTGAAAAGAATTTGCATCGATATCAACGTTGATATTAATAAATATATTTCGAAATAAATAAAACTTACGGAAATTTTGTTGTCAAATCAATCATTTGCACATCAAATATATATTATATATCATATAATATTTTTTAATCCCCTTGCATGCGCGGGTAGAATATTTTATCCTTCTGACTAATGAATAATAACGTTCAATCTCAGTAAAAAAAAAAATAATTTTTCATTCATATGAAAATATCGAAAGAATTTCGTATGAATTTTTAATTTCTCCGTATCCATGAACCCGATATATCGTCCATGTTTCAGACAACATACCGTTCTATTTTTCTTATCCATTTTCAACTCGACTTCGAATATAAATACGTTCTCGTGTATCATTTTTATCTTGTCACTTTTGCTTCTTTATTATGTATTCGTATAAATTTATTGTACAAATTGCTTCCATTTGTGAATCGATTAAATTGGATTAAATTGAATCTCNAAAAAAAAAAAAAAAAAAAAGACGAGGCAAATTTATATACAACATGCCCAAAACGTTTATTATATCGTTAATCTCTTTGCAGATTCGCCAGTCGACTTGTCAACCCAGGTTTTCATACGAATTTTGCACACGACATATCTCGCATTCGTAAGGAGACACGTGACATATCTCGTCTGTACGCCTGCGTAAACCTCTCTCTCTCTCTCTCGCTACACTAGAGATACTACCTTTTTTAAAACAAAAGGAGGAATTAAAAATTTACACTAAACTTTCCTATATCCCAATACACGATATTCCGAGACAATTTCGAGGGCAGCCCGTGGCTGCGAAAGCGATTCGTCGAACCGTCGGAATCGAGGGGATGAATCTGGAGGGTGAGTCATCGATGGAACCCCGCAGAAAACTTTCTTCTCGAGGAATGTCTTGAAAGAGGGTTGCGGTGAGTCATCGAGATGGACGACAGATCGCGTCGATTCGATTCGACGATGCGTTGTTCCACGCGCGCACAGTCACACAGTCGTGAAAAGTGGGTAGAACCGAGCGACGTTGATACAATTATTCGCGCACAATTATTTATAAGTTTCTGAAATTTCTCAATAATTAACCGTCCTCCCCACGGGTTTCGTCCGATTCCGCTTCCGCTTCGGATCGAAGAGAAAAAGAATCGCGGTCCTCGGGGCTCCGCTCGACCTCGTTCTATCGATTTACCGGGGAAAGCCGAGCAGAAGCGAAAAAACATTCCGGGCAGCTGCGTTTCCCGTCGCGGGACCACCTGTACCGAATGATTTTCGTCCAAGTTTATCCCGTTTTCGAAACCGGAATCGATCCGAGTTTAAAAACTTATCTCGCGGCGCGTTTACATGCTGGATCCGTGAAGAGGGATATTGTAAACCCAGGGCGAAACGTCGATTCGCCGGTTGCCATCTAGAAATAGCCATCGCTTGTAAAATATACACACGCGCACACGGTTTTCGTTTCACGGGTCAGGACAC
Source organism: Apis laboriosa (assembly GCF_014066325.1). Classification (NCBI taxonomy): domain Eukaryota; kingdom Metazoa; phylum Arthropoda; class Insecta; order Hymenoptera; family Apidae; genus Apis; species Apis laboriosa. Next base: position 1,089,170 of record NW_025223220.1, read on the forward strand.
GCTCCCTTCGTTTATCGTTTCGTATCACGGATTTAAAAATGCAAATATTTTCTCTTCTCCTTCTCTTCCTCCCTTTTCTTTTTTTATCTTTGGCTTAATTACGTCAGTTCTTTTTTCTTCCCCTCCCTATCTCAAATATGATTACCAATGTAATCTTCTTTTTCTTGATCAGCAGTTCCTTTATATGCGCGGTTGGCTAGAATGAAATTCTTTTTTCATCGGGAGTCTCCTTATTCGAGAAAATTCTTCGAGAAGTTCTTTATTTCAATCTATGGAAATAATTCGTAATTCGTTTCAATATTCGAATCGTCGTCGTAACGAATTAAAAAGTTTTTAAATGAAATTTTGTTCTGCGTACCAGTGCAGAATTTAGAAACGATGAAATGAACGACGTTTTATATCTTAATCGTTTAATTATCTTAATTATAGCAATTATTCCACGTGTGTTTAGAAGAAGAAGAAACATTACGCAAGAAAAACAATCAAAAAGTCACCTTGCCTTCGGTCGTATATATATATATATATATACCTCCATCCTCTACATATATATATATATATAGAGGATGGAGGTTACTCGCTCAGCTTTTAACGTATTTACCAACTTCTTTCGTTCTCTTTATTTCGGTTGCCTTCTTTCACGATGAAAGAATGATAATTCGAATCTTGATAGATTTCTAGATTTATTGCATAATTTCATAACCAAAAATTTATTGTTCAATTTTAATTTTATTACTATTCAAAACTGTATTCAATAATCGAGATATTTTTTCGCGTTTCAACTCGTTCGTTTTCTTTTCTTTTTTCTTTTTGTGCGCGACGATCTGGGAAAATCAATCGGTGGTTGATGATAGCAAGCGAAGAAAACTCATCACGTGTCGAGTACGCGCGAGACGCGTGGCGAACGCATATTTCATCCGCATTGACGTACGGCTCGCAGAGAAATCAAGTTTCGAAACTGCGGGACGAGGATGGAAGCATTTCGCGCGGTATTGAAACGTAGACGTTTCGATAGAAAATCGATTTCCTGTTGAGGCTCGTCCGGGATCAGTCGTGCCGTATTATTCGTTGCTCCTTTGTTGCAGCCGTGCATCGATCGCCGTACCTCAATCGAACAAGCTTTAGAAATTTCCGTGTAAAGTTAACTCGTGACCAACTTGAAATTCGCCACTCATTTACAACAACGAGGATTTCGTATTCAAGGAAACGTCGTTTTTGTTGTTTTTTTTTTTTTTTTTTTGTTCTTATACTCGAACGAACTGGTTGCTAGCCGCAAGTCAGTTTTCGCTTTAACTTAAACTTTGTGTTAAGTTTAAAATATAATTTATTTTATTGAAAAAAGAAGAATTAAAATTGATCATTGAAGAAATGAAAATAGAATAGAATAGAATCTTAATTAATTTCTAAATTAAACTTGACATAGTATCTTTAATATTCAGAGTATTATTATTTCGAATGAGAAAAAATGATTTTAAATAAAAAAATAAGATAGAAAAATATAGAATTTATTTATTTGAAGCTTTTTTTTTGAATAAATCAAGTTTCAAAAATTTTTTAATTAGATACGAATGAATTATAGTTAAGAGATAATTACAAATTGAATTTAAAAATTCATTGATTACATGATTCTTTGATCGTATACGTTCAATCTCGATTCCTAGAAACAAGCGATAAAAAATTTTATTTTACATTTTCTGCTTATTTTTACATGAGGAGTCTATTAATAATTCATTTGTATCCAATTAAGAATCAGCTAATTTCATTTATATTTAAAAAAATTTTCGAAATTAATTTGAAAATTTAAACGAACAAATTTCATTCTATATTTTCAACTTATTTTTTCAAAAATTACCTTCTGTACCACCATGGAATATTCTGAGATATATTAATTATTAATTACATATTAATCTCAGTCCTCTTTTGATCCAATTAGATTAAAGCTTGATTTAACGATAAAAATAATTAAATCATGAAAATTAGACACAAGTTTGAATTTGTTATGGATTATTTTCGATCGAAAATTTATACGTTTTGTGAATCACAATACATTGTTATTACATGTATAGTAATAGCGATAAAAGCTATATGACAATAGTAATCGGTTTGGAGATCATTTCATTCGATGAAGTAGAATTTTTCTGAAAAAGACTACATCACGGAGAAATATAGATTTTCGATAATGATTATGGACGTTTTGCGCGCGATGGATGCATCGACAATTACGATTGCGATGCATCGTTGATCTTGGATTTTTTCGACTATCCTATGAATGGAGCGCAACAGCATAATTCGGCAGAAATTTACGGTCGCGCGATCGTCTACGGTATTCTTCAGCCTCTAGTCTATGGCAAGGCGCACGTATCGAGCTATTTCGGTATGGATTCAACGAAAACAAGCGTAAAGCAAAAAAATGAAACGAGCAGCGCACAGGAATTAACGATGCGCGCGATGGATACCCTGGAATATTACCCTTCTCATACGTAAATAGTGAAGCAGCTTCGACTGTTCACAAGAACATAATACGTACCTTTTTAAAACTTATACACGTATACAAAAATAATGAGACGAATATATCGAATCGTCGATATTCTTCCTTAAAAGAATTATTTTAATTTAAATTTTTCAGAAAATCGATTTGCTCGATATATTAAGATACGTGTCTTTCTTAAAAGTTTCAGGATCTTCAAAGATTCAATTTTGAATACGAGTTTGACTTCGGATAAGTTCGGTAATAATCGGATAAAATCGATTAGAGAAACTCGAGATCAAGCAATTATAAAATCTTTAAACTTGAAACTGACAACTCAGGATCTAAAGCAATGTGATGAGATCTCACTAATTCCGATTGAAGTCTTGATTCCAAACTTATGGAACGATCTAGCACATTCTAGAGAATATTAAAATAAATTTGTCGGTATATGTTCTATCTCAACATATTTATATTAAAATCATCAAAAACAAAGAAATAGAATACATCGAAAATTTCATTAAACGAGAGTATAAATAAAATATAAATAAAACAAATGCTCTCGTTATGCAGTTTAGTATATATTAGAATCATTCATTTTCATGCTCCACAAAAATTATTAAAAAATAGACACATGGAGGGCAAATCCTTATTGATTGGGAACGAAATTTTTCGTAGAAATATTCGATTCGTTTGAAAGACGGAAGAGCAAGGAGAGGAACGCGAACACGAACGCGGATAATGGTAATGGCAAAAATGAATGCAAACAGGAGCACAAATAGGAATAGCTCGGAGAGAAGAGGGGGAGAGGGGGGATGTTAAAACGCGAGATCGGTTGACGTCGATAATTGAGGTGTCGATGCTTCTGACTGGTGGGAAGTGAACGCTGTAGGCAACAGTGGTGAGCTAGCCATTGGCAGCTTGCCAACTACTCCTCCTGCCGTCGATGCCTTCGGTGTTGACCGACAAACAAAAGGGACCTCGATGCATTGTCCTCGACGAGAGCGAATGCAGGTCGAGTATCCATCGAGCGCAACGATCGGCTCTCGTTCTCGACCGATATTGCATTCCGTAAAGGACGATCGGCATGCTTGCCGCTGTTCGTTCAATGCCCTCCTTCATAACGAATTTCGTTCGCCTCAATACACTCGTTCCCACGCGTCACGTTTCCACGCGTAATAAATCGAGGTAAAGAAAGAGAACCGTTTCGTCTCTTCGAATGGTTATAAGTAGATTGCTGGCCATTTTATTTATGCCGGCAACGCGTTTAAATATTAAGCTAATAGATGTGCAGCAATACGCGTATGTACAATATACGTTATACACGTGAGAGAGTGTTAATATATATATATATTCACAGGACATATTTGAGGGATCGATTCTAGGAAGAGGCTAGAGCAAACGTAAAAGTTGATACGCAAAAATATCGATTACCTATTTATCGAGTTATAAGTAATTGAAGTTTGCTCTAGACCAGTGTTTCTCAATATTTTTTTTTTTTCTATATCGTCTATATCGTACTCAAAGATATCTCAAAGATTTTTAGTAAGAAAGGTTTAAGGTTTGTGTATTTTTGTAGGAATCTAAAATTAGATCTTTACTTCCCTTGACAAAGGCGAAGCAAAATAAATCACGATATGCTTTTCTTGTACGTTTTAAAAGTCATATATTACGTTTAATGAGAGAAATATGTAAATTTTGAGAATTTTTAATTGCTCCCCTTTCTCTCTCCTCCTCCTTTCTCCTCCTTCTACGTCGAGAATCAATACGTTAGAATACGAAGCGAGTTTTATCTGAAAATTTGAAGTAAAATAAAAAAATCCATTAAAAAGATATTTCATCGTTGAATGAGGATGGAAATAAAAAATATCTATACTATATTTTTGCAAATTAAATTTTTTTAAAGAAATATTATTATTTCTCAATAAAAAGCAATGCATATTTTTTATTAAACAATATTAGATATTTTTGTCCAAATCGTAATGTTTCGTCGTTATTAAATAAAAAATTTTATTTCATAATATTTTATAATAAAAATATCTCTCGTAAGATATTTCATTCATATATCGCATAGATATCTATAGACATACTATATATAGTCTATAGTCACATAGAATGATTAAAAATGGAAGATGCCATTTGCAGATGTAAGTGTAAGTTTCGAGTTAAGCAAAAATAAACAGGGTCGGTGAAAAGAATCGAGAGCGGCTGAAAGACAATTGATTGACAGGAGCACGAAATTGCAATCGAGGGGATAATGCTCTGCGAATGGAACGCCCTCTTTGCTTCGTTAACCTTTTTACCTATCGTCAACTTTAGTCTCCATTCGATTTAACAATTAACGAATGAAAAAAAAAAATCAATTAACTCGAATCGCAAAACAAAATGAGTTTCTTTCCTGAATATCAAAGTTTCAGGAAGGACATAAGATATATTAATTGCAATTGCAAAAAAATACGAAATATAAAAGATCAATAAAATGATCCAAATTTCCACGCTAAAATAGTTACATAACTTGTTTTTGAATACCGAATACATATTTATTTTCTTATTGAAAATAAAAATAAAAAAAATAAACTATCACACGGTGCAAAATAATACGCGAGAATGCGGTTACCACGAGATAACAATTTCATATTGTTATTTATTAATTAAAAAAAAAATCTATCGTTTGCTTTTCAATGATTACACATTGCGGTTAAAATATAAAGAAAATTCTGTCTGACTAAATATTTTTATAGAATATATTATTAATTCATTTTTTTCTTTATTATTCTGGATAATATATATTTTATAAATTTTTAATGTTATGAAAGTATAAAATTCGTATAAAATATCTTATATTTATTATTTTTATTGAACAAAAGCGCACATAGATTTTCTATTATATTAATCGTTGATTGTCCAACAGATTTTTGAAAATGATTGTTGTTGAAATTAAAACAAATATTTTATAAAAATAGGGATAAAAAATGTGACCAATAAATCAACATATTAGAATTTTTAGCAAGCTATAAATTATTTTATTTGATTCAGATCTCTTTTCCTTTCGAAATTTCAAAGAATTTCGATCTCTTTTCAGATTTGAATAGCGTTTGAAGCGCAACTCTACGATTAATTCAACGATCAGCACGACGGCAACGACGACGGTGACGGCGACACCGACGACGGCGGTTATTCTCCTCCGTTCGGTGAGTAGATAGATCGTTTTGACAGTTTGATCGATTATACGAACACATATTTGTCCAATTTATAACTTTACCAAGTTTTCTAATCGAACAATACTAGAATGAACTCTGTTTCCTTCTTTTTTAAAGATAAGGAAAAAATCTTTCGAGAAAAATTAAATTGTTGTCGTAACATGTGAATTACATACGAATATTTAATTTCGTTCATTCGATCGTTTTCTATTTGTGATATATATATTCTCAAAAGACGTGTTGTGAATAGAGTCGTATTAAATTTTAAAGGACGTTGAAACACTACATGATCTTATCATTTCATCTAAATTTAATTATTTTCTCTTTCTCGACTTCTTTTATTGAGAAAGAAAAAGAAAAGGAGAAGATTATTTCTCTTTTAGCTATAGTTTTTATAGCACTCCTTAACGTGCTGAAAGAATGTTTCCATGCTAGCCCTTTCCACTATTCCTCTTTAACGAACTTCTCAACTGTTTTCACATTTTTCTACACCTTCTTCTGCAAAAAACTTCATTCGTTACAATTAGAAGAAACACGTTATACATCAATGTCGAACCATTACGATAGATTATTTCCTTCTCGACACGAGTCTCGCGTTTATAAGAAAACGGGGAATGGAAGAAAGCTCTTTGAATGTGTTGCACAACAAATATAGGTCAAGCATCGCGAGAATATCTTGATGAGCAGCGAATATTACTTCTGCGATAATAAATCTTTTTTTTCTTTGTCTCTCTCTCTCTCTCTCTCTCTCTCTCTCTCTCTCTCTCTCTCTCTCTCTCTCTCTCTCTCTCTCTCTCGTCTTCGACGCGACATCAAACGACGAACGCGTTTCCTCTTCTTTTTCATTTTTTTCTTGGTATCAGGGTCATCGTTCAGTTTGTTCGACAAGATAGAGGAATCCGTTGTGTAAGGTCTCTCCACGGTATCTCTCCTCTTTTTCCTTTCAAATCTCCTCGCAAAGCAAGATCGGGAGCAATATCTGGCTAAAAAAGAATTTCCACCAAAGTAATCACCTTGGAAAACCGGCTTCTTTCAAAGAAGCCAAAGAACCGACTTTGCCATGCCGTGCCAGGATAGAAAAGAAAAGCTGATAGAGGAAGGAGGGAGGGGAGGGGGAGATACGAGGGGATGGATGGATGTGGTCGTAAGAGCACTAGAATTATCACGGTACGCCAGCCCCTCTCTGTTTCGACCCCCCCTTTTGTACGACTCTACACTCTCTACTGACACTGTTAAGCATTAAGCCACCCGATCATTTTTGTTGCTCTCGCGGCCGCCATTGTCGCCGCTTTTTACGATTGGAGAGAGGCATCGGAGCATTGCTCACGGATAGACACGGCGCGTAATTTTCTGCGCAACTTTTCGAACAATGCTCACATCCCTCGAGCGAGTTTTCTCCCCCTTTCTCGGCTATTCTCCCATCAAACGACACCGCTTAAGCGCAATAAGTACTTAACTCGTCACTTGAGACTTTGCACTCGTGTAACCCCGTCTTGCGATCCTTTTATCGAGATCGTACGTCTTCTGACGTTCTTTCGTTCTCACAGTCGTTTTTTCGGATTCCTTTTCGGATTCTTGTTGAATTCTTATTTTATCGAAAGAGATTGTGATACGTAATTCTTTTTGTATTAAAGTTCATAAGTATATATTGTTTTAATGATTTTGATAATTTTTAATAATTTCCACTAGATGTTTGTTTCTTTGATTTGTTTGAAGAATACGTTTTGTTTTTATCTTATAAAAAATGATCTTTTTTATAGCTACAGTTATATCAGTCTTGACATTGTAGTTACTAATTAATTTAATTAGTACTCTAGAGATTATATTTATTTTTATTGATTATTTAAGAATTTTAAAAATTATGCAATTTAGTATTATTACTATTATATTATTGTTTTATAATAATAATAATAATCATCATCATTTGTCATTCATTAAAAGTATTAAATACTTGTTAATATGAATATACGTACATTGAAAGTATATATTCTTGTATTATATTTTTCTCAACTTATTTCTTGTAATTTTTTCAAAGAAAAAGTACTAAAGAATTTAAAGTTGAACATTACAGTTTTTTAATTTTATTTTAAAATTTCATATAACATTATAATTTATAAATTATGTCATACTCAATTAGAAAAATTTTAAACATTAATTTCTATTATGAGAAAATTTTATTTGAAAGGAAATTCATCAATTTGTTGTTAATTTTCTCCGTATTATTTAGAAAATTTTAAGAAATTCTAAATATAAGATCGATGCGTGCAATTATAACATATTTTATTATTATAAATGCATATTATATAAAGGCTGATCAATTTTATTTATATTGTTACGAATATATTGTATATCTATTTTTCGTGAAATTTGACTTTTGCGTGCAACAATTAATTTTCGACTATTTTATAAAAATCATATTTAAATATATCTTTCTTCATTATATATTCCTGAATCCATTATTATAGCATTATCGAATCTTTGAAATTTTTCTCAAGAAATTGGTAAGAATGGAAATGCTCAAATTATAATTTTTCATTTAATTAATAATAGTTAATAATAGTTCAAAAATTAACTCGTATATACGTCAATCAAAATCATTAATATCGAATTAGAAATGTTCACGTGATTTCTCTGGTGTTACCTTCTCATTAGATTCGCAGAGGATCAATTTGCTAATTCGTCTCCACCCCTTCTCTGTTTCAGGCGGCGCTGTCACCTCTAAAGATGTCAGAGCTCCGAATCGATTGTTCCGAACTAACTCATTCGAAACATTAAGACACCTATACCAGAAACAGCAGAATACTCGGTAAATATTTAAATAGAATTGTTCAAAGAACTTTCTCACGTATCGAATCACGCGTTCCATTTATCGCATGAATTTTAATCCCACAATCTTTCTAATTTTTCGTATTTTATATAAATCATACCTACAAACATGCAACATCGTTTAAAACGATCTTTTCCGTGACGCAAAGAAACAGCCTTAGAATTATTTAAGATAATTTTTTTACTAATATAATTTCCAATTCTAAATAAAATTATAAATATATATATATATATCCATGATTAACGATATTCGATCGTCGAGAAAAAAATTATTTTCATTTCTTTTCACGAGAAACGTTCGGCGTCGTCGAAACTTCGAACGAAAACTTTTCCTCTTTCAGGACAAGATGTCAATGACGGGAAGCTTAATGGGTTACGAGAACAATAACGAGATAAATCAAGCAAAGTGTAAGAAGCCGTTAAAACCGCTTCCGATAGTGTCTAGCATAAATTCCAGTGGTATTACAACCACCAACAAAACGAAAAAACCCCGAAGATCGGCCAGACGTAGCTCTTGTATACGAGGTCACGTGAATAGTTTGTGGTCCGTCTGGTACGGTGTTTTGGCGGTCGCTTTTCAAGCTTACATCGGGTTAAGATACGCGAAAAGGTTCGCCGGTAAGTGAGAGCCCGTTCCTTTTTTATTTTTTTATTTTCCTATTGAGGAATAAAAAAAGGGGAGAACGCGTATATAAAGAGTATGGAAAGAGAGAGAGAGAGAGAGAGAGAGAAAAAGGGGGAATTTTTCCAGCTTATTTATCGTTACCTTGGCCTGCGGACGCTCCACCGCCAAAGGTGGAGTTGTACGCGTGCTTGGTGCTGGCCGGTGCTGGAGTCGTTTTGCTGCCCGTTCTTCTCGGCGCGGCATTTTTAAAGCTCGGCAACCTGGCGAACGATGGGGTGAAACTTGGTCGCCATTTGAGCGCGTGTTCGCGCGATCCACCTTCGTCTCTGCTCACCAACAACCCCGACCACAGTAAGTAACAATGCCTGTTCTTTATTTTTCTTTTTTTTTTTTTTTTTTTTAAGGCTTTCATTTCCTTTCGCGTTGAAAAATGTCACGGCGCGGGGAGGGAAGGGAGAAGGGGAGGGGGACTGTTTACTCGAGGACAATCATAACGTACACGACACGATTCGTGGTGAATTCGCAGGTTTGGCGAACAATTTATGGCGACACGGGGGTCCCACAGCCGCTTTCGTACACCTTTGTACAGCCATGTGCTTCCTCCTACCCTCGCTTCTCATGGAGGCTAGGCTGATACACGCTGGATTTTTGCCAAAAGGTAATATGATCAACATCCATTTCGTTCGACATTTTATTTTATTTGATAATTTACGGAGAGATACAAGTATCTATATAGTTTTTTTTCAGCAATAAGTTCATTTTTCAAATTTTCTTATGAAAAGTTATTCGAAATTTAATAGTAAATAACAATGCTAATAATTTGTACAAACTTCTTTTTAAATTTGTATATATTTTTTTTTTTCAAAATTTTAATTCGATCTGTTCGCAATTCATTTTTAAAACGAAAATCGATAATATATTGTGATAAATTGTGAGATTTATGAGTTGAGTGCGAAGCTGAGTGGATGGTATTCTGGTATCATCGCGTATGGCAATTCGAAGCAATTTCCTTTCCTAAAATCATCCGCCGGGCGTATCATTATTCCAACTCGTTAAGAAAATTTCGATCGAATCGATGATGGTAATCGATTTCGGATTCAGATCGGTATCGTTATGGGGTAAAATGACTCGCGCGCATGGAGAAAAGGGGCGGTTGGAATGTAACGGGGCAACCTCGTCCTGACTACGTTCTGGTTCGTGTATTGATCGGCCAGGTGTGTGTATACAGCTAGCTACAGGATTTCTCCTTCTACCTTGGACAACTTAACCGTTTACCATCTCGTTCCCTCTAACGAGTAACCCTATTCCTCAATACGGTTGCCTCTCAGATTCCGAGACTCGATGGCTTTTCGCTTTCATTTTTACTTCCTTTTACCCGCTTCCCCTTTTCAATCCCCCTCCCTCTCCCCTCTTTTTTCTTTTTTAATATCCTTATCGAGAAACAACTACTTCACGGAATGATTTCATTGTATTAATGGAAAATATCCGATTAAACGAGTTTATTATTTTAAACGAATAAAGTTTATATGCGAGTAGTAATTAATTTGATTCTATCGTCACAATTATTGTTATACTTGCACATCTCTCCAAATATCTCTTCTCCCTCTTTCTCCTTCCTTTATAGATGTATAATAACTTTACGGAGTGATTTCATTGTAATAAACTAAAATATCCGATTAAACGATTGGATTTTATTATTTTAAACGAATAAAATTTATAAAAATAGCGAGTAGAAATTAATTGATTCTGTCGTCACAATTATTATTATATGTGTAGAACATCTCTCCAAACATCTCTTCTTCCTTCTTTTTCCCTTTCCCTGTATAATAATTTTACATTTTTACCAAAGTCGTTCGTGCATTCGATCAACAACGCTCGTCAACTTGTGAACAGATCCCGCGTAAACTGCGTGCTCGTCCATCGAATCGATTCAGATGATCAAACACGATTAATCGTATTTACTCAAAACTTTCGTATGTTTTATATTTTCCAGAAACGATATGGCGTACGGATCTGGATTGGCTGGTGACTCATCGCGATCGGTTGGTCGTGTCGAGTTTCATGAATCCGACCGTAAATCTTAGCATCTTAACCGGTTTCATAACGCCCCAACCTTTCGTCACTTTAATACCCGACGACGAATCGACCGATAATACAGGGAACGATATTACCACTGTGAAATCAGAATTGATCGATCTTATCAATAAATCGATCGCGGTCGAATCTCGACACCAGGAGACTACAAGGTATAACGGGTTATTTCGAGCGGCGAGTAACGGTCTAGCAACATCTGATACTCGAGTTCCGAGTACCACTTCCGCCCTACCTGCCAAAGGAGCTACAACTACTCCCTCGACGCAAGAAATCATTATCGATGCACCGAAAACACCGTCCACGATTTTGAACTCGACGATACCCGCCAATGGCAGTGCATCGTCGATTACAACGACGACGACGAGGACGACGAGTACGGTCGCGGCAACGACAACAACGATGACGACAACGTTGACAACCAGGAACGACGCGAAAGCATCGACGAGAACGGCGGAGATGGGAAAAGTAACTACAGCTGCTGCCGCGACTACCGCCGTGGCAGCATCGACGCTCGCGTCCATTTTTCCCTCGACGATCAACCCGATGAAGTATGGAAATACTGTTAGGCGACCAGTCACTACCAAGACGATCGTTAAAAGTAACAGTTTAAAGAGCAAATCGAAAACGAAGAACGTAGGAAGAAATTCGACGACAGTCAGACCGAAGACTGTCTCTGTTGGAAATATGACCGCGCAGAGTATGTCGTTAACGATGAACAGCTTGGCTGATTTGGATCATCCGGAAAAGTTGAATCTTGAATTACAATCAGGTATGATAATCTTTTCTTCACTTCTCTCTAATTCGATTCGTTACGTGTCATAACGATTATTCTTCTATAGCCGAATCGTACGGACCTATCACTCTCGAGTATTTGAATTACGCAGTCGCTCTTGGCGTATATTCCGTGAGGTATCCGGCGGTTTTTTGGTCGTGCAATAAACCGTTGGCCACAATTTTTAGCTTCCAGTTAATAGTCAATTCCGCCCAGAGCTTATTGGCCTACGTTGGAATGTCCGTTCTTTACAAGGCGAGTAACCTAACCTGCTATATGTACATTTCGTATCTTATTTTCTGTCATTTCATCCGTTAAATTAAGATATCTGTTTTAATCTGTTTTCAGGTCCAAGTAATGGGGCCTTTGAAGGTGCTACCAGTTCTTCGCCAACAGTATCGTACGATATCGACCACAAGCAGTATATCGACCATTTTCGGGGACTCGTACTTTTTGCTGAATCCACACGTTACGCTCGTTCTGTTCGCTCTCTCCTCCCTCTTGGTGCTTTGCTCAAGCATGGTGATGTATTTCTACGCTTACGGCAGGTAAGTTCCCTTCTTTCGTTTTCTTTCCGTTCCGTTCACTTGCGTTCTTTATCGTCCGCAAAATGAAACAAAGCGTGTAACCATTCCATCCGTTTCATTATATAACACAGATTCACAGCGTTTCTAAATCACGAACGTGAGCGTCGAATCATCTTGTCAAAGGAGAATCGAAACGGAAACGGTTGGATATACTTTATCCATTGCACCGCTTTATGCGTGTTCCTTGCAATCGCGATATGCAGCGCGCCGTTGCTCTACGACTACAGTGTCGTATACCGTGGCAGCCTGGACGGTGCAATTTTAGCATGTCTTGTTGCCACTGTCTTGCATCTCTTCCTGTGGCTGGTTTTATGGATATTTCTCACGATAAAGCAACGCTGGACGTTCAAATTGCGAGTGACTATCGGCCGTGCAACCGTTAGATCGGCAAGATCGGTGAAGCTCGTGACCGACGTGGATCTGTTATCGGCCAGGGACGATGAAGACGGAACCAATGCGCCATTGCTGGTTGTCGGTAACGGCAGAACGTACACTATTGCCGACGCTTCACCGAAAAAGGCTATCATGAGCGTGATACAAAAGGCAGCTATCGAGAGGAAAGCGCGAGCTCAAGGTAAAATATAAAATATAAAATATACCTCAAATGAACGAGATTTAAGATTTATTGTTTAAAACTAATGCGATTTTTTAACCATCTCGTGGCTACGTAACAAACATTGCCAATCAAAATTTATCCATCTCAATATTTTCTACGACATAATCTATATAAATATAGCTTCATCTAAAAGATTCAAAGTGACTCGAAACAGATAAATTTTCTACAATGTTTTCTACGATATAACCTATATAAATATAGCTTCATGTAAAATTTTATTTGAAACAAAGTGATTCGAAACAGATAAATTTTGTATGATATGTTTTTTNAAACAGATAAATTTTCTACAATATTTTCTACGATATAACCTATATAAATATAGCTTCATGTAAAATTTTATTTGAAACAAAGTGATTCGAAACAGATAAATTTTGTATGATATGTTTTTTTACGATATAATCTATATAAATATAGCTTCATGTAAAAGAAATTTAAAGTGACTCGAAACAAATAAATTTTCTACAATATGTTTTCTAGGATATAACTTATCATCTAAAAGATTCAAAGTGATTCGAAACAGATAAATTTTCTACAATATGTTTTTTACGATATAACCTATATAAATATAGCTTCATGTAAAATTTTATTTGAAACAAAGTGATTCGAAACAGATAAATTTTGTATGATATGTTTTTTACGATATAATCTATATAAATATAGCTTCATGTAAAAGAAATTTAAAGTGATTCGAAACAGATAAATTTTCTACAATATGTTTTCTACGACATAACCTATCATCTAAAAGATTCAAAGTGATTCGAAACAGATAAATTTTGTACAATGTGTTTTTTATAATATAACTTATATAAATAACTTCATGTAAAAGATTTGAAACAAAGTGATTCGAAACAGATAAATTTTGTATGATATGTTTTTTACGATATAATCTATATAAATATATAGCTTCATGTAAAAGAAATTTAAAGTGACTCGAAACAGATAAATTTTCTACAATATGTTTTCTATGACATAACCTATCATTTAAAAGATTCAAAGTGATTCGAAACAAATAAATTTTGTACAATGTGTTTTTTATGATATAACCTATATAAATATAGTTTCATCTAAAAGATTCAAAGTGACTCGAAACAGATAAATTTTCTACAATAATCTTTTTCTTACAACTGAAAAATATTTATAACCTATATATGTGTTCTTTTTCTATTTTCTTTTAACTGATATAGGAAACACTGATTCCGTTAACGGCGATTCAGTGGCCGACGATGAACAAATTTATTGGTTGAGACCGAAATTGCGCCCGTCGCCGACTAGATCGCCGAACGAGAACGGTGCACCAGCTACGGAGAAAGGATGGCTGAACAAGAAATTGAAACCCAAGGTCACCTTTAACGACCTGCCTAGTACGTCAGGCTCGCGGTAACTACCCTCCTCCCTCCTCTTGATGTCTTTCTGTATGTATCGTTGTGCCCGTGCTCATTGCTCGTCTTTCACTTTCGTTTCTCTCTCCTTCCTTCATACTTGCTAATCCAAAATTATTATACGTAGAATTGGCCCGAATCTGTCGTCCCAATTCGGATCTAACAGCCAAATCGGAAAATTTATATAACCTTCTCCTTTGATCGCCGTGCGTTTTCCCCGCGAAATTTCTTGCTTTTGCTATTATGTATTTTTACGATATTTGTTACTTTTATAATATTCAAGCGAATATAATGTTCTCTATCGATCCTCTTTCTCACCTTGAATCTTTTTTTTTTTCTCTCTTTTTTTTTTTCACTCGATCGTACCATGTTTGTATCTCGTGCTTAAAGTACATACATATATATATATATCCGCGTGTTGGCTAATTTTATCAAATTGTGTGCTTTAACGAATAAATTCTATATTGGTTAACTCTTTGAGATTTACAAGGTATTTAATACGTAGAAACTTGGAGGAAAAGTGATGCGAATCATTTTGATTCGGAATAATCGTGGAATATATCACATTTCCATCGAGCTTCACTAGATAAGAACATTGTTTCGAACGAAGACATCTTTGTTAGCTGTTCGTCAATTGATATTTTTGTGAAGAAGCGATGAATAAAATCTATGGATTGAAATTCATGTCACGATTATTATACATAAAATCGCGAAGAGTTAACGTCACGCATTGCTAGCACGTGTAATTACCAACTCTGCCCTTATTCTTGCCACTCTCGCTTTTACAACGTGATTGGATAAGATATCGTATTATATATATATATAAATATATATATATATATATATTTATTGATAATAAAATATTCTTACATTCAATGAATCATTCATGAATTTGACATTAATGTGTCATTTTCTTTTTTACACATGTATGATCCCCTCCCATTTTCCTTTTTACCGTTATCGTCTCTTTCTCTCTTTCTCTCGTTCTCTCCTTCTTTCCTTCTTTCCCATTTCCCTTTCGATCCTTTTTTAATAATCGCCAATTAATCCGCGCGAGAATACTCATTGTAACGTGTCACGACTTGTCGCGTTCGAATTGCAGTAATAAAGGAAAAATCAGACGAGGCAATGGTGACGGAGGCCCTGAAGATGACGGAGATTACGCCACGTTACGGGAATTACCGTTAATTACGTCGTTGGATCCGGCCGATGATTCAACATCCGAAGAGAACAAGGTATTTCCATGGTTATGTCATTTTATGCTCACTTATCAGAAATCATCGCTCTTTTTCTTCTTTAATTTTTATTCACGATAAATCATTCCGTTAATCGTAAAGTATTTTATTTTATTCTTCAGCTTTTATCGCGACTATCTCTCTCTCTTTCTCCAACGTTTAATTTAATTTTTTTTTCTTTTTTCTTTTGCTTTAACAGTGGGAAAGATGGCTGATATCTCGTAGGGACGGTATACCTAAATTTGGAAACGTAAGATGTACAAAAATGTGTTTTTCTTTCATTTTGTTCCTTTCCGTGTTTAACGCTTCGTACGTAATAACACTAACACTAGCTAACTGCGTGTGTGTTGTGTATATTAACGTGTGGTAGTGTATAGATTATATAGATATAAGGAAGATAGAGAGGACAAAATTATTATTAGATTGAATAGAAATTGAATAGAAATTAAATATTAAATTTTGTCAAGAGTCGAGTAATTCTTGAGACGATCGATCGATATGATGCACGTTCAATCTTGCGCTTGTCCTTCTCTGGATTTTGCTCTAACACTTCCAAGCAGTAACGCTATATATATGATATTGTACATTAACAATTACAAACAAACTCTCTAAAACTTGAAGCACATTCGCGAAACAACACGATGAAACAAAACTTGAGTAAATTATTATAATTACGACAGATACACGTACTTTAATGTATTCCTAATTAGTATGGCGTGCAGAGTTTCTGACATTGCCTGTAGAAACGTGTGAAAACAAATATGCTATTATGTCAGTTATTAAGAAAAAAAACAAGAAAACTTTTACTTATTTTATTGTTTATCTTATTATAGATAGAAAAAGAAAAATATTGGCTAATATAATTTTTTGTATGAATATATCATATGTAAAATGTTTAAATTATGAGATATTAAAAAATATAATATATGGATATATATAGTATGTCTACAGACAATATCTATAAGTCTGTAAATGTATTTAGAAAAGTAAAAGCTAGCATTGATGTTCACAGCTGATAAGCGTCGTTGCACGTGTCTTAAAATTAAAACTACTGTGTGAAATTGTGTTTCTTTTTTCTTTTTTATACAATCAGTTTTTTTTTTATTTCCCGTTTTCATACCATCTCACATGATTTTTCACGAAACTCTCGTAGGCTTATTCTCCAACATCGCGGTTTTAAAATTTAGCATATAGCCTGGCGATTAATTATTACAAACGTTCCAACAGCTGCTCGAGTGCGTGAACGATGACCAAGTGACGTACTACGCGAGTGCAAATCGCGATCTGCAACCTTCGGAAGGCGACCCTTCGCCTCTCTTGACTCCAGACCCTTTGCCCGATTCCTCCTCGGAGCCACTTCCACTGCCACCTCCGACTCCGTCTCCAACTCCGACTCCGACTTGTGCACCGACTACCGAAGTTGTCACGGCGTTACTAACCACTAACACCCAGGTACTAACAATCTTCTCCATGTTTCGTCGATCAAAGAACAAAGGATAAACTTTTCAAAGCGTAGAATCTTTATTTTATAAGCATAATTTATCAACAATTCGAATGGTTTGCTCATTCTTTGCACAACTGGCATAAATGATAAATCGATTCAAATTGTTAATAGTTTCCTCGATATTATAAATTATATTTTCAAAGAATGAGTAATAAAAAAATAAGAGGAAAATGAGATTCGTTTCAATCGCGTATTGATTTCAGACAAACGGAGGACACACGCCACGATGTTTACGCCGAGCCGATTCAGGAATGCCGCACGAGGAATTGACTCCTCGCTCGGATTCCTCCAATTCTCCACCATTAGACGCCGTGGTGGGGGGTAATAGCGGAGCCGGCTCGGTGGCGGGGCACAGTAACGCGAGCAGCCACAGCGAAACGTCCTCGAGCGGCGTGCACAGTAACGCTAGCAATGGAAGCAACAGCAGCTGTCAACGACGAGCGACCAGCGTGGACGACGTGACAAGTGGCAACTGCGCCACCAACGTTGCCGAGCAACGAGATAACGAGGAGTCGCGCGACCAGTGGCGCAGCTGTTCCCTCCAACGCGGGATTCAACCGCCGTCCGCTGCCATTGCATTTTCACCGCCAAATAGTCGCCCCGGAACCAGCCATTCCTTTTCCTCGCCGCAGTACGCGAATCACGTGCCGCTGTTCGCCAATGCGAGTTCAAACGCGAACGCTAATCCCAGCGTGAACAACACGGTTACGAGCGTGAGTGGCAGCACGAACGTTAACGTGAATGATATCGCCGCCACGGTTGGCCAAGGATGCCCGGCCGTTATCCTCGAGAATCCCAACGAGGCGACCGTGGTGATACGGCGGAAGCTGTCGAGGACTAAGCTGACGGAGCCCTTGAACCCGAACGAAGAGCCGTTTGGCCGGTCCACCAACATGAGGATGACGTCATTCACGGAGAGCAACGATATTCGTGTTCACGCCTCGTCCGCCACATTGCCGCATTACCCGACCCAACCTGTGGTGACATATCCGCATTGCTCCACCATGCCTCTGCCCCACGCCTCTCACAGTATGGCCGGGTCTCACATGGGCGGATCAAGCGGGAGCTGTGGATCGGTGCCGAGACACGCTTTCGTTCCACCGCAGGTACACTCGACGGTACCCGCGCACACAACTTTACCGTCCCATCACAACGGCGTCAGACTTCTCCCCGGCATAGCGCCCGCTCCCAACAATCCTTTCGTAAAGAGGTTCCCACCTGTGCAGCTGCACACGCAGCCCTGGGCGCTGCCCGGCCACCACACTTTCCCCCAGGCGTCCCAAGTTAACGGCAAGCTGACCACCACCGCGCAGATCAGGCAGAGCGATCGTGACTCGGCAAACTTTTCCATGGCCAGTAGCGGTGATTCCGACACGTGTTTGCCTCATTAGACCGTTCGATCGTCCACCCTCTTCGCTCTCGCTCCGCGCCGAGCAAACGTTTTCACGTTATACCGTTTCCGATCACGTTTCCTGGATCGTCGTCGTGCCCACGACGCTTCTCGAGATCTTTTTTAAAAAAAGGTTTTCTCGGGGATCGTTGTCTCTGATCGCGAACGTGGTGCGTAGAACTAAACAACATCCGTTTGCGTTTTGTTGTTCAAGCTCGCGTGTATCATTGTCATACCATCGTATTAGGGGTTATTACATATCATACTTTCGATTAATCCATGAGAACACGTCCGACACGTACGGTCAACGTTGTTTTATTTTCGATACAAAAAAACCACCACCGTCTGTCGCGACAACATTTTGTCTCGTTCTTCCATATCAAATGTTTCTTCGTATACCATTTGTAAATCACATCTTCTCGCGTATTGTCTACCCGCTTCTCGAGCCCCGATACAGTTGATTCGTTCGAATAATGAATATCCTGATCGCAATGAACATATCCTGTGAGACATGAATCGTTGTTTGCGCTATTCGTCAATTGTTATTGTAATACATGCAAGACAAGATAGATTGATAAACACGTTAGTTCTTTGAAAAAGTTAAAAAAAAAAATTTTCTTTTCAAAGATTTTTCTCCTACATTTTTATTATCTTTTATTACTTTTCGATCATTTTTTGTAAGAAATGTCTTTGAATATTTATTGAAATGATAACTGAAAAGATTTGTGAAGATAATTAACGCATGTGTTGTTTAAGATTCGGGAACGGAGTAAATAGCGAATTGAAAAAGAGAGGTAAAAATAATTTAATCGTAAAGCTATATTTATATCCTAAAAAATTTATTCAATGAATTATTGTATCCATTGGAGCAAAATTTTATTTATTTAACATTCACAAGAAAGTATGGAAAGTATTCGCGTTCGAAAATATAAGTCTCATCGTGTACAATGAGATGACCATACATATAGACTAATACCAGTCAATGGATGATTATATTAAAAAAAAAAAAGTTAAGAAACTTACGATTACTGCCATAATGATAATTATAATCGCAAAGATCTTTAGATCTTCGTCACGACATGAATTTATTTATCGACTGCCATGTTATTTCGTCCTGTTTCGCGAACAAAAAGCGCTCGAGAAGTGTTCGTTCTTTTCGTTCGCTCGTAATCGCTTAACGCATAGTGAAATATTAAAGTATTTAATATCGCTTGCGCTACGATAATTTTATTTTTTGCGATCACGTAATTTTAATCGAGGATTAGAAACGCGAAGAAACGCACTCCTATCTTGAATAATCGTATCTTGTATCAGCGTTGTATACCATGAGAGATAAATCGGAAATCACATTTCCATCCATATATATTAAATTTGATACACACGTCGATTAAAATGCATTTCGAATTATATGATTTCGCTAATTGACTGTATTGATATGCAACGATGATACGATACGAGATACAACAAATAAATACCGTGTTTAATAAATATAGGTCGAAATGTTTCCCAATTTCATAATCGAGTGGACAGAAATAAAAAGAAAAAAAAAAAATGCATAATGGATAGATAAATAATATAATCCGGATAGTTTGCCGAGTTCATCGAATTTAGAACAATAACGATGACGATTTTAGGATATTTATGATGGATTAAGTTAAAAAGAAATCTTTAGAAAGCTATTATTAATCCAAAAACTTACGCGAGATATCTACGATATTTCCATATCTTAAATGTTTAACCAAAAAATCTCAAGTACGGGTTATAGACTTTGATGAAAATAACATCTCTTTGGAACAGGATAAAAACACGGTCAAGATAATAATAACTTATATAACGTACGCATATATTATCCAATGCTTATACATATACACCTAATGCAATATTTGAACATAACCTCAAATTTATGAAACGTAATGAATCATACGTTGTAAGTGTACGTGCTATTTAGAAATTCTTGTTGACGCATTCGACGAAACAAACGGTATTTTTTGATTCATCGATCGAATTTATCAATCTTTACAAGCTATGACTAAATACATGAATAATATAACATGGATAGTATAATGGCAGAAAAGAAGTGTGGTAAGGGCGTGCCTTGCTCATCGAAAAAGCATACACTTTTGTTCATAAATTACGAGTCATAAGTATACTTGTTTTTTATAATATTTATTAAATTTTAATAATATTTAATTATCTTTTGATTGCTTTTGGCTCACATATAAACTTACACTTGTGTTATTGAATAAATCTTTATTATAAATAGGTATACATATAATTTTCATGTTTGTTTTATAAATTAAATATTTTACATTGAATATTCTTTTTTTATGGATATGAAATATTGAAGAAAATGATTCGTTCTTCAATCATGAACACTTAACAGTCAAAGAATTAAAAAATAAATACACAATAAAATCTTTAAATAAAAAATAATGCATAATATTTATAAATCATTATCTATTTTGTAATTAAGTAATTAAATTATTTATCGCTATTTTAAACTTTTAATTATCAATGTTTCGTGATTTATGGACAAGAGCGTATATGCATATATTGCGCATGCTTTTTTCTTTCTTCCTCGACTTATTTGTTAGGAAATCTTTCTTTTAATGTAGATATCGAATGTAGTGAAATTATTTACGTAGTAGCAAGAAATTCTGCTCAAGTAAATGCACTCTAGAAGAAAGATTGTTATTTTGAAATATCTTCCAATTTTCGACGATTTGAGATGAAACAGGTTAGAAAAGTGCGTAGAATCGGTATGTACAATGTCTGTATCTCCTCTGATATCGCCAAACAGCGTATATCGCGTTTTTCGCGAAAAGGTGAAATCAAGATGACGAAGCCACAATTTCCTACAAACGTCGAAAAGAATCGACATGTACAGATCTCTTTTATGTGTGTTCATCGAGTTGTATTTAACACGTGTTCGTTCTATCTTTTATGCACATATCCTGAATCTAGAATGGCCCTGAACAAATTGAGAGTGATGCATCAAATTTATAGCTAACCTATAAAAATTTGTAGTTCGCGAGAAAATTGAAAATATTACTGTCGTCTAGTATATCATATCATGGTATTGACATTTTAACTCTTTGAGTCCTAACTTGTATCAAATGATATCGTAAACTAAATGTACAGAATGTACAGAAAAATTAACTATTATTTTTATTTTATCGTGTTTCTATTTTATTTTTTTTTTTACAATTTTTATTATCACATTGTGTAATAAATTCGTTCATGTTGATATTTGATAAAATTTTCTTATCTATTTGTAAACGTCTATTTCATTTAGAATTTCTATTATATAATTATTTTATAATTGCAGAAGTAACAGCAAAAAGTATTATGTTTAATTGATATAAATTATTAATCACATTCAAAAAAAATTGTTTTTCATAATATAAAAATGTATGACCATATGCACATGTATATGGAACAATATATCAAAAATTACAGTTTCATTGAAATGTTTTATTTTATTTATTATATTTACAAAGCTTTGCCCTATAATTTTTAATTGTTTTATTTGTTCGCAAAATTCGCTCAATAAAAAATATCAAAAAAATAAACATATAACAAATAAAGTTATTTGTCTAAAAAATAATACATACGTAAATAATTAAAATAAATTTTATGTAAGATTATCGATATTTAATATTTCTATAAAGACATACGAACGGATGTATTACACAATTTAATACTTCTAATACAAGTCTTCTAAGATGATATAAAATAATACCAATATTAATGAATATCATGTTTATTAGAAATCTACGTAAACAAATTTTTTAAAATATATATGCTAATTCATTTTAATTTTAGACGTATTTATGTTTTTTTTACAAACATTGTTACAAACATAAAAAACACAATATGAACAATGCGATTAAAAAGAGAATAATATATCTAGTTTATAATCCAGGACATAAAGGATTAAATTGTACATACCATCATGCACTCGTCATATTTTTTTCAATTCGTCAATATTAAAAAGAAAAAAAAAAAAAAAACAAAAAAACTAATTGTTATCCTTTACACACGAAACAACCAAACGATTTCTAACTTTTTAACTCGTGTCGAATCTAAATAAAATGAAAGCACAAGAAAACGAAAAATGATGCAAAAAAAGTGCAAACGTTTCATCATATCGCGGACATAAATGTAATAATGGCTCGGACGAATAATCGAATAGTTTTTCTATTAACAGTGTAAAATCAACGGAAGGGAATACCACCTACTTATATTTTCTTACTGTTTTCACGAACGATTTCGCAACCTCCGTACGTAGGGAGTAGGGACGAGAATATAAACGTGTTAGTCGCTGAGTAGAAGCTAGTAGAAGTCAGCCAGATCACCGTCGAAGAGGTCGTCAAAATTCATTACGCGTGCATTGCGCGCTCGTTGCGATTTATCCGATCCTTTCGTAACGCAACTAATCAATAATCGTAGCGCGCATCCATTCGAAACCTCGAAATCCTTGGTTATCTGGACCGACGTTAGTCAGAAAAATTCCTATAATTTTTATACCTGGATAGAATCGAATAGATGAACCGTTTTCCGAGTAAATTGAAAGATTTCAATCTATTCTTCTAGGACAAAAAAATGTCGAAATGGATGCAGTTAAAGCTTTATGGTACTTACGAGAGAAGCAATACAATTGGTTTTTTAAATATATCATATATGTTGTACTATACGATTCGTTTCTTTGCTTAATAATTTCTTGCGTTTTAGAAAATTAAAGATATTCGATCGAAAAAAAGGAGAAAAAAAAAAGAAAAAAAAAGAGCAGAACGATATCGAATATATCGATTCCCAAGGGTCGATTTGCAAAACGATAAAGCTTTCACTGTGTACTTGTATATTTTTTCAAGCGAATTTCAATGCGCATAGGTTACACGCATTCTCTCTTGTATGCCAATATGATACGAACGATTTTTTATACGAAACTTGATTTCATCTTTATTCGATGCTAAAGAAAAAAAAAAAAAAAAANCGCGCCAACGTGATTTATAAAAAAAAAAAAAAAAAAAATCCTTACATGTGTAAGAAAAGAAGAAAAGACAACGACAGAGATTAAAACTTGAGTGAGTTTTAATCAATGAGATACAGGTAATCGATCGATTATGGGCTCCTAAAGGCCAGATAAATTTTTTAAATCTTTTCATAAGGAATAAAAGTTGGAATAAACGCTTTGTAATACCGATCGTACATATCACAATGAATGGACCATAGAAATGGGAACGACGAGAATGCTCAGTTAATATGAAATAGTTAACGTGCACGTGGAACACCATCGATCGAAAGTTAGAAAAAAGTTAGAACAATTTCAATTTGTGAAATTATAAATATTTTTTGTCGAAAATGACCCAGGCTCGAAAACGATCGAGTTCGAATTTCGTATCGTATCGTTTATTAACTTCAGATTTCATTCGATAACGATAATCTCGTGTTAATCTCGAAATCTCATTTCATTCTCTTGCTATTGAAAAATTTCATGTAATTATAAGATCATGAGATCTATTAGATCTATGAGATCATGAGAATTATTAGATGGCTGCAGATGAAATGGTTGAATAATTTCTAATATAATTCTCAAGTTTCGTCTCCAAAAACTGTATATGTAATTTTATAAGTCCATTTATATTTCGTTTTCATAAACAATTTCTCTTTAAAAAAAAAACTTCCTTTTTAATGAAATGATTGATGCTGTTTTAAAATTTATTAATACGATTTTATTAATCAAATTATTGAAATGAAACATTTAATCACTAAACTATGAATGATTTTGCACATTTATGAAATTCGCCATTTGATATGCAACAATACATCTTATCCATTGTTTCGTCATTTTCAATAATAATTATTAACAGCAGCAGGAATATCAAAAGCAAGAAGAACGAACCGCTATTTGAAAACTAGAATTTCGATGGGATATTTCGATGCTGCTATTTGTAGAAATATTTTCTTTTTATCGTTTAGCGTCAATCAGCGACGTTTTATCCGTTCGTTTTAGATCCAGTTAGACCTCTCGACGCGGAAACGTACACGATCAAAGGGATGCTCCGAAAAAAATCGATCGATCCGATCGTGAATTTCTACGATTTTGCGAATTTTTTCTTTCTTTCTTTATTTTTTTTTTTTTTTTTTTTTTGCAAATTTTACGCCATTTACATCTGAAGTTGAAAGTTGAAGTGAAAAAAGTTTCGGAGCATTTCAGAGTTTCACCGCGAGAATTCCGTCTCGAGCACGCATAAAGAGAAAAAAAGCGAAAGAGGATAAAAGCGAAATGGAAATAAAACTAAAACAGGGGAAGAAAAGGTTGCGCCTTTGCGCGTGTACGAATGTCCGTGCCTATATCTGTGCGCGCGCATTCAATTGGTCGCCCTCGACTACGTATTTCTTTGGCTTGTAAATAATTATATGGACCGAATAAAAATTAGCGGGTGAGACGAGAGAAAGGAGCGAGAATGAATGATGGAGGGGAAGATAATGCAAAAAAAGAAAAAAAAAGAAACTTTAACGGATATGTACGAATAATTGTATAAAGACTGATTAGACTTACTTTGGTATTTATTCTAATTCACAGTTAAACGCTATCGCTTTGCGCGCTCTTGAATACTCACGGAGCACGAAACCAAAGGTATTCAAATTCCTGGCTCAAATTCCATTTTTCTCTTCTTCTTTGACGTCTGTCCGCGACTCGATTGCGTTTCCTATCACTCTTTTCTTTCATTTCTTGCTCGACGCTGGAATATAATATTTCTTCGGATAATGGATGAAAATATTTTTTGATTTTGGAATTGTAAAATTGAAAGTATAAAAATATTTACACGATATGTAATAGTTACACGATATGTAAATTTTTTTTTGGTATTCCTTAAATTTTTTAAATATTTTGAAATATTTTGTTATCCTCGATTTCGAAAATAATTCCCAATTTTCAATCGCGCAATAATCCAAATAAGTTGATTTTTCTATCGCGTGAACGGCCTATGAAAATTTCTTTTCGTTGCATAATTATGAATATCTATAGAATCTATATGCAATATAAAAAAGAAAAAGAAGGATAAAAAGAATGAAAGACAAGAAAAATTTTCATACTTATTATTCGTATTTGTTTCCATAATTTTGTTTCAAATAGTTAATCTGCCATTTCTGTATCCAGGAAAGATTCATCGATTTTATCATTCATGGAAATGTGCGAACGGAGCAAAGAGAAAAAGAAAAATGGTATGCGCGATTATAACAGCGACACTATTATTGTCACATCGTATCAATATTATTCGATGCATCGTATAAGCAAGTAAACTAGATGTAAACTTTGTATATTCATTTACCAAGAAAATAAAGATAAATTATTCGACATATGTATAGATAAACTCATTCCTACAAGTTTCTTATATTCCTACATTCATGTGCAATATGATGCTTATATTTTAATATTTAATAGGAATTGCATAACAATTAATACTTTACTTACTTTATTTTGTAAAATAGACTATTCACTTTTCATTATCCTATAAATCAATTTTTAATCGATTCTTGTTTGCTATTGCTATGAGTGAAGATTAAAGAATCTTTTTTAATTGCATTTTTGATATTAATGGAATATTAATTTATTATTTTTTTTAATAATTTCGATCCTCTAAAATATATCCTAATAATGAAAAGAAATTATACATATGATTATTTTTTCGGAATATTCTAGTTATTTCTTGTGATAATGGTGACAGCGATGATATTGATATAAATTTTCAAAGGTAATAAGTTCAAAGGTAAAATGCTGCGATACAGGGATTTATAATACTAAATGTTATTGAAATAAATGATAATATTTGATTATCGTTTAATAAATCAACATCTTTAACATGCAAAGACAAGGTAAAGAGAAAAAAAAAATCTTATTTAAAAATAATAATATTTTATAAGTGTATATTACGAAAGAATCTTATGTTAATAAATTTTTTTATTTATATATATTTTCTATTTAATTTGCATGCAGTACGTAAGTAAAAAAAAAAAGATTTATACTAATCTTTTTTTTCCCCCTTCTTTCCATTTCATGAATGATATAATTTAAAAAATATTAAATTATATCAAATTTAAAATCGTCAAATTAGGAAAATCAAAAATATCAGGTTTCATGATATTCTGATCATAGATCATAAAATAATAGATCATTTCGTCCACTAATTCATTCGTTTATTCATTTATTTATTTTATATTCGTATTCGTATTTAGTTCCTTACGACATTGGTAAAACGGTTATTTACATAACGCCGTAATAAGCTATGACTAGATGCATTGACGGTTTAGGACTGTCTTGGAAATGTTACTAACAACACGAGAAAAAACGTTAACAGAGGGAGCTCCGATTTCGACCACGTTAAATTAAGAAGTAAAATGATCCTGTTCGAAAATGCTCGACCGTTTCGCATCGCATTATCCTTTCGTGTATTATTCGCGTTTCGCATCGTGTATCCTTTTTTCTCTTGGCGATTTATTCGTTGTTTAGGAGCGTTATTACATATTCTTTCTCATCGTCATTTTATCGATCGTCGATAACACGTTCTTTCTTACTTCACGCGTGTAACAGAGAATACGCGCGTATGTGTCGTTCGTTGATCGTTTTCTTAATTCGAAATTAAAGCTACAATCTTACAAATTATTAAGATTTCGTGCTACGTTTATTATGTTCTCGTCTGTACGTACAGTATAAAATACTAGGCGATTCTATGTGAGTCTTGTTAGGAGTGCTACCCGTTTAACCACGAATCATCGTCATTCGATGTAACGGTGAACCGACTCGCATTCGTTTAACACGTGTTTATTTGTCCGTTTTTTTTCCTTTTTTTTTTTTTTTTTTTTTTTATTATTTTTAACATAATGTGCTTATTTACTATACAGAGATGGAAAGAAGGCACTCGAAACGGCACTTACTATCTCGTATTATCTAGTCACGCTTCTATATCATATATCGTTGGAAGAACAATGACGCAATTAAAAAATTGCAGATTATCAATTAAATAGATACGACTAATCTCAGAAATATCTAATCCTTCCAATATTTTTTTTAATTTAATTATCTTATTGTAGGAACAATTGCCTTTTTTTTTTTTTTTCAAATAATTAGATATAATACTTTGTTCATAATATTACATCAACAATTTATCACACTAGTGATAAGACTTAGTTTAACTTGTGAATAATTTTAATTTATCCCCGACTTTATCGAATATTTTATTAATCATTTAATTACGTTCATTTAATTAATTATTTTTGATTAAATAAAATTAATCTTCTTCGTATATCCAGATCGACAATACGGATCTGATTCGACCTATTTTTATTAATTGCATTGGATTCGTTAGAAATGATCAATCGAATTCTGCCGAATGCCTTTTTTCCTTATCTGCACAATACTCAAGTACATAGGAAATTGTTGGAGCGCGGCGGAAACGCGACTGGAAACGCGTCAAACTTATATACATATACACCACTCTCCTACCTTCATCGTAGGAAACGAATATTTTTTTTTTTTTCTCAGAATCTGAATGATTGCCGAAACTGCGAATTGAACTTTTATTTTTCGGATGTTCCCTCTTGTCAATGGCAGGTACACGGACGTATTGACTCGACGAAGACCAGAAATATCACGCGCACAGGAAGAAGAAGAAGAAGAAGAAGAAGAAGAAGAAGAAGAAGAAGAAGAAGAAGAAGAAAATCAACTAGTCCTATTAATCAAGCAGAACGCATAATGATATATAATACGTATACTTGTGTATACGTGCCAAATATAATTTGTATATAATATATATATATGTATGTATATGTATATATTATCTGTATATGTATATTCTCATTTCCGTACGTATATATATATAATATATATATTATATATATATGTATGTATGCGTATGTATATTAAGTCGTACAATATAAAATCTACAGTCACAACAGTTAACAATTAATCATTGACGGGTCAATAAACAAGTAATCATCCTTATTAATTAAACTTTCGATATCTTCGAAACAGATTTTTCGTTGGTCCGTTGTTCGAAAATTGGTGGACAAGAGACAGGGGAAGAAGGACGGGATTAAATACATTCGATGAAAACGTACGTAAAATGTTTTTAAGCCGCATCGCATATTGACTTTAAATGTACACGACTACATCTATTAAGGACACCCAAGAATTGATCAAAGTTGCGCTAAAGTATCATCTCAATTGCCTAAAGACGTACATCTACGTAACGCTACTAATTAATCTCATTTTTATTGACTATAATTTGCACCAATTTTCGAACGCTGTCGCACGAATTACAAATAATCGAGGCTTACGAGATTTACGTACGAATATAGGGAAGAGAAATAATATTCTAGCGGAGCAGCAACGATTTCTTTTTCTCAAGAAAAAAAAAAAAAAAACGATCTCCGTCAACGAGAGAAGGCCGAACAACTTTTTGCTCCCTGCCCTACCAGTCTATTTGACGCGTTCTTTTTCTTTTTTTTTTTTTTTTTTTTTTTTTCTTTTTTTCCATAATACACACAGAATAATTTTCTCGCCGTTTCATCTGTTAATGATACTGAGCATGATTTGGCGGCTGTACTTCATTGTCATAGAAAGCTGCGACCTCATTGAAGCAACAATGAGAAACTTTACTCGCCTACATGTTTGAGAATGTTTCAACAAATATATCAAATTATAAGTAACATTTTATTAACGCACAAGCGATATAATTAGAGGAACATTTCGATTTTGTTTCGCGTTTCAAAGCTATATTTCCTAGTAACAAGGAACATATGTTGCTTCAATAAGAAATAGCATCCTGGCAATTTTTTCGTAAAACGTGGAATATTAATAAAATTTTTTTTTTTACGATTTTTTTAACAAAAATGCAGCTTAAGAGATTGATGCCAAGACAGTTATACAGTGTCTGGTATGTACGAAACAAAAACGAGAATTTATGATTTTTTTAATCGATGCAGCAAATGAATCAGCCTTATTTTCTAATAAATTTTTCGTATGTCACGAATCACAGGATCGTAATCCTAATTTAATAATCCTCCTCCTCTAAAACGATACGAACGTGATTTTGGAACGTCATCACCGTTACTTTTACACATCTTAGTTCGCTATACTTTACATCGCAACACCTTATATATATCAAGCAAGCTTCGATATATACTTCGATCATCGAACGGATTCCCAACGTGTAATTTGTATAAGTACGTTGGAACGCATTAAATTCTCGTTTTACTTTCCTATCGATCGATCGAACGATTGGTAAAATTGCAATCGATTTTCGTTAAAGTACACATACACGTACACATGCACGTACACACACACACACACACACACACACACACACACACACACACACACACACACACACATTCATACCCTATATGGAGGTGTAATTTGAATTGATACGATCGATCGATCGATCGAGCATGCTATGTTGTATGATATCGATAATGGTAAATATCAACGTATATTCGCCTGAAGCTCTAACGATATAACAAATAATGGTAGTGAACAAACACGTAGAACGTTCCGTAATTATATAAACCTAAGCTATCGCATGTATCCGTATATATATATACTTTTCTACATGTTACGTATTGTATATATACATGTATGTATCGCTACAGCTATATAGGTATGTATAATGCGCAATGATGCGTATTGTATGTGCACGCGTATTGCAATATAGGCAATATATATATACGTACTAATTATACACATAACCTATATCAATGGAACACGTGTGCATATAACATACGTGTAAAGTTTACGCTAGACGCCTGCGCGATCTTTGCGATCTATCGACTTACCGCGTACTTTCTCGAACGCAATTATATACTTTTTTATCTACTCGTACACACGTCTCTGTCACACATAAGCATGCACACTGTACGCGGTACGTGACATATATTGCACGTATGTATGAAAAAACGCTTACCAATGGAGACAGATAAATATATATGTAAATATTAATATTTAGTTAGTCGCGGATTACGGTAAGTTTAATTTTCGTTTGGATTTCACCGCTGGTCCGTTATCGACTTAACAACTACTGGTATAGTATTATACATTAGGGTAGAACGAAAAAATAAAAATTATGTTCTAATAGTGAAAAAAAAACTTGTCTCTCTAATGTTATTATTAATTATAATATTCTATATCTTAGTCTTATGTTAAATTTATTGACATTTCAGAATATCTAATATAAATGAGCAAATAATAGATTTCATCAGTCTACTTTGATAAATTCCTATTATCTAAAATTACTATAAACATGTAACAAAAAATGAATAAAAGTAATTTTTGAATAGCTTACAGCACTAAAGTTTTAAATTTAAAAGTTTCGTCGTTCAAATTCATATTTTAACACTATTTTAACAACTTAAACATATCATCATAGAAGACAATTTTAATTCACTATCGGAAATTATGATTAGCATCAAAAGACGTTACCCTATACTTCGTTCCACCCTACTATACATATATTAATCTATAAACCTTTATCATCGATCATCTTTGCAAAATGGCCATGCAACAGACAGATCGAAATATTTCGGAAACAGAAGAATGCCGATCGTTATCCTTTACACGCTGATCTCAATGATCGCGCAGAGTAACGTTGTAGATACTTTCATCGGATAAGGCTGCATTAATTATTGTCTCTTTTGTTATCTCGTCTCGTGCTCGTTGAAAGTGTACCCTTGTATCTCTTTCACCTTCTTCCGTCGATTCTAATTTCTCTGCAAAACCATCCTCCTGTTTTATTTTTATATCCCTATACTCACCTCGACATGATAAATCTTATATCTTATATCGTATGCTTACTTTTTCTTTCGTTAATCGGTTCTTTAATTAGCAGATATCGATATTATTTATATAACCTTTTTTTACGCAACGCATTTGCCTTATGCGTTTCGCCTTATGCTAAAGTGTTAACAGCATTCGAACATTCGTTCTCGACTCGTCGGAAGCATTCGTCATTTACGATTTAAATCGCTCAATAACTCTATAACATTATTTATATTTTCGTTGAAGGACGTTAAAAGGTGAAAGAAGAAAGATAATATAGCGAAAAGAAACGCGTAAGGAAAACGTAAATATATAATAATTAAATTCGTAAAAAGATGAGTAGCGAGGATTAGCGTGATTGGATATTCACCGAGAAAAAGAGATTATAAATTTCAACACGATAATTTGGATAAAAACGATAGGCTAGTTAGCATTAGCAACGTCCATCGATTTTTTTTCGAATTAGATACGTAAAAAGATATATAAAAGGTTAAAAACAAAAAATTGATACATGTCGATTGAGATTATTAAGTAAATTAATGTTTACGAAGTTAGATGAAGCAAGACGGAAATAGAGTGTTACAATGGTGTAATGAAGACAGAGAAATGTCACTCTTATCGTCTTGCTTCGTTTAATGTAATTTTCTTTTCAGTTAATAAATAAAACTCAATCAACATTTTTATATATCAATTTTTGTTTGTTTTGGCTTCTAGTGTTTCATGAATATATTAGCATTTTTATTAGAATTTTAATTTCGAAAATAAATTTAAAAAAAAAAATTTCAATAACATGTATAATTCATGATAGGAATTATCAAGTATCAATTCTATTCTATGATCGATAAAATATTTTTAAATAAAATTAGTAATCATAAAACTAGTAAAAATTAAACAATAAACAATATAACATGTAAACACTTGAAAAGAAAAGAAAAAAATTATAATAAATCCTTATTCAACGTTCTACATCGCTTTTGTTGGTTCGAACGAATACGAATTATTATCATTGGATTTAATCGTTTTATCTAATATACTAATTTTCTATAATTAATGCGTTAATTAGAAAAATCTGTCAAAAAACTGTTTCTAGGAATGTCAAGTTTTTCCGCGCGAATAGAGCTGATCCTTTTTCGTAATAATTGAAAAGAATTCGTTCATCAAATCAACATACGCACACACGTATCTATATGAAAATACGTGTGTGTACATCGCATGTATGTGCGTGATCAAAAAACAATGCGGATTAGAATAAGAGAACAATTACTTTTAAAACGATAATATAATTATTTGTATGCTAGTGTACACTGCTACATGTATTAATATGCAAAAAATTAACGAGGAAAGGAAATGAAAACACGAATGAACGAATTAATAATCGCACGGACGGACGAATGATTACGCGATGCGAGGAAATCGACTCGATGTCAAGTTGCGAAAAATATTTAAAATGCGTATAATGAATAATCATATATATATAAATGTATATATAATATATATAGATATAAAGGGAAGCAAAGAATCGCTTTCAATTGAAAAAGTAATTTCATCATAAAACTAGAATAGGGAAGAGTCGAATAATAAAACAGCTTTGAAAGGGGATAACGCGTCCCATAAAATCGAAATAAAAGATTTATGTAAGTAAGGAAAACGATTGTCTCGAGTCTTCAGTCTGCAATATTTTGCTCATCGACGATTCGAAGAGTTGATTCGATCAATCGAAACACTTCTATCTTTCTATTGTATGTATTCTAAATGGCCTAATATTTATTAACGTTATTAACGTTTTAATACTGTAAATGTATTGTCCGTTTAATTGTTTTCAAGCATACAAATTATGCTAACGTCATTTTACGAGTAAGCCTTCTATGATTTTTTGCGTTTGTTTTTTTTTTTTTCTATTTTTCCGTTTTATTCTCTTTTTTTAAAAGAAGGCTCGATTAACATTTTGCAAAACAACGAGTGGAAGAGAAATATTCAATGGAATACTGAGAAACTTGTTCGTTCGCGAAGATTGATTGAAAAGTGAAATTTATGTTATTACTGTAGAAATTGTGGAAGATATATCGCTCAAATTTGAATAAATCGATTTAAAGAAAGTAAAAAAACGAATCATATAAGTACTTACTTATACATGTTTATAAATAGATCCCGAGACAAACGTATTTAAAAAACGCTTCGATCTTGCTGCAAATTGTAATCTTGTAATTTTTTTTTTCCCATTCCTTTCTTATTTCTTGCAATTCTGATTTATAGATAGAAATTAAAGTAGGATAAGAAGCGAAAAAATAGAAACAAGATTGGAAACAGAAAGCAAAAGAAAAAAAAAGGAATAAAAAAGAGAAAAAGAAATATAATATAATATAAGAAGAAAGAAACAAGAGGAAAAGAAATGTAAGAATTATAAAAAAGTATTCGAAAAATCTTTCATTATGGTTTAACCGTATGGCATGTATATAATGTAATGAGATCGAATGCAATGAGAACATTTTCATCGAGCATGCTGTCGGTTGCTTGTTGCACACATATACACTCACGCACACACATTCACAAACACACGTACATGTATCCCCTCTTCTACTCTTTCTCATCCTCCTCTTCAATCTCATTTCTCATGCTTCATTTTCCTCGTCATCCTTCTATGCGTGTAATTGAATCACGTTTTTTTTCTTTTTTAAAACGTGCTATAGCATGACGGAGGATTCATTTCACCAAAGATATTTAATTCGTAGAGTGAGGCAAATGTGATAAACACCAAATACCAAATCATCAGTATCACTCCGTACCGTCGATCTAACTTCCAGCCATTCAAATGGGTCGCTACTACTAAGAATATCACTGTTGACAGTAAAGATACTGTCGAATATGTCAGACCTGGCAATAAAAGAACAAGAATTTTTAGATTCATTTATATCCGTCAATTTTAAATCCGACGAACGATCCGATGAATTAAATTTGTCGAAATTTAATTCAATTCTTATGATCTTACCTCGGCTGGTAACGTTCACGTGCGAGCCTGGCTGTATCATCGCAGTTTGTATAAACCAAGGAAGCCCGAGACAAACTAGAATATCGAAGACATTACTTCCAACCGCGTTGCTCACCGCCATGTCACCAAGCCCTTCTTTAATCACCGCTAACGATGAAAGAGCATCAGGCACGCTGACGCCAGCGGCGACAAACGTTAGACCCATCATCGTGTCGGGTATACCGAGAGTACTGCCTATGGAATATCGAATATAATATGGAATATCGGCGATAAAAAGAAAGAAACGAAATAAAGGAAGTTTTATTCTTTTAATATCCGTTGAAAAATTTATCTTACCTATAATCGTGATCATCCACACCATGATGTAACTATAGAAACTGATCCAAACCATCGATACGCAGAAGGTAAAGGGATACCAATTGCGAAATTTTTCTTGGCGGCAATCTGGCATCGTTGCGCGGCACATGAAATGAATCGGGTAAACAAGGCCCCAAGTGAAAAGTGTCCATTTGCTGCCATCTGTAGGCTTCTCCAAAGGCGATATTTCGTTTGGATCTGGTTCCTTCGCTTTGTAATACTCTGGTTGTTTCGGAGGTGCTGCTTCGTTCGTTTCAGGTGCGGTTGGTCCTCCTGTTGCCGCTGTAGACAAGATAATCATTGTATATCTTTTACAGTTTTTAATTTTCAAGATATTTGCAAAAAAGTTAGTTTAACTATATAAATTTTCAAAAGTATTTTGCTTTTAATAGAGTGTAAATAAAAAAATATTCTGAACTTGAATATCTTTTTTAAATTAATTCTATAAATGATAATAATTTCTTCTATATTATATGATATTTACATATTTTGAATATAAAAGGTATAAAAGTATGGGTAGCTTTTTTCTTTTGCATTCTCATAGATAAAAATCTAATCCAACCCAAATTCTATTTTAATTTATCCAAAAGTGTCTTTAAGTTAGGTTAGATTTTTTATAGATTGAAAGTGTATTCTTTATTATAACATATATGTATATATTTATACATAAATATTATAAATATTCATTCTTAATTTAAGAGGAAATTTTAAAAAAATATTCATCAATTAAATATATACAATGGTAAATATATTTTTGTAAATAATTCTCTTATACTCGTATAAGAGATATATATTTCATTTATTATTCGTATAGTTGTTCAAGAAAAAAAGTTGTTCAAAATGATGGTTTTGATAACACATTTCAAAATCATAAACTAACTTTATATATCTTTATTCTTTTTTTTCTGAAATAAATTATTTATAAAAAATTGATTTATAAAAGTAAATCAGACATTCAGATATTCATATCATGATCGATTACCTTCATGAGTTTTATATTGATCCGTAGGAGAACAAGGCCCTGTGTATGACAATCGATCCTCTTGCAACGATCTGTAACTAACGAGAGCGCTTTCTTCCGCGGGTTCGTCGTCTTTTGGTAGAAAAGGTATATTGTAAGATTTCGCCCATCGTTCCAATCTAGTGTTGAAAGATAACGCTATACAATACACACCATACATAATCAACATGAACAAAGATTCCATCCTGAAAGAGAAAATTTAATATATTACGACAAGGATATATCGTTGGAAAAAAATAAATTTTGATAAAAATTTTGAAATTTTTACCATGATATGGATTCGTTGTAAATTGTACCGAGCATTACCAATATCGATACCGCGTAAAAGAAACAATCCCGGCAAAGGGGCCACCAATTCAATTTTGACACTGTTGTTGTGCAAAGCCCGCAAATCGATATCACGAACATTATATTGAATACTGCGCTTCCAATCACACCGCTTATCTGTAATCCCAACAACAGTATTCGTTATAATTTCCTACCATGTTCCATATAATAATCTCGAAATTAAATTTGAAATTTAATCAGATGTTATTATTCCATATGATTTGATCAACGAGAACGAAAATACTTACTCCAATATCATCTTTGGCAAAGAAAACACCGATTACCACAGTTGCCAATTCCGGGGCTGAGGAACCCGCAGCCATGAAAGTTGCTCCAGCAACATCCGGAGACAATCGTAGTTCTACGTGTAACAAAATTTAACGTTTTTGTTAATCCTTTCTAATAACAAAGAATAACAAGTTTCATATTCTGAACGTATAAATTTCTCTCTTCGAAAGTGAAGTTTTTTTTTCCTTTACCTTCGCAAATTCGGTCCAAACTGGAGACAAAGTAATCGTCGCAAACGATGGCAAGGCCTAGAAAAGTGTAGATTGCGGCTAAGATATGAATGATTAATCCACCGTGTTTCCTAGCTTCCGGACCCATTAAAGGCCGTGGAAATTGTTCGATCGCTGGTGGTGAACAGTTTTCTCTTCTCGGTCTCCATGTTGCGCGTTCGTATTTTACAGTGGTCGTTGACGGAACCTAGAATCTCGAATAAGCAATATCTCTTATTTACGTCCAAAATGAAAATCAGACGAGTTCCAATAGGAAATCCATAATGTTTGATAATAAAAAAAATATCAGAGTCTCACCGTTGTGGTTCTAGGAACATTCTTAGATGAAATCGTTGTGACTTCTTTCTTAGGGGCTACCGCCTTTCCCGCTAATTCCTCCTTTGACTTTTCATGCTCTTCCTTCGATTTTTCTTCTTCCTTTACCTTTTCTTCGTTGCCTTTCTCCTGTTCTCGTTGCTTCTCGCCCGCTTCCTCCTCCTTGTTCTTCTCTTCATTTTTTTCATTTTCTATTTCCTTCGCTACGCTTTCCACCGATAACGACTCCTTATTCGTTGCCTCAATCTCAACCTGAGTGGTTGTAAACGACTCCAAGGTAGATTCCACGGTCCAGTTTTCCTCGCGATCCGTAGAACTGGGATAAGTGGAAGTTAGCTCTTCAGGTATTTTTGCACAAGTGATGTACTGAACTAACACATATACGATGAAGAGACCTATGCGCAAAGGCCGTCTTTTGCGCCGCGAATTACTTTGTAACTGAATTCGCCTCATTGTCTTCGACTGAAACATATTTGAAAAAAAAAAAAAATTTTAAATTTAATAAATGATATACGTATGTGTCGTCTTTTTTTTTATATATAAATATAAAAAAAAAGAGAAAGAGGAAAGAATTAAACCACTTATTTGCATTCATTAATAGGATTTAAATAAATAGATAGGATTAGGTTAGTAGGTAAGTAGATATTTTTAAAAGATTTGTATGATACTTTGAAAATTGATTTTTTTGTTGTAATTCTTTTAGGTGGAAACATTTATCAAAAATTAAAATTTTGAGAGATTTTGAGTACTTTTCTATTTCCCTAGATCTTGAATTTTATATTATGTATAAAATAATTGTTACAAAAAATACGTAATAATGTAAATTTTTTTAAATTTATTTACTCTAAAATATAACAAAAAAAAATTATCGCAATATTGTTTGCATCTTTGTAAAATAAAGTTTTAAATAAATTAAAATTTTCGTTGTAATATCTCATTTAGTTAATTGTAAATTAACTAAATTATTTATTTTATTTCTATTATTCGAACTATTATTTATAAGTTACTTAAATTATTATAAGTTGAAAATATTTGGAATTTTAAAATATATTTATCCGAATATAGAGATATAGGTCAGTTTCATTCGCAAAAGTATACTAGTTTGTGAGCAATGTTATGTAACATTTATTTAACGTTCAATATATTTCAAGTTTTTCGATTTTATAAATATTATTTTTTAATTAATTAATAAAAGCTATTAATTGGCTTTGAATCCAATAAAATATTGAAAAAAATTTAATTGTTTTCGTTCCAATATATATTACGTATCGATCGTAAGAAAGATACTTATTTAATGATTCGTAAAGTACACACACACATTTGTTACATATAACTACTATTAACTACATTACGAATAACAATATTTAACGATAAATAAAGATGTTTTAACAAACGAAGATATAGAATATTTAAGAATATTTAATATTTGAGTATTCAAATATTCTCTGAATAAACAAAAGAGATATAAATTTTTCATTCGAATATCTATTCTTATCAGAAAATAAAAAATTAACGAGAGAAAAAAATAATTTGATACGATAATTTTATAATCAATTTTATATCATAGAAAATAAAATATTTGTGTTAATTAAATGTTATAACACGATCAACAATATTTGTGTTAAAAACGAAAAAATATATACGATATATGAAACATATTTAAAATTGCATACGAAATATATAGATTTATTTATGGCTAATCCGATATGTTATTTTTTTCTGGTATATTCGTGTGTATTCTATATATTGAGATATTTTTATATATATTTACAATTTGTTCCTTATATTATAAAAATTTAATTTTATTTCTCTATTTTTGATAGAAAAAAGTTTAAAAGTTTAATATGTAATATATATATTTTTATAATAGATTATCATTTTAAGAAGCTAAAATCAACGTTCAAAGCTTCAATACTTTTTCATTTTCTTAAATAATTTGTAGTACGAAATAGAGATAAATAAAACTGATAAATTATAAAATTTTTAATTTTCAGTATTTATTATTGTTGTGTAATATATATAAATGAAATTGTATTCAAAATATAAAAAATTCTGAAATTTTTAGGAATTGATTTTTACTTCCTTAAAAAAAAATTTTCCATTGATAAAAAAATTACTTTATTATGTTTTATATATATATATATATATACATAAACTTTTAATAAAAATCAAGATTTTTGGATAAAATGAATTTTCTTATAATGTAAAATACGAATATTTCTATGATTGATTGTATATACTTTTTATACATATTTAAAAAAAATCTATTAATTTGTAAACAATGATATCTATTTCATATTAAAAGAAAGATTGTATTTTTTCGATCAGATGATTTTTATAGCTAAATATTTAAAATTATTATGTAAAATTATATCAGATTTCGCAATCTGATCACAGAATTAATATATTCCCATTCTTTAATCAGATCTTTTTATATTTATAACATGATACGTATATCTATATTAATTTAATTAAAAAATAATAAAAAAATAAAATAAATCTTTCTGTTATTATTTTCATTCAACTCTTTTATAAAAATCATTATAAAAAAAATCATTGAATTGGTTGAAAGAAAATTTTCCAACATGTTTTTTTTTATATTCGAATTATTATTTGATATTTATTTTTGTAGATAATTATCGAAATTTAAATATGGACGAATGAGAAATCAAATTTTCGATTCTTTTTTATTCTTTTCCATTTTTTTCGTGTAAAAAGATATTCGATTTGCGATTAACATAAAAATTATTAAAATATGATAATTATTTGTTAATCCATCAAGTAAATAAGTCTTCACGTGATCTAAATATTTGAAACTCTGTAAATGTATATAATACATTTAGTAGCAAATGAAATATAGATACAGAAACCATAAAATTACGTATCAAATTATTAAACTAGAGATTCGTGTTTATCACAACTATATAATTATAATTATAAAAACATTATACAATACAACTTCTTACTATATATAAAAATTAACCGCGATAAGAATTTCGATAAAAATATTTATGATGAAATATATGTTTCAAAATCGCAATGGAGTTTCCTATTTAAAACAGAACTATTTTCATCGACAATACCGAAATAATTTTAGTTATAATTAGCACATGAATATGAAGAACGTGAGGAAAATGAAATTGTTAGTGAAAGTGACCCAATTCGAGATTTCTACCGATCGTTAAATGGTAGAACACGACGTATGTATGTATGTATGTATGTATGTATGTATGGTAGGTCGCAGTCCGGCTTACCCCTTTCTCAGAAACGTTGCACATTATGCACCAGCAAATTCGACGTCGCCAATGTCTTTCTCAAATGTCTTAAAACATGCAATCGCAGCACCGATTATTGTCACGGAAAAGATGGTTTAATAATCAGCCATTTAATAATCGAAAACACCCTTTTGATTCTTTTTTTTACACTCAATAATCCTGTGAAGATTTCTATCGCGAAGGAAACTCGTTATCGAGTGCCAAGTGTTGCGTACCGTCAACGTCCTTGTTACCGTTGTTCGAAAACAGAGATATTAAATATTTCTATTAAAGTAAAGGCAAACTTTATCGCTGCGTCGTACTCGAATTATTGATTTGCATAAAAACTGTCAGTTACAATGCGTTCTCGACGTGTTTGCGCGGTACGTAGGCGTCGTCTTCTTGGAAACGTAGGTGTCGTGCTTACTGAACCACCCTCGACTTAATACAACGTCCAATATCGTTGTGTCCTTTCATCGATGATTCAGACATTCTTATGCCGTATAAAATATTCCGACAATATGAAAATCTTATGCTTTCGCATCCCTTATCTTTTATTTTATTTTCACGTATTTTTTGTCCCCCCCCCTCCTCTCTTTCTTTACTTTATCTGCTTTGATTTTTCTTCGTATTGAAACCCGTTGTATTCTTAATTTTTCTCGATTCGTTTCTTTTTTTTTTTCTTTTTTTTCAATTTTTGCACTGTTGTCAGTTTGTATGTGTACGTGTTTAAGAGGCCATTCCTAAACACTCATACAGACCTTTTCGTTTTAACGATTTTTACTCGCACATACCACCCACATCCACCGACCGATACACCATTTATCGTTTGCCGTTCGACTGTAACCGCCTGTTTCACTACGTTTATGCGCTGCTCACGAATGAATCCTTTCGCATCTCTTCTCGTACACCATTGCCACCACCCTCCTTTACTATAGCTCTCTCTCTCTCTTTTCCTCCCATATATCTATATATTTTACTTACATCAACATGTGAGCATGCGCGCACGTGAAACCACCCTATTACCAATCCACCTACACGCGCACGCGTACGTGCATACATCTACACGTAATCCTCTATCTTTTTTCTTTTATTCGCATCCCTTTGATACTATCTGTATCAGATGAATGCGCATGCGCGCCGCTATCAAAATGTCACTATCTAATATGTGCATCATAACAAAAATGAAAACTGCATAAATAAATTAATGATAATTAACAAGAAAGAAAGGAGAAAAAAGAAACGAGTAGATAGCTTCACATGAAATTAACTATATTTAATTATATTTAGACGAATAACAAATTGAATATAAATATCAAACATGTAGGATGAAAGATGTATAGGATATGATATTAATATCCTAATATCCTAAATATTGTATATATATTGAGATCAAAAAATAGGAAGCAAATATAACAGTCCATCCCTATCTTTATGCGATTTCTGCTGTTGTTCGTTCGTTGCATCTATATTTTTTAAGATCGTTCATTCGTTCGAGTTTCCTATATTTTCAATTGTATAAGATAAAAATAGGTTTTTATCTATAGTTTGTTGAATTTATATATATATATATAATAAGATCGTTATATACGTAGAGAAAAAAGAGAGGAAGAATTTTATAAATTATGTTACCGTCCAAAGATAAATGCTAAAAATATCAAGGATTCGCAATCTATTAGTTTTTTTATTATTCATAAATGTTATCATTTGATATTCTCTCTTGCAAATAAAATTTTCGTTATATTTATTAATTATTCGACGCTGATCGATCGAAACATTAATTGGAGTAGATACCAAGGAAACTATAAATCAACAATGTAACAAGCGACATGCAATTGTAAATAAAATTGATGTGTCAAAATATATGACAAGTAAATAATCTAATAAATAATTATTTTACGCCGTATATGATAAACGTAAGAACGTATACTTACTCCGTTTATAATTCGTAAATCTTGTTCCGTATTCGAGTAATCAGTCACAATATTGTAAGTTTTGAAACAAATTTTATCAAATGTTAATTGGTAGTGAAATAAGCTAACTTCGTATCGTCGTAAAATCGAACGAGATTTTACGATTTTACGTTTTTCTATATACAAATACAAATTTCAATATCTTCATCTAAATATCTATTATAATGTTTATATTTTTATTACAACAAGCACACACCATTCAAGCAGAATTTACATAGGTATGTATATATCAATATTCCACGACATGTTTTCAGAATCCATTCTTATGATGTTTAAT
The DNA here is from genome assembly GCF_014066325.1 of Apis laboriosa. Lineage (NCBI taxonomy): Eukaryota > Metazoa > Arthropoda > Insecta > Hymenoptera > Apidae > Apis > Apis laboriosa. The sequence goes on from NW_025223220.1 coordinate 1,131,710, forward strand.
ATATATGTCAATTATCGTATTATCTAGGATTTTGATGAAACTTCACGGAATAACCACCGCTATTTGGATCCTTTTGTAGTTCAAAATTATTCGTGGAAAGTCCAAAAGGTTTCAATACCATATTTCCTAAATCTTTCAGTTTTCCCAGCATTTCAGTTTTCAATTTTTCATTTCTTTCGTGAATCAATGGAGGTAATCTCTGTGAAAGAAATCAATGTTAATAAATAATATTAATAATGAATATCACTAATTATGAATAAAAAAAAATATATTTTCATAATTACTCGAACTGCATAATTTGCCTCTGTATGACCAGGATCAAAAGTTAAAATCTTTTTGTAATCTTCCAAAGCTTCATCTAATTTCTCTGTCTCTTCATATAATCGAGCCCTTCTAGCATATACTTTCACATAACTTGGATTTAATTCTATAGCTTTTGTGCAATCGGATATTGCAGATTCTCTATCCTATTTAAATAATATTATATAAATATCAGAGTTAAAAAATTGTTTCTTTGAAAGTATATTCTTTATATAATAGCATTACCAAACATTTTAACTTTGCAGCAGCTCTATTGGCATACAAAACGGATCTCTCTTTACTATAGGCTAATGGACAAGTTTGAATTCCTTGCGTGTAGACAGATATTGCTTCAAGGTATTCTTCGCGTTTAAATAAATCATTTCCTTCATTTTTATATTTTTCTGCTTCTGCTTTAAGAGTCTGAAAAAAGGAAAAAGTATATAAATTTTGTGATGTATTTTTATCACTTCTATAATTTTAAAAATTATATAAATAAATACAAACTTCTTTTTCTTCTTCAGAAAGATTTTGTTCTCTTTCTTTTAATATTTCTTCGTCCATATTATCTTTTTCATGATTTGCATCCCCTTTACACTTTGTTTCCCAATTATCATCATCATCATCACTGTTTCGTTTTATACGTTCATTGCAAACATTCGATAGATTACCATTTTTCGATTCTTGGATATTGTCGTTTGATGTAGTATAATTATCATTTTCTTTGATACAAGAACTTTCTAGATCTTTCGTAAGCTCTTCTATAATTTCTTCATTCGTTTTTAAACATTCAGATTTGTCGTCCATCGCAGCGTTGTTTTTTACGCGATGATTTAATACCTGATCTTAACGTATACAACGAACTATTAAGGTTAACTACAGCATTACATGCACAAGCAGACGACTCTGAACTTGTATGTCAACTATGGTTGCAGATTACGTTGACGTTTCTTCGTAATTCACACATTCGTCATCAGAGAGCGCTTTATGCGACTATAATGACATCTATTTCCGATGTTTTATTTATAATATAAGAAATATATAAATTTTCTTAACAAAAATATATCATTCAAGAGGAAATCAAAATAGTTAATGATTTCTGCTTTTTTTTATAAAAGAATAATTCATATTTTTCTATTATTTATAAGAAAAAATTTTATTTACACATAGTAAATATAATTCATAATTTTTACGAATATAAATAAAAATTAAATTATGCAATAGTTTATTTTAAATATTTAATATATGTATTTTTAATATTATATATTTTTATATATTTTTATACTTTTAAATTTTTCCGTAAGTACGTAAATATTAATATTATGATAAATTTTTATGTTTATTTTTATTTAATATACAAACAACAAACAAATCTTTAGTTTAAAATCATATTATTTTACTATTCTAATAAAAGAAAATGTACATGTATTTTTCACTATAATATGTATATATATTTTACTATAAATATTTTATGTTTCATTAATAAATAAAAATAATAATTATTAAATTGTTCTTTTTTCGTTTTTTATGTTTTATATTTTATGCATATTTCAATATAATATAATATAAATTACGTACAAAGGAAAATAAATTATTATTTGTACGTGTATGGAACAATGAAAGAGGAGAAATTGTATCCAACTAGAAATGATCAGAGTAAACCTACGAATATTGTAAGTACGTGCTCTAGTCTCATTAAGCTTACTAGCTTGTCGAGTTATAGAATATGAGCAATAAGTTATTTACTCTTATTCTAAGTTATATAATTATAAATAAAACATAAAGTAAATAAACATATAGTAAATAACATATAGTAAAAAACATATAGTAAATAAACAAAAAATTTAACGAAAAATAATTTAATTTATTATAGATAATTCAATATAACTGAATTGATTTTTGTGATTCTCTTGTGTTTCTTTTGTTTTTTATCTTTTTTTTAAATAAGAAAAAAGATACAATTGACAAACTTCACAATGATATTAAAATGTTGACATTAAATATTATTTATGGTTCGATAATAACTAGTGAGTAGTTTGGTGAAAATGGATTATACATAAGGATTTCATTTCCGTTAAAATGATAAACAGGATTTTAGATCATAAACTGTTAAACTGCCTTTAGAAGAAATGAAATAAATAAGAATTCTGGTATTACAGCCTGCGCCTTTTCTTCATCATAAGCTTAATCTGTTACATATAGTAAAATTTCGATCAGAAGAAAAATTTTATCAGATAAGTCTCTGAAATCATTTTTTTTTATTTTTTTGTTAATAAAATAATAAATAATATAAAATAAAATAGAAAATAAAAATAATAATATATTGGAAGTACTATTTTTAAAAAACTTGAATATGAGAATTTATAAATTTAATTATCTTTAACTTTTAGATTTTTAATTTATCTTTAATTAAACTAGTAAAAAATTAAAATTAAATAACTGTATATATATATATATATATATTGATTAGTCTAGATATATCTAATATATAAAATAATTTAAAAATAAATAAAAATAAATAATTTAAAAATAAGCGAAGAATGAGATTTTTTTTATTTAATATCTCATTTTAAAAATCAAATTTCAATCTATTCAAAATCTATTTAATTTTCTTAAAAATAAGTTATCAAATGAAAAAGAATAATTTTTTTATCTTCTTAATTTTAGCTTTTGTTTTTTTTTTTTTGTTTGAAAACAATATTTTTAATACAATTTTATATACTATTTTATATATTTTAAGTCATAAAATTTTGCTTTCTTGTATTATAAATGTTGACTCATTTTATATATATATGTAAGATAATCACATTCTTTTTCGACAAAATTATCTCGTATCAAGAATTGCTTCGTTTCGTTTCATTCAGTTTATAAATGTTTCGTATATAACGAACATGAGATTTTTAATGAACTTTTTAGCGCGCCAACCATGCAGACCATGTACGATCGTTGCACACTCTTTAATTATAATGATATTACATAACTTTTACATGAATATAACTTTTATATGAATATTTCTTTCATGCGTACATATTTCACTATTTTAAAAAGAAAAATATAATTCCCGATAACGCACAATGCAATTATTTTACAAATACGACACGATAAGATAGATAAAAATTTTACAGTCGAAATTATGCTCTGTGAGAATCGGGCAAAGCGCAAGCAGTGGCCACAAGGGTATATTTTTCTTCTTAGAGGATGGTAACGGCGCACGACCGTGCGCCATCATGGTAGATCGACCGTATAACTAATATCAGTTTCTTTTCTTATAAACTGCCGCACTAACAAATCTTTTCAAACAACTCTATGAAAATGCTAGAATTTTTTCAATTTTATTCCTTCTTCTTTCTTTTACTGATAATTAAAAGTTTTTTAGATAACTAATTTATTATTTAGATAATTAATTTATTTTTTAAAAAATAGATAAATATTTTTTTTATTTTGCTATTCTAATTTAAAAAAAAATTTGGATCAACTTGAATGATAAGTTATGTTGATAATTACGTATCTATTATTTTTTTGTTTTCTAGATTCAAAAACAATTATGTTAATTTAAATATAATTTATGGATTTAAATATTATTTAATCACATGCAAATGTGAAAGTGGTATGAAATTTTGATTCGATTTTATAGGAAAATTATTCTTCTTGGAAATAGAAATAGGGTAGATAACCGTTCGAACTGCTTCAAATTTCTAAAGAGTATTAATGTGATATCTCTGTTCTGTGATTTAGTCGAGAATAAAAGCACTCATCTATCAAGTGAAATCTTGCAAACAGATGCCTTTGTTGAAACAAACAATATGTTCATTTCATATGAAATTATTATCTTTTCTCGATATAGGATAACTCAAATGGTCATATTATGCTAGATATTTTTTAATGTTGAATCTGATACTTACCTTGTATATTTTATAGAATTTTGAAAACACTAACTTTTTAATTTAACAATGAATGAAAATAATTTCAGCTTGTATTTTTTGTATTTTCATTGTTTTTATCAATATATATAATTGATTGTATGAAAATTATTTGATTTTTATATACATTATTCGAATCATTATTCGATCTTCAAGTAAATTCGATTGTAAATTTACAAGTTTGTATTTAAAAGAATGTTCGATGAATCTAAAAATGATCAGAAAAACAACGTGATAATTTCATTTTTTATAATATTAGTTTCCACTTTCGGTTAATCAACAATACAATTTTGAAAATTCAGTAATTGTTATATATATATTTTGTATAAAATAAAAATACTCAATGGAATACTAAATGTAAAATAAAGAGTTGGCTATTGTCTGTCATTTATTTAAGAAAATAAAAAATTAAAAAAGAAAAATAAAGCGATATTTGATGCGTTGTATATTTGATAAAAGAATTTATTGTTAATGATGAATTTAAAAAAATAAAATAAAACAAACAATTGCATAGTAAGAAAACTCCATTGCTTAATATCCAATATGTCCGCGAGCCCGTGGTTAATACGGAGAAACACGAAGTTCTAGAAGAATATTGTTGATGATAAGTTTCTTGATATAATTAAATCTACAATTAATTAATTTAATTAATAATTCCTATTCTTTCTAATTCTTTAACCAATCCTAATTCTTATATATAATTAATTATTAAAATAATAATATCGCAACAAATTATAAAACATTTTTTTTAAACAATCTTTTTATTCGTTAAAATGAAAAATTCCATTAATAATATTATTATTATTAATCAATTAATTCAATTAATTCAATTGTATAAAAGAATTCAAGAATGGGATAGCTTTTCATTGATACATCGTTAAAAATACGAAGTAGATCAAAAAAAAAAAAAAGAAAAGAAAAACGGATAAAGAAGAGGAAAAGTACAAAGAGGAAATCGGTGGTTACCCAAACATTACGTATTCGAGATAGCTACAAGTTGAGATATTTGCAACAAAAGGGGGTACGGAGTTAGATTTCTATCCCCAATGGTGGTGCAAGCTTCGTTTTCTCATTGGTCCCCCCAGATCCGTGACGTCACTACGCCTGCCTATGTAAAGGTGAAGCACGCGGAGCGTCAGTACATCGTTGTCCGTCACGTCGAGCGGGTCTCAACTTTGAATCACCCTCTGCTCACCTCTCTTCTTCTAAGATTCGAAGAGGAATCTTTATTTCGAGCTAATCGACGATCAGTAACCGTTATCTAATCAACAAGGACATCTTTGCATTTATTTACGAAGGTAAAAAAATAAAATTGTTTATATTTTTATCCATCAATTATTGTTTATTCGTAATGGAAAATTTGTCATGTCATTCATTATATGTATAATATATAATATTTAAACGAATTGAATAATTGTGATTTTCAATTTTTGATTTCTTCTTTTTCTCTCAATTTTTTTTTTTTCCTCTTTTTTCTTCTTTCTCAAACAATTATTAAACAGTCGATATTTTCATTATAATAATTCTGCCGTTAAGCCATTTTCATACTTTTGACAAAGTTTGAAGCGCATTTGAATCGCTTTAAGCATTACAATGAACGCAAGAAGTACGTAGTATGTATATCAACTTTTAGTTAAATAAAAAGTTTCAAAAGTTCAGAATATACTAAAACATCGTATTACGTTAATATTAATATTTTTTATCCTTTCTTTTCTTGATGTTTGTATTTCTTTTATATCTTGTTGAGTATACTTCTTTCAGTACCATTCGTAAACCCTTCGAGGTATGCGCTTTATCGGAGTTAAAGTTAAAGCTAGAGTTAAAGTTGGTCCATGCTTTTACATATACAAAGATATCTGCACATACGTATTGTACATATGATGTAAAAAAAAAGAGAAAGAAAGGAGAAAAAACGAAAAGTTTTATAAAAAAATTAGGAAAAGTTATTTACGAATATCTAATAAATTGTTTTAGAAACAATATTTATAAAATATTGTTCAACATTATTAAATTTTATATATTCTTTTTTATTTATTTATTATTTATTTAAAAAAAGGTCAATTCAGTTATTTGAATAATATATCATCTTAAATCTAAAATTAACAATAATCTTAAAGTAGAAGAGAAACATAAATTTATATTTAAATGTATTGAAATTTTTAAAGAAAAAAAAAAACAAATATTTTTGCTAATTTATGTTGTTGCTTTTTATAAAGCAACAGGCTCTCAAGTAAAAATACGTTGAATTGAAAGATATTCGAGTTTTAAATGCAATATAAAATAATTTTTTATTATAAACTCATTATGGAAAAGCTTCGTTCAGATTAGAATAAAATTATTTGAATTTAAAAAAAAAAATTTGAATAACTTGAATATATATGAATTATTTAATTTAAAATATTTTGTCAATTTTTTCTTCCAATTCTTGGCAATTTACATTTGTCAAATTCATTTGTTTCAAACAATTTCAAACAACTTGATTAATGTGAATTTATTCTATTGAAATTCATCTGATTCTTTAAAGCTTCAAACAAAATTTTTTCTAATTTTAAATTTTAAACTTCGATCGAATTATTGAAAAATACTTACGCATTAATTTATAACGAATTTATCAGAAATGAAGCAAAAAATTTTAGAAATTTTAGAAATAATAAAAAGATATCGCAGAAAATAATAATTGCATATCGCAATAAATTTGAGGGATAAAAATATAAGGAATTAATGTGAACAAGAAGTCGAGTTGTTTGAAATCAAATTGGTTTTGTAATAACTTGACTAATCTATTTCAAGGTTTAAGGATGGAACAATATTGGATATAGTTATAACATTGGAAAATTATTATTAAGACGTTTTTCCATGTTTCCTCAGTCATTAATGTTGGACAAATATCGGCCGTTGATTATCGAAGTAATTATTTTCTTGAAACTCCATCTTACGAAACAATAAAATCTCAAACGATTTCTAAATTTAATATCCAACAAGCATCTACTAGTTTTAACATTTAAATGTATTGTTTTAATTTAATCACGATAAACTAGAGGTAAAATGAACGAAGAATTGAATAATAGAATAGTTAAAAAAATCCTATAAACAATAACGTTAATTTATAAAAAATATTTATATTTTTTTATATTTATCATATTTTATATTTATACTTATATTTAGATAAAAATATTTAATTTATAAAAATATTACATTTTCTTATCATTTTATAAAATTGTTACGTGATTCTAATAAGATTTTATAATTTAAAGTTAATAATTTAAAAATTCATATATTTAATTTCATATATACAATATTAAAAATATTATCTAAAAAGTGATAATTAACGATTCATGAAATATTTGTCTTGAACATCCTGTTTAAATATGAATGCAATAATAAGAAAGAAAATTGGGGCGGAAATTATTTTGAAATGAAACTAGATGTATATTTTAATACGTATCTATTATTATAAAATTTTCATTTTCAATTTTTTTAATGAAATTTTAGTCTAAAATATTAATTTCGTACTTTAATATTAAAAATTATTATAAAATTTACAAATTGTATTCATCTTTTATTATATATAACATCTTTAACAAAATAATATAATACAATATAAATTTAATAAAAAATTATTAAAAAATACAATCGCATAATTTAATAAAAAATTAAAATTTAATAAAAAAAATTAATAAAAAAATACATAAAAATTGAACTAATATTAATCACTTTAATTTACCGATATATTTAAAATTTATTTCTTCGTCTCAGAAATAAATAAATTTTTATTTTATAAATAAATTCGTCTCCAAATAAAATAAATTTTATTTGGAATTATTTTACTCTTTGATACTCAATCGAACATTTTGAATACATGTATACATGATTCGCTATTCTCGTCTTTATCAAAATTATCATTTTTAAATATGATCGAATAACAAACTTTGACAGATTGATCATTGATGCTCAACACGATATTTTTATTAGTTAAACGACCGATCACCATATTGGAAACTTACACGAGATTGTATCACTTGAACTCGCAACTCTTCCTCTTGCTTCTAGGATATTGGTTAAAATCAATTTCACCATGCACTGATTATTTCAGTGCAGCATACATAAATGCTTTGAATTTAGTATCTGTGATCTCTAGGTATTTATCGTATTTACAGTTATAGTTAATTTTAAGCTTGAAGTTGCGAAATGTGAAATAAATTGATAGATATGCTCATAATTCACTTTAAAATTCGATATTTCAATGATTCAATGGAACTTTTCCTTTAATTTCCTTATGGTCATCATATACACAGATAATAATAATATATTTGCTATTTAATAGTTTATTCTTTATTTTTTTTTGCTAGAGATTTTTATAAATTCAAGAATCACAATGTCTTATAATTAAAATATTTAACTTGTACATTATTTATATGTTACATTTTTATTATTATTTAATTTATCATAATAAAATTTAATATTTGATGAAAATTTAACGAAAAAAAAATTTGTGCTTTAAAACTTTTAATTCCTTAACACTCACTAGCCTATATAAATAAATACATTTAATTGTTTATTTTTATAGAATTTATAGATTTCTATAAATTCAAAAATTGCAACATTTTATATTAAAATATTATTATTATTTAATTTATCATAATAAAATTTAATATTTGATGAAAATTTAACGAAAAAAAAATTTGTGCTTTAAAACTTTTAATTTCTTAACACTCACTAGCCTATATGTATAAATACATTTAATTATCCAGATTTCTATAAAATTTATATTTTATTTCTATAAATTCAAAAATTGCAACATTTTATATTAAAATATAGTATATATCACATTTGTTTTTATTATTATTTGTATATAATTATAAAAATGTAATTATAAAAAGAAATTTAACATTTTAATTTGAGCTTTAACGAATAAAATGACACGGTTCTAAGCTTCTAGTAAGCTAAATAGAATAGCAAAACAGTGACAAATGATATCGTATTGGTGCGTATATCTACATTTCAATAATGAAATTATTTACATTACACCAAGAAAAAATTTATGAGGTAAAAACATGCAAAACAACTATATGGTTAATTAATGTGCATAATTTAAAATATATATATATATATTTTTTTTTTTTTTTTCTTAACGCGTATAGTATTAACATTCCGTCATTTTTCTGTACACATATAACATCGTATTAACACTTAGACGTTTTCCTCTTATCGATCGCTTTGTTTTTCTTCTTCTTCGAATTGCTTGGAAAAGCGAGGAAAGTTCGTGTGACGTGTGCAATGAATATATGATTCCTTCTCCGATTGATAATTCATTTCTTCGTTTGCGGTTCGCTGTGTCCCTTTGTCGTTTTCATTCACTGTTCGACGTTACGTTTCATTTACGTTTCACCCGGTATCATTCATTTTGCGTTCATTTTCTTCAATACCTGGCCGTAAAAGAAAAATGTAAGTACAGAAGAACAATTTTATATTTGTTATTGATCAAGCTGAGAGACGAAATTTCTTTCAAATGTTTTCTCATTTGTGATTAAAAAACATGATTTTGTTTCTGTACAAAATGAGGATATGCCCTATATTTTCCCTGACTCTTTTCCTTTTCACTCGTTATTTTCTTTGTTTGTTTGTTTGTTTGTTTCTTTTTTTTTTTTTTCACATGTATCTCCGTGTTTAATCTTCGACTCACTGCATACTGCATATCAATGTGCATGTACATAATGTATATAAAAACCTTTAAATTTACGGCTTTACGTATATAATTTTCTCTTCATTTATTTCTATCTATCTTTTCTTTCCTCGATATATACGCATATTTTATAAGGGAAATTTATACAAAAACGTATATTTCTGGTCCTACAACCTTAATTTATAAAATAAATTGTGCAATCAAAGCTGTATTTTTAAAAATACTTTCAGCCATCTCATATTTTTGCCTTAACATTTATAATCACTGCTTTTAAAGGCAATAAAAAGTAAGATCGGAAAATCTCAAAATAAAATAAATAAGATAATCCATAAAAGCGTATATTTTTAATAATAAATTATTGTTGACAGATCATTCAACATTTTTTGTTGAAACAATGAATTTAACCGGAGGAATTTTTCGAATTTAAATATAGAGTTAAAGTATGACACATGATTTTATCCTGCCTTTGTTTCTTACAATTTGTATCTATTTTTCTTTTTCTTCTTCTTCTTTTTTTTATTTGTTATTATTATTTTTATCTTTTTTAATAATGCAATGATATAAAAAAACATAAGAAAGTAAATTATAATTTTACATACATATTTTCGAGCAAAATATAAAATCGCTAAAAAATGATCTCTTTAGTTGGTATGCAAAGTCGCATTAAATAGATAATAATCTAATGAGATACCGAAGATATAGTTTTTAATTAAAACTTCTATACGATACGTTTTGTTGTTGAAACAAACAAAAGTTATTCAATTATCATCATCTTTATTTTATAATTTATTCTTCCTCTTCTATTAACATTGAATTATTAATCTGCTAATTATAAGTACACTTATAGATTTAATCAAGGGAATCGTTATTAGGACTGACTTTACATCGACTTGTACTACTTAAACAATGCGTGTTATAAATGTTTAAAGTTATTTATTCACGTTACTTTTGTTATTTCAAAATTTGAACTATAATAAATCATATAAACTTATTAATATATAATATTATGAATTATATAAATCTACCATAAAATATTATTTTTGTTATTTCCTGTTTACTCAACTTTATTTGATCCGATTTAACTTAAGAGATACTGAAAATATTCACATTGAGGTATTTTGATATTGTTTTTCTTCTTTTTTTTTCCAATATTTTCTATTTTAATAAAATTCTATAAAGAATCATGATATGTTAAGTTTATCATATCGTTGGAGAAAATTGATCGATAAAAACGATTTTGAAATTTGAAATATTTTGAAAAATACCTGTATATATATATATATATAAAAGAAAAATCTGAAAAACTGATGTTAGCTCGATACTTATCAAAAGATATACACGACAAGATGTAGAGACTTGAACGAAGGATGTTTATGATGAACTTTATGAGATATGATATACAAAACATGCAAAGATCGTATCTATGGATATAACCTCGTTGAATTTCAAAGAAAATAAATAAATAAATTGAAAAATAGAAAAAAATAAATACATTAATAAATAAACAGATAGATGAGTAAAAAAAAAAAAAAAAAAAAAAAGAAAGGAAAATAAAAGCTTCCTTCCGTTTTTTATCATGCGGCAAACGCATGATATTTATTATATAATCGTATTGAAAGTTGAAACGTTCTTTAAGAGTTTCCATTGGTCGATCGAAAACTCGTTTCAAATTTACACTTTAAATCGATGATCAAGTAGGCTCGGAGTAAATACAGTTTCAAAACTCTTAACCCCATACCCTTGCTAAACTGCGAGTTTTCTCATTGCTGGTTAATCGGCTGCTAATCCATTTGTAATTGGATACTTATCCATTGGAATAAATAGAGAATCGAAAAAACAGTATCTATATCGTTTTATTTAATTAACAAAAAACTAATTGCGCTATAATTATTATATGGAACATCACGTATACGAGTACTAATATACAGTACATATTAAAAAAAGGATATAAATTGCAGGATCTAGATACACACATATATTTTACATGTATAAATATTGTAATTCGTAATTTTAACGTTGAATGCGTTATATTTTAATACATATTTTTCAAAATGATAATTCCCTTTTTGTTATTTAATATCGACCTATTAAAGTCAGTTTTTGAATTTAATGAAACAAATGTAAACGTATTTAATAAATACTATTCGTATTTCAACAAGTAAGCGAAGCCAAAAGCATTTTAAACATATTGCATGTTACATTTACACATTACATATGTATAAGAAAGTTTGATGCTGTATTCCTTATCTTTAGACAACGAACGACGATGGTTGAGTTATTTCAAATCCCATTTGGACTATGTTTTGTGTTATTTTGTGTATATATATATATGTGTAGTATAATTTTAAAATAATTTAACAATTAGATTAAGAAGGATAATTATATATTTTTATTTTATCCAAGTTATTGTAATCATTATATTATTATGATAGTATATTATGATGATATTGATCACATCATATGATAAAAAATATAAAATCAAAAAAAAAAAAAATTACTGAATGTACATATAACAAAAATTGCAATTAATATATATATAATTATTAAAAAATTAGTTAAACATATTCTTTTTATGAAATATCAAAATATATACGTTTCCATGCAATATAATAAATCGATATAAATTTTTAATAATTTTTTTTAACAATGTATTCCGTTTATAGAAATTGTTTACCTATTCTTACTCTTAATATAAAATTTTTCTTCCCCGTTTCTTTGTAGAAAAAATTGATTTTGTCGTTCCCACGTTAACTTGTTTTTAAAAGGTAAACAAATCTTTTTTTAATCTCACTCAGATTGAATTGTACGTATGGTACGAGCTAAATGAAACGCTCTGACAGCATTTTTTTTATTGTTGGAAAATTAAAAGAATCGTTATCGTAAAATTGAGCATCGCGAAATCAGTTTGCAAAATCAGTCTTGCAAAATCATAAAGAATCGTGGAGAAATCAATTTTTTTATGTGTTAATCTACGTGTTGGATTAAAATCCATTAAAATCATAATTCTTTTTTGAATAATCCTTAAAACATTCTCAGAATTGAATTCAAAAGTATTCGCAAACTCTCTAAACAGTAATTTAAACCATAAACGTTATTTGGCAAAAAAAAAAACATTAATATCTATTGTATTCTCATGTGATGACTATGAGAATGCGTTTATCTTTAATGGAATTGTTACATACTTCCTTGTTACATATGTGTAAATTGTAACCCTTTTCAATGATAATATTTATGCAATACACTATAAAGCACTCAGCCGCTTCAAACAACATTCTCACATCTTGTTAAGAGATAGTGCTTCATTAAATATTTTTCTTGGAGTTTCGAGAAATAATGGAATAGAGAAGTTTTTGAGGATATATATATTTAAGTTTCCGTATTTTTCGTTACAGAATACATTTAATAGTGAAAAGAAATTATTCATGAAAAAATTATATTTATTTTTAAACATTTTACTTCTTTATCTATCGTTATGTTTGTATTATATTTATTTATTATACATTTATATTTTATTTGTTAACATATTCTTTTTTCTTATATTTGCCAAAAAGAAGATCTATCTTTGTGTTTGTATTATATTTATTTATACACTTATATTTTATTTGTTCTTATTATATTTAACATGTTCTTTTTTCTTATATTTGCCAAAAAGAAGAATTTCGGAATATCTATTATTTAAATGTGCCGCTCCTCGCCGAGAAGAGATTTGAGAAAAGAAAACTGTTTGGATTAAAAATATTACGAAACAAAGCACGTTATATCACAGCACCTCATATATCGTATATATAAAAAAAAAGAAAAAAATGTAGACAGTTATTTAATACGTGAATGTTTCACACAAATGTCACGTGACATATACCGAAGACAATATACATATATACAATGTATATAAAAAGAAAGCGGGAAAAGAAAAAAAAAAAGAGCCATCTTCCAGCAAATTTATTCTTTTCAACCACGTACATACAAGATGACATGAATCCCTCAGCTGTGTCTTTTTACATTTGTCCATGCCACATACGAATAGAGATTATCGATAAGAGAATGGGGTACAACACCGGTATACTGTTATCTCGTTCTTTCTACCATACTTTGTTGTTTATCGTCGTTTAATAAGCAATTGTACGATGGTAAATTTAATCGACATAATAATATATAGTGTAAATAAAATTTATTTATTTTCGTTCTTTAATTATTCGAAACTTTATCTTAAGATAAAGAAATATTATAATTACAAAATGTAAAAACTAATAGAAATACGGAAAAAAATAAAATTGAGTGGGAATATACATCACTATACGAAACACAAATAATGACCAACAATATATCATAATTTGTTTTAGCAAGTTATTTTTCAGTCAGAGAGAAGACATTTGATACCGATAGCTATGACAAAGTTCTTTCTAGTTTCAAATATGATGGAACTGTATCTGTTACAACAATATTTTGAGTAAAAGAATCTTTTATTATTTATAACTTATTTATCAGGAAACAGAATTAATTTATTATTCATATGTGGAATGTAGTTCTTTTTCGTTAATTTGATTTTGCTTTTCAATTTTTGATTATAGAGCTCAATTAAAGAGGAAATATCTAAATTTTTTTTTTTAATGATTTTTGGCATCATTTGAAGATTTATATTAAATTTAAATTAGATATTGCTAAACTTATTTTTTCACTGTTACATAATGGAATATAATTAATTAATAATGCAATATATTAATAATTTTGAAAAAATCTTAAAAACGTAACGTTACAAAAAGAACATCTTGCTTAGTCTTGCTTACTCTTTTAAAACTATTTTTAATTAAAATATTAATAATTTTGGAATTTTTACATTTATATGAAAAGACTGTAAAATTTTCTATGACAATTTTTTTTGTGTGCAATAAATATTCTAAATATATTATTATATATAAAAATAAAGAAGATATTTTAGTTAATTAAAATATCTTGTGCATATAACATAATATAGATTTATATAGATATACATAATATAAAAAAAATTATATTAATATTTTAATTTTTTTTTTAATTTTATATAAACTTATTATCCATAATCAAAATGTGATATGTCTTTAAACAACAATAGAAACAATCAACAATTAATTTCGATAATCTATTTATCAGATATCTAAGAATTTTTTTATAAAAAAAACAATGTTTTTTACTGAAAATTACATAGATACATATGCATATATATGTGTGTGTGTGTGTGTGTGTGTATCTACGAATATACATATTTTATTCTTCTTTTCTTAACGTATTTCTTTTTTTTTATTTATTTTTTATGAAATTTTATTACACTTACTCTCAAATATCATTTGGATGTTTCGATCACCTAGTTTCCAACAATATTTAACAATGGTTTGATATTCAACGCGATAGGGAATTCCTTTGAAATCACAGAATCTTGTAATTCGTATGATACGTGATATACGATACAACAGCAGCATCCAAATACCAATTAATGGCGATCATAATTACGCGTAAAACATTCGTATTATCATTTTTTCTTTCAAAAATAAAAAAAAGAAAGAAGGGGAGGGCGGGGGGAGGATACTTCTGTACCGAAATAGTATATTAAATTCTCATCTATTTCACATAAATTTCATCATAATATAATTGCAAAGGGAATCACTTGCTTTCGAATTAATTCATTTCGATAATTCGAGAAGAAACTTTATCCTTTTAATTATACATCGATTGAAAAAAATGTGATATATGATATAATAATAATAAATAATAATATATATATTATTATATATTATATAATATATATATATTATTATATAATAATATATATATTAATAATATATATATATAATAATAAATAATAATAATTGATTATATGCGTGCCTATATTAAATTTGCAATATCAAATCCCGGATAAAGTCTACTACATCATTTTAAAATCTGTAACTACTTCAGTTCAGAATTTAAAAATGCCCAGTTACGTTTTTGGGTGCATTATCGTAGTTGTGCATTATTTCAAGAATTTATAATTGGTTGCCGTTAGTTCACGTCATTTCAAAACCAACAGCAAACTACCAGTGGTATAATTCTATGCCATTTTGTGTTTACAATAAATAATATACATTTTATAATTACTGGAGCTTTATTACGATTTATTACAAACTCTGATTTATTTAACTCTGCTTTAACTTGCCATAAAAACAAACGTAATTTTTCTACAGCAATTATTACTTTTTTGTATGTTAATATATGATATTAATAATATTGTATATACTGTCCATTTGTTTTTTTTTTTTTGAATAGGTTTGATCTTTTATAATTGAGAACAAGAGAATTTATAGTATATATTTATTTGGTATTTTTGAATTTGAATTTAAATTATATATACATGTAATTTTGGAAATGGAAATAAATAGATAAAAAATAAGAAAACTTTTATCGTTTTTTTATGATAGAAAAAAATATATATATATATATATGTATATATGATAAAAGTTTTATATATACAGGATGTCCCAAGAGAGGAAACGGAATAACTTTAATTTTATCAGTTGTTTGATCTGTAATGTTTGATTTACTGATATTATTTATCATTTTGAATCAAAGAAAGTCATATGTAACTGTCATATCGTATGAATTTTTACACACTTATTTTTTTATTTATTTTTAAAAAAAGAAATTCTAAATATATAATATTCTCTTCTTTTATTCGTATACGCCGAAAGAAGTGTTAAAAATGATAGTCTTCCTCTTTTTTTTTCGAAATTTTAACGTTGTTCATTGCTATTTTATTTTACTAATTTTGTTTCTTGCATTATGTGTTATATTAATTATATTAATTAATTTTATATTCTTTTATATTAGTTTTTTTGCATATTTTTATTAATTTTATACTTGCTGTTCATTTTTGTTTTCACATAATCCTAGAAAAATCTAAAAGAGTTAATCTGATGATTTAAATAGCATAACCTATCACATTATGAAATAGATTTATATTTATGAGATAAGAATCGTCTTCTTTAACTCATACAAGTAAAAAGATATAAGAAATGCATAAAAAATAAAAAGTTATTATTATTATTATTATTTCAGTTATTTATATATAGAATCTATTTTTTGAAATGAATTAAAATCAAAAATATATGTAACATTTTTAATTCAGATTGATCTATCAGTATACAAGTAAAATTATTTAATTTTCTCATAAGACATGTATGAAGATATAACGTTTGTATAATTGTTAGATCTAAAATTGGATGTGAATTATAGATACAATTATGAATTTCTACAAATATGATTAATTTGGGAAATATTCCCAAAAAAATTTTCAAATAAAAATTTCACTTTTAAATTTCATTTTCTTTGAATTTTCCTTTATTATCTACATATATAATTTTCATTAAAACTAAAGAACAGTTTTTTATTTCTCGAAATCTTATCTTCTATAAAGTTATTTTTTCCTATTTACAATTTTTTCCTTTATTAAGCAAAATAAAATAAGTAATTTAATGAAAATTCCTTTTTTATATTTCTTTTATCATTCTTTTCTGCTACAAAAAAAAAACAACAAAAATCTTTCTTGAGTAAATAATAGAAATTCATAAATTAATATTTACATATTATATATTATTTATAATTTGTTATCAATTTATTTTAAATTTTATATTTTATATTATATTTATTATTAATTTATTATATATTTATAATTAACAATTACTTTATTTTGACTTAATATGTGAATAAAATTAATTATTTAATAAAAATTTCATAATATAATATAAATTTTACAATGAAGAATTTCACAATTTCAACAATAATAAAAATTTTCTTTTTTTAAATAACAAGTATATAAATATCATATTTTTCATTTTTATTTCCATTTTAATAACCGCATTCATCTATAAAATTTTGGAAATCGTGCACAAATAATCAGCCAAAGACTCTCGAAGCAGAACGAAAGCAACTACGAAAATGTCGATCGAAACAATTTCTTTAATCTTTAGATTTTTCTCTCTGAACACGACATGATCACTAAACTCGTAATCGATACGAAAGACAACGCGCGACAATCTGCTCTGATTAATAATTAATACCTCGAGTAATTACGAGGAACGGTACAAGTGAAACGAATCCGGTGGCAAGTAACGCTTTCCAACATTCACATATTACGTAAAGTGTCGATAAATATACATATATCCGATGTTTCTAATCAATGTATCCGTTTTATCTCGAATATTTCGAAAAATATGAAAGATACAAATAACAACAAATAAGATATACATAAGATTCGAATATACTTATAAGAAGAAAATTCAAATATATATAATAAACAGATATACATATACATATCATCATAATACATAGTTCTTTTATTATTATACTTTCTTCTCTAATATTATTTTTTCAACAAATTTATCAAATATTATTTTGTTATATTTTATAATCCATAACTACATGATTAGAAAATATAAAATACTTAAAATATAAAATACCAATAATATAATAATTATCGTTATCATATAATAATATATAATAAAATAATAAAATACCATAAAAAATATTTTAGACAAAAAATTGTTTCGTATATAAAGAGATTGTGCAATATTAATAATTTTTAATAGGAAAGTTTAATTTTTTAGATAGAAACATATAATTTTTATGAATTTATAATTAATTAATTTTCTAGAAAAAAGTGATAAATTATTCAATGTCGAAAAATCTTTAATTTTAGAAAATATTTCGTTTCGGAAAATGTTATAATTTGAAAACTTAGCATATAAAGGAACATGCAAATTGATATTGATATTGTAATTCTTATCTTTCATATAGTAAGTTTTATAAACTGTAATATCTGTTTAAAATACCTTCCAAACTAAAAATTTTTCGACATAAATAATTTAATATTTTTTAAGAAGTAACAAGCTGCATCGATTAGCGTAATAAAAATTGTATGATTCCACTTTTCAAAACAATAAATTGATATAATATAACTTCATATAACTTTATTCACGAGTGTATAAAAATATTTGTAATACTGCATAATATAAAACAATGTTTGTTTGAAACGTTTTTATTCATTTTATTCAGATTTTTCATATTTTATTTTTTTACATTTTCATTTTATTAATTTATATTATTCATGTTTGAACGGTTCAAAATAAACTAGACACGCTGTATAATAATAATTCAATAGCTTCAGAGAATGAATATCAGTTGATGCGCGATGATTCGAAGTTATAAAATTGTAATAACGCAAGATGCGGATAATATGAGACTTCAAAATTGCATTGATCGATCATTTAAATACAAACCATTTCATTTCTCATATCTTTATAAACAGAAAACTTAATTCTTAATGCAATTCTTAAATGCATAGCTTAAATTGTTTAAAAAATCTAGAAAACACATAACATTTAATTTCATAATATTTTAAATTATATATTTATATTATAATAAGTTATGAAATATGAATAATCTATATGTAAAGTATTTTTTATCATCTATGTCTAAAATTGAAATATATTTCTGTTACATGTGAATTATTAATCAAAGAAATAGAATTGTAATAAATTTTTTTTTAAATGAAAAAGTATTTTAAAAAAGAGAAAACATTTTTAAATTATTCTATAATTTTATTAATAACTATTAATTGACAATTTTAAAATGTATAATTATATTTAAAACAAAATGAAAAATTTAAAAAAAAAAATGAAAATTCAGAATAAACAAGAAAAAAAAGAAAAATGATTAACATCTATTTGAATTTTTTATGTCTTCTATTTGAATCTCTTTTTATTTTGTTAACACGTTGAAAGAATCGAAATGCGTGTTAAATACAAAAAAATTTTATTAGAAAAAGCAAATAATTATAATTAAAACAAAAGAAGAAAACGGATATAAATTAAACTTTTGTGAAAAGGAATTGGTAATAAATCGAAGAATCTTCGATGATACAAAAGCCATTGGCGTCGCCGTTTCTCTGGGGAATAGTTATCGACACTTTTATTGAAAGTTTCAGAAACAAGATAAAGTTTTTAGATGAAATTGCGGTAGACTTATGCTCACGTGTTATCTTACTCGCGGTTATTCTTTAAAAGGTTTTAAATTGCATGCGCATGTGGGTGTACTTAAAAGCACGATATTTATTGATTTGTTAATCGAAATGTTGAATAAATATAATTTTTTTGTCCTAATTCAAAGTTTCATGTTTGAGATACTCGAGTTAAAATAGAAATTGATAATAATTTTTCTATTGATATTTCTATCGATAAAAATAAAAATTTCTTTAACATTATCTCTTTCGTAATTATGTAATTTGAAAAATATTAAATCGAAAAGAAAGGATATTTCTCGAGAGAAATGTCCCTTTTTCATTTAATTTTTTTTTTTTTTTCTATCTCAGCGAATCGTGTAAAATATTGGAAGCGTATATAGTAAAGTTCATGGATTATAAAATTATAATACTCGGAAAAAGATATTACAATATCTCGAGAAATATCCATAATCCGAAAAGCTCCTCAATTGGACTCATATACGCGTTTACCGCGTATCTTTTCATTACCATCGCAATATTTAATTTCTATTGCAATTTATTTGCAAGTAAACAATACATAACGAATAATACGTAAGCATAAAATTTCATTATTTTCTTATTATTAATTTCACAAAGCATACTTAACAAAGAAAATTACTTTTAATGCTCATATACATTTAAGATTTACAATCTTCATTATAATTTTATAAACACCAGTATTATTACAAGCACATTAGTTTTATCGAGATTAATTATTCGATTTCTGAAATATTTGCCTTTTCGTATTTAATTAATAAAAATTAATAAATAAAGACTCGCGACTTGTAACATTTTTTTATCCCTTAAAATAAAATAAAGATTATTCTGCGAAATATCCGCGACAAAACGCTGGGGAACAAGGAAAGGAAAAACGAGAAGGAGAGGAAAAAAATCAGTTAGTGATGATCGAGTAATTACTCTGATAATTATTAGAGGCCTTGAAGGAGGAGGCCTTAAAATAAGTAATCGAATACCTGGTTATTTAACACTGGAAGAAACATAATTGAACAAACACCGAAGCACTAACTCGTCTTACGCGATGATTTTGCAATTTAGCATGCAATCTGTCGTTTATTCGATTAGCTTGGTTACTTCCCTCGCAGAAGCCCAAGGGATGGAAAGTTGTGCTTCTGCTAACATCAACAGTAACAACGTTGCCTTTCCATATTTTCGACTTCGACTTCCATATTCTCGACTTGTAATATATCATTGAAAAAAGTCTCGTCGGAAAAAGATAGATTGTAATATGATATAAGCAATGTTCGTTGTTGTAATTATTACTAATACAAAATAATATAGGCTAAAGATATTATTATAAGAGGATAAGAAATGAGAAGAGAGAAATTTCTTTATCTTTATGTTCGTTCCGAGCACAAATTTCTCTTCGAAATATTATATCTCTCTTCCACTTTCTTTTAGAGTATTAATAGCTCGTTTATATTTATTGCGTTCTTTCGACGAAGTATACATGTATTTACTTATAACCGTTTTAAAATATGTCTTTATTTCTAAATGTTAATTGATGAAAAAGATAATTTATATTCGCCTTTAGACTCCATTAATACAAGTTTCTTATATTTCAAATAGTTATCTATGTCATAATCCAATATTAATTTCTCTTTGTTACGATATTCATAGTGGTTCAATGCGTAATTATAGAATGTTGAGTAGGACTTGTAACTATTTTTAGATATGATGATGATTAATTATTTTACCTTTTGTAGAAAATAATTTTCTTAGAGGAAAAGAAAAATAGCTGTTGATTTTCTTACAGATGTAAAAGATTTTTTTATCTTTTTTATTACAACAAAAAAATCAAGAAAATTTCGATATATTTAACTTTGAATAGCAACAGGTTGCCCATAATCCTGCACATGTTCGATCACCTGTTTTGCGCCATTTTGCACAAAATCATGCAAATCGATTCTACGCAAACTAGATATCCAGATCATGATTTTGTAATAAATAATAATTGCATATTATAATTATAATAATAATAAAATAATTATAAGTATATAAAGAATTGGGTTTAATTAAATACAACAATATCAAAATAAAAAATATTGCAACATGAAAGATTTGGTGAACGATTTCTTCATCTCTAACTCGAATTACAAATTAACAATTAGTCAAGTCTCTTTGAAATAAAACGTCAATTCGAACGAAAGTGAGAAACGAAACATCATTGAAAGATACATGTTTATTCTTGAACAGAGATGTTTGTTCCACAAAAGTCTATTGCAATTTGAATGTTAACAAAAAATTCTGATTTCGAGATGCTCGAGGGTGGATACTCGAGCGTATTAATTTGAAAGGGAGAAAAAGACTAAGAGATTGGTTAGACAAATTTGGAGAAATGGCAACCGCTAAATACCCAACTAGGAAAATAGAGGCAATAGAGTAATAAATTATGCCAAGGTTTAGGGACAGAAAGAGAGAGAGAGAGAAAAAAAAACATGTGTGGAGGCTGGAATTATCGCGCCGTTGGGTTTTCTCATAATTACAGCGGTCGATAAGGCTAATAATTATTTAAGATAAAATATTGCTGCTCTGAAAAAAACTTTATACTTTAATACTGCAACAGGAGCAATTAATTCGCATTAACTGACATTTTGAGAAATTGAATTCAATCAATTCAATCTAATAAATAAAAATATTCAAAATATATATATATATATATATATATAAATTCATTTTTAGATCATCGACTGTTCAACAAGTGAGAGCAATCGTAGGAATTACGAATGGTTTTATCCTTCTTCGACATCAAATTTCGTTTGCTTTTATTTTAAATATTGAATGAAAATATTGTATTATTCATTTATCCAACGAAAATAAAAAAAAAAAATTTGTCCTTTTCAAAGACAGTCGTACCACAATTCAATTGCTGTTTTCACGAAAATCTGAAATTCTTACCGGATCTTCGATTATACTTATACGAATGATATATCTCGTTCTTCTCGTTTCCGGTATTGCGATTGAAAAGTTAGAAACATCTCGACCGCAACGCGACCATTCTTCTCCGAATCAAGATCGTCCTTGGTTGTTTTACACGACCATTGGTTATACCTTGAACGTTACTCGGAACAACCAAAGGTATCGACGTTTTTAGAACAAAGCCAATGTATATATCACTTGCATCGTTCCTCTTTTTTTCTGCTCCGCCTTCACAAAACCGACCGAGCCATTTTCTACCTCGTCGAGTGTTTATCTGTTTGCATGGTACTTTTTTCTCCTTCTCCTTCTTCTTCTTTTTCTTCTTCTTCTTCTTCCACATCTTCTTTCTTTCTTTCTCTATCTCCTTGCCTTTTTGTCTTCATCTTTTTTCTTTTTCGTCTCTTCCTTTTTCTTCTCCAGTATTCACCGATTGTGTCACATTTACGCATTGTTTTTGTAAGTGTTTCCTTTTTTTTTTTTTTTTTGGATATATAGCTTTTTTGACTCTTTATTTTCTTTGAATATATATCAATTTCCTGATAAAAACGAAAAATGATTTATTATTCATATTTATATACCAATAAATCGATAATCTTTCAAATATTTCAAACTTTGCATTTTATCAACAACAACAAAAAAAGTTTAAGATTAAAGTTTTGAGTTTTATTAATGTTTTTCTCTCGAGCTGACTTTTCTAACCGATTTTCAATATTTATGTCAATTTTATTAGAAATAAAGTGTGTTTTATTTCCTTCGATTTTTAATATTTTCTTAAGTAAAATTATTTAAAGAAGGAAAAATGGGTATTTTAAAATTGTTTTTCATTGAAAATACATAAAAGAAATGATTATTTGTAAGATTAAAAAACGAATATCGAAATAAATTAATCGAATTACGATTTCGGTTTCAAATAATTTTCTCGTTGTACATTCTATTATATCCCAGAGAAAAAATAATAAAATAAAAATATTAATATAATTATGCTATATTTACAAATAATTCCAGTGTTATACTGATTAATTACGAATGTATTTATTATTAGTGTGTTACGATTGCATGCATATTGCGAAAATTACATTAAAATTTTAATATATGCACATACAATTAAATAATATTATACTTGTAAATAACATTAAGAATTTAAAAAATATTGATTAATGCAATGCAATAATTGAAAATCATTGTTATATTTAAAATTTACGTTAATATTAAAAATATATTTTTCTTTATAAACAAATAATAAACTAAATATCAAAATGTGTTATTATTTCATGTAAATAAAAAATTTTCATTTTATATTTCATATTATTTTCAATTATAAATATGAAAATAATAAAACGAATAATTTTACTTAATAAGAATGATTTTACGTAATTTATATATTTATATAATTCAATTTATATATTCATTAAAAATTTAAAAACCTATGATAAAATTCTTCTAGATAAATATATATTTTTTATATAATAATCACATACTATATTTATCTTTTTCTTAAAAAAGAATGTACTTTTACCATTTCTTCACCGATTTCTTTTTTGTCAATAAACTTTGTTGCTTTGATCTTTTAATTTCCTATTGGCCAAATATCAATGATTCATAAAAAATTCTTTTCCTTTTTATAAATATTATTAATACAATTCATTAAAAAGTTCTCGCTCTTTATAATTCTTTTAATTATTATTCAAGTTTCAAACATTTTCAAACGATTCTTTTAAGTAAAACTTTGATCATTGGACGTGTATGCTTGTTGAAAATATTTATCAATTATTTTTCTTATATTTTAAAAATATAATTGGAAACTTCTCAGAACTTTTTCCGCAACTTAAATTCGTTTAATCCCCTTTCTCACTGAAAATTTCTGTTTCCAATCTTACAAATTTCTTTACGTCAACGTTTCTGCTTTAATCGTTTTTCTCATCTTCGATATCGAACTTTCTTTGAAATGGTTTTAATAAGAATATCTCGTTTTCTTTTCTTAAAACATAATGTGCCACCTCCACAATATTTATAATTATTCATTCGTGTTAAAAAGAAAATATTCCCTATTCTTAATTAGTATTCTTTCTTTCTTTCTTTTTTTTTTAATGATCTTCTTGACTATCTCAAGGCATAATATAATGTAATAATGTATAATCATGCATCAAAGAAAATGTCCCTATATCTATTCATACATATCTATTCATGCCTATAATTATTACTTATGATTAATATTAAAATTATTAAATTTGTCAGAATAATTTGAATGAATTTTAAATTTACTATTTTTTTAATTGTTTATTTTGACAAACATTTGTTTAATGTGCATATAATATAATATAATAATGTAATAATATCTATTCATATATATTTATTCATAATTATACTCATTTAATATTAAAATTATTAAATTTGTCAGAATAATTTAAATGAATTTTAAATTTACTACTTTTTTAATTGTTTATTTTGACAAATATTTGTTTAATATGTGTATAATATAATGTATAATATAATGTATATAATAATGTTTAATCATATATATCTATTCATGCCTATAATTATACTCATATCTTAATATTAAAATTATTAAATCTGTTAGAATAATTTGAATGAGTTTTAAATTTAATATTTTTTTAATTGTTAATTTTGACAAATATTTGTTTAATATACATATAATATAATATAATAATATTTATTCATATATATTTATTCATAATTATATTCACTTAATATTAAAATTATTAAATTTATCAGAATAATTTAAATGAGTTTTAAATTTACTATCTTTTTAATTGTTAATTTTGACAAATATTTGTTTAATATGCATATAATATAATGTAATAATATCTATTCATATATATCTATTCATAATTATACTCACTTAATGTTAAAATTATTAATTTGTCAGAATAATTTAAATGAGTTTTAAATTTACTATCTTTTTAATTGTTTATTTTGAAATATTTGTTTAATGTGTGTATAATATAATATCTATTTATATATATCTATTCATATCTATAATTATATTCATGTCTTAATATTAAAATTATTAAATTTGTTAGAATAATTTGAATGGATTTTAAATTTATTATCGTTTTAGTTATTAAAAAGATAGTATTAATTAATATAGATACTTTTGAAAAATATTTGTTTAATGTGTATAATCTGTAAAAGATAATATGTGTAACATATATTTATGCATATAATTGTTTTGTCGTCATGATTTATTATTAGAATTACTACATTTATCAAAATAAAAGTTTTTCAATTTTTTATCTCTTTAATCAAAAGATATTATTAATTAATAAAAATATTTTTGACAATTAATATTAACTTTTATTAAGATAGAGATCTAATCATATGTATGTATATATATTTTTTATCATATAATTTTTTAATTATAATTTATTTATTTATAATATAATATATTTAGATATTAAAGGTCAACAAGGTGTTTTAATTCCGTTTTATATAATTTTTTTTTCTTCTTTTAAACAAAAATAACAATTCAAATTCAATATTGTAAATAGATTTTTTTAAAAAAAATATTATTCGTATAGGAAATGGTATATAAAATTTATAAATACTTATTTAAAAAATTTTATTAAGAACTCTAGCGTTCAATTCGAACATTAAATATACGTATAGTAATATATTTTAATTAAGAATGAATTGGAATCTGATTTTTAAATTTACAAAATTACATCTTAAATTTTATGAAATCTCGAAATCCAAAATATTTGTTTTCTCTATTTTTTTTCTAAAAAATATCTGTTTTGTCAAAAAAATTTTAACAAACTATATCTCTGGAATTCTCAAAAAATCAATTAATAATAATAACAGTTATTATTTTGATTTGTATAAAAATTAAATTTTTATATCTTACTTTTTCTTTGCATAAACTATTTTAATGGATTATTGAAATCTTATCAATTAAAATGGATGTAAATATAAAATCAATTGAATTATTATAATAAATATCGTCATAATATTTTCGTAAATTATTTATATAAATTATTCTTTATCTAAAATTTCGAGAGTTTCGAATTAGAAAAATAACAAAAAATTTCAAGGTTCTTTTTAATTTTTCATGATTCGAAAGTTTCGAGTGTTTTATTCTCTAATTTTAACATTTAATAGCATAAATTCTTTTACTGTGTTAGAGTTTAACTTTCTTCACAGTTTTCACAAATATCTTCAGTTTCCTCCTTTTTCTCGGAGTCCGTTATTTACATTCATAACATAGGCAAACATTTTATTTGACATTCATTATTTCGACTGAACAAATGTTTGGTTATATATAACAAACGCTTGAGAATTTGGTTGAATATCGTATTATCGATGATTAATAGAATTGAACTTTGTTTTTTAGGTTAGAAAAATAAAAAACAAGAGTTAAGAATTTCATAAAATTTCATGTCTCAACGAAAAAATTAAACGATTCACGTGAATTGCTCTACTGTACAAATGAATTTATAAATAATAAAGAGAAAACGTTAGTTTGAATTTTCTTCTTAGAAAAAAAAAAACTGATAAGATATATTTAAAAATAAAAAATACACATTTTTCTGCACTATTTGCATGTCATACAGTTTTACAATGAAACATGCCAGACATTCATTCAAGAAATCTCTTTATTGACGATACTTTCGAAAGGATAAGCTGTTTAAAAGAAGATCTTCTAAGATTCATTGAAACATATTCGATCGAAATTGCTACGATTATTACCTTCTGTGGTTTTTTTTATTGGATACAACAATTCGTTTAAATCGTAATAAAAATAATCGTAATTTCGAAATAATCGCAAGTACAAAACGGATAAAGCATTTTATTACTATGCATATACAATTTTGTCCCTTTGTAATTTCATACACAACACTTTTCAACGTAACAATCGCCCATAATTTTCTGCCTTGTCACAATCCGTTCCTTTCTTTCTTTTTTCCAGTTTCACTCTAACTTTAAAGAGGTGGGGAGCTTTATTCCCTCTTTTTCTCTTTCTCTCTGATTGGTATCGGTTTCTCAAGCAGAGCTCCGCCATTTTAACGCAAAATTTTTAAGATGCAAATAATCAAAGCACAAATTGAACAAATATATATATATATACCACCTCGAAACGAATACACGCGATCACGCAACCCTTTATGAAATATGCAGATGCGCTATTTTGCATTCGCTGATTTTTTACTAAGAAATTAGGTTATCGAACGGGATCACGATGAAGACAATGTGTGCAATTGCTCACCACCGATATATTACTTTTACATCATTTGTATCTCTCGATTCGAATAATAATTCGGAATAAAGAATAAGAAATGACATTGATTAACAGTAGCTTCGTTCTTTTACAGATTATCGATAGTCTGATTTGAAAAGGTTATTGGAAATTTAACATTTGTTTTCCTTTTTTTCCTGGATTTTCCGACATCCAATTAGCAAGTTCACATTAAAACAAATTATTAATACGTTCGTTGCAGGAGATAATAATATTGTATAGATGTGGTAACTTTAGAAAAGTATATATATCATAAACCTTTCAAAGATAACACGAATGGAATGGAATCGTATGAACTATTTTACTTGATCACGTTTGTTTTGTATTAAATATTTATTGTAAAATAAGAATAGAATATATCTAACACCCTATCTATATCATACGTGTAATATTTTTAGGATAAACAGGGTAAGAAAATAAATAAACATATTTCCAATAATTTCTTTCTTTCCTTTTTCTATTCAACATGGATCAATATTTGATAACATTCAAATCAACATTTTGAGAGTTTCTCGCTCTTATACGGAATCGAGAAAATATGTAAACTTGAAGTTAATCTTAAAGACAAAGCTCGCGTTTGAATTGTTGTGAAATGAAGCTAGAAGTGTAAGTAAAGATAGAGTTGGAGTTGTTAGAGTTAGAGGTAAAGGTAAAGGTAAAGGTAAAGGTCATCCTTAACTTTTTCATTGCATCAATGGTATCACGAAGAGCATAGCAGTGGACAAAAGTATAAATCTATTCTTTTAAAACGAAATAATTTTGTTTAAAATTGAACCAAATAATTTGAATTTTGTTTGAAAAGTTGGAAAAATTAATTTACTATTTTGAAGAAATTTTGAAGAAGTTGTAATTGGAGAAAATAAAGTTCTTTTTTTACTATTTTTTTACTTGAACTTGTGATGAAAATTAAACAAAAATACATTTTGTAGATTTATATTCATTATGTACATGTTGAGAATTTCATCGAAATCAGTTGCTATGATACATCAACAATTAAAAATGATAAAAAAAATCATAGTTTCTCAAGACTATAATAATAAATCCATTATTATAAAAATATTTACATTTTTTTATATCTATTATTTGTTTCTGCATTACCTGATTTTAATAAAATTTTTAATGACATAAATCTACAAAATATGTCTCAAAATTTTTATTACAAGATAAAATATCGGATAAAAAGATTGTAAGAAATGATCTTTACTATTTTCTTCATGATTTTGACCAGTTTTTTCAAAAATTTATATTTATAGAAAACTAGTCTTTCTAATTTGTCAAAAAAAAAAAAAAAATATCCAAATATCCGTTTGGTCCAATTTTAAAAAAAGTTTCAATTGATAAATTTATCCGCTATTACTAAGAGATTGATTATCGAAGAGCAAAAGAGGAAACGATTCGTGTCCGTTTCAGATGGATTTTTCACCTGTCTTCTTCCTTGTCTTCTTCCACCCTTTTCTCTATTTTTTATCCATTATATACAACGCCCGCAACACATCCGCCCACCTCTCGATTTCATCCGATCGCGTTCCGTCCTCATTCAACCCCGATGCGCAACTGTGAATTGCAACATTACTCGTTGAACATAGCTATTTTCGTTTTAACTTCGCTGGAAAAGAAAAAAAAAAAAAAATCATCTTTCAATAAGTAAAGTAACTAGTCGATGTCCGGATCCTGTAAACGAACTCATAATTTTTTTTAATCAAGAACTTTGCAATTTTGTAATTTTTTTTTCCCCCTACATGCGAACCTAAGAAATTAAATTTTACCTGAATAACTGGGTATTCAACCATCCTTTGAATTCCAATTAAAAATTTGTTATTAAATCGTGTTGTTACTTGATATATTTCATCGATTCACTTCATTCGAAAAAATTACTTAAAAAAAATTACTTGAAAATCGAAAACGAGGACATATATAAATTACCAAATTAAACGAAACATCTTTTTACCTAATTTCGACGTAAAAATTGAACGATGTTAATAAGAATTGAATTTCAGTTGAGAAGCATTCGATATTCTTAATGAGAAAGCATTTAACGTTCTTATTTTCGCTCGTGACGCGATCAGTTTCATCAAGTGTCGGATGGACGTTTGATTGCGTTGCAAAGAAAAGTTTGTTGTATATTTGCGGATCATCGATTTTAAGATAAAGTATGGAATACAAAGAAGGCTAGTTTCCAACGATTACACAAGTGACCGACCCGTGAAGAAAAGCTGGCTTAGGGTCTGGAATCTATACGACACCGCTACGTTGCTCCCTTGTTTTTCCGCTACTCGAATCCCCGCCAATCTATCCTTTTCCCTCTACCTTCTACCGATCTTTTTATCGAGTCGGTAAATCCTCGCTCCGTTTACTTTGCGTCATCCGGCAAGCTGACCTCGACACTCGGTAATAGTTCGTGTTCGTTAACACGAATCTTTCACCGATCAATTTGAAATTTTTCGCCTATTTGCTCAAAACTTTTTCCAAACGACACAAGTTTATATTAAAAGAAAGTTGAATATAATATCGATTCAAAATTTTATACAAATTTTATACTCTACAATTCCATCACGATGATGCTTCAGAGCTTAGTATCTCACGATTTAAAAAAAAAAAAAGTTTTTTTTTATTTTTATATACAGAGTGAATCACTTAATATATTATTATCTTTTAATTTATTTTAATTATTCAAATTATTCGACTCATCACGGATGATATTGCTCCAAAGTATCTTCAAGATGGTAATATTTGATTTTTTAATATAAATTTTTTTGAAATTTATGTTAAAAGAAAGTTGAATATAATATCGATTCAAAATTTTATACAAGTAATACTCTACAATTCCATCACGATGATGCTTCAGAGCTTAGTATCTCACGATTTAAAAAAAAAAAAAAGTTTTTTTTTATTTTTATATACAGAGTGAATCACTTAATATATTATTATCTCTTAATTTATTTTAATTATTTAAATTATTCAACTCATCACGAATGATATTGCTCCAAAGTATCTTCAAGATGATAATATTTGATTTTTTAATATAAATTTTTTTGAAGTTTATATTAAAAGAAAGTTGAATATAATATCGATTCAAAATTTTATACAAGTAATACTCTACAATTCCATCACGATGATGCTTTAGAGCTTAGTATCTCACGATTTAAAAAAAAAAAAAAGTTTTTTTTTATTTTTATATACAGAGTGAATCACTTAATATATTATTATCTTTTAATTTATTTTAATTATTCAAATTATTCGACTTATCACGAATGATATTGCTCCAAAATATTTTCAAGAAATAATATTTGATTTTTTCTATTTCTTCTTTAAATTTCTTTTTTTATATTTTATATCTTTATTATAATGCTTCTTCTTTGTAAAATATAAATAAATATCGAATGAATTCGAATTAAAAAGAAAAACGTAAGGAAATTGAATTGATCTTGAAAATTTATTGAAAATAAATTTTTGAAAAACGTATTTAAAAATATAGAAACGATAATAGGTTTAATAATTGATGCATTATGGATCGCATATGGATATTTACATATATTTTTGCATACATAAGTATCCTCAAACATAATTAAAAAATACGCTACTTTTCTTTTTAAAGATAATTTGCGAATTTTCTTTTTTTTTTTCGCAAAAGATTATCAGATTTAAGCGTAGAGAAATGAGCAAACGCCGGTTGTGATCTCGCAACCAGTTAAACAAAATGAAAGCGTAAATTTCAAACGCGAAGGGGCGATGACGGAAAAAAGCAGCGAAGGCAATGAGGTGCTACGAGGCGGTACAATGTCGAGAGGCGTTTTAATCAAGCTATACGACCCGACACGGTTTACCGCATCGTTTAAACTTACAAAGCGATATCTGTGGTACCCGACAATTCTTCAACGAAGATGGCCAATTCATTCGCGTCTCTATCCGTAATATACCAGTGTTTTAATTTCAATTAGAATACATTAGACGTTTAATATTACCTAAATTTGTTAAATTTTTTTAAAGTATTTATGGAAAGTATTTATTTTTGATATTTATAATTGTTACGTTTGATTGGCTATTCATAAATTTAAATTGAAAGTAAATCATCTATTTTTATTTTTACTTTCCCTATAATTTCTTTTTATAGCAATTTTTATAGCAATTATCTGAGATAATATTTATAATATTATAAGAAAGCATTTTTTATATTTGATTAAATTTGATACTTTCCATCTCTTTCAACGAAACAGCTTTCAATGAAACAAGAACCGGTGACCTGTTTTTAGATTTTTCATCTTTATAACTACTAAAAATACACAGGTGCTTTTAGCAAAATTAACGTTGACTTTTTATTCGGATAATAATTATATACACTTATTTATTTATTTTTATTATACTTTTTAATTCTAGCTATTTATGCAGAAACGGAGTGCGACATCGCCGAAGTAACGGTGTTTCATTATATATTTTCGTCTCGCTTCGACACAAATTTCAATCGCTTATAAGTTAATAAAGAGAGAATTTTATATTTATTTTGGTGTCTTAAATCGACTCTCTAAACGTAACCTACAAATATATATATTGATTTTTAGTTAAGGCTTATTTATTAAGTAATTGAAGTTTTCGTTAAGATGAAACAAGACAAAGATAAAGTGAGATGTCTTTGTCTTGATCACATCGTCGATTCTTCATTTGACGCAAATATAATATTTTTTTATTTGTTTTGACTTCTAAAATCGATTCTTTAAAAGTATCACGAAAATATTAACATCTTGTAGATTTATATAAATACAGATATATATAATGTATATATAATGTGTATAATGTGTTTATATGTAATGTATATAATGTATAATTTAATATGTAAATATATGTAGATATATATAAATACAATTATAAGTAAATTGTTTTAATATTAAATGGGCAAAAAATAATACAATATATCAGAATATGCATTAAAGATGATAAAATAATTTAAGGAGTTGGCTAATTATCCACATAAAAATTACGACAAGAAAGGAATTGCGTGATTTTCTTTTTCATTTAGTATTCATAAAACATCAGTTTAATAAGATTATAATTAAATGTAATACTTTCTTTAATGCACTTTTTATGTAAGAAGTGTTTTTCACATATAAAGTTTAGCAAAGTAAAAATAATTAATTGATTACGACACAGTATAAAAATGATATTTCTCATAGATATTTTGCTATAGTTTGTTGAATTTTGAACGAACAATATAATTCATTCAAATTCATTGCTGATATTAATACAAATAATAAAATATAATCACATTCCTGACACATAAGACAATTTATAAGAAATAAATATAATAAATATAGTGAGATTTATATATCGATAAATCAATCAATGACAAATCTAACAAACCTTCTATGCATTTATCTTATATACTTATCTTATATATATATCTTATTATACTATATTATATACTATATATATTATCTTATATTCTTTAAAATTATACTTTTTTATATTTAGAATAATAATACTTGTAATTAAAACAATAATTAACATATTGTGTGCCAACTATATTAAATTATCAAAACATACAAGGAAATATATAATCAATAATTTGAATAATTGTTAAAATAATAAACTAATATGATAAACAAATTGATCTTTTACAGAATGATCATCCATTCGACCTTTTTGTTAATGGTATTAATCACATTCGTAATTGCTGAAGAATCGCTGTCTGATAATGTTTTATCCGAGAAACGTGCCCCTATGGGATATCAAGAAATGCAAGGAAAAAAGAATTCTGCTTCTTTGAATTCTGAAAACTTTGGAATTTTCAAACGTGCACTCATGGGTTTTCAGGTAGAGTAACGAAAATTATACAATTTATATAAATACTTATTACTCATTCTACAAATATTACTTCTTCGAGAATTATTTAATTATTCTTCTGTTACGAATAATTGCTATTTCGATTATTCGAATGTTACGCGCAATTTAATATATCTTGCGTGTATATCTGTAGGGTGTGCGTGGAAAGAAAAACTCGATAATCAATGACGTCAAAAATGAACTTTTTCCTGAGGACATTAACAAGCGTGCACCGATGGGTTTTCAAGGCATGAGAGGGAAGAAGGCCTCGTTCGACGATGAATATTACAAACGTGCTCCGATGGGATTTCAAGGAATGAGAGGCAAAAAATCTCTTGAAGAGGTAAGCAAACTTTGAATTTCGAGATCAATCAAGAAATGAAAGGATTTTTGCATAAAGCAAAAAAAAAACATTTTTCTTCATAATATTTTTTTCAATAATTTTCAATAATTTTTCGCAAATAAAAGAAATAAATTTAAAAAAAAAAACTTTTAAAATTATAAAATGAAAAGAATTTTTTCAAAAAATTACATCACTGTTATTTGTTATTATTATCGCATTAGCAGTTTGTATTAGAAAATAGGATCTTCACAATAAATAAAAAGAAATAAATAAAAGAAATAAATTTAAAAAAAAAACTTTTAAAATTATAAAATGAAAAGAATTTTTTCAAAAAATTACATCACTGTTATTTGGTATTATCGCATTAGCAGTTTGCATTAGAAAATAGGATAGAATCTTCACAACGTTTGAAGAAGATTTTACTCTTATTTAAAAATATCATATAAAGTATTCAACCAAGTAAATGAATAGAAATATTTATTATTCGTATATATTATAATAAATTTTACGAATGTGCAATCACCTATATATATTTTCTATACGCGCAGATTTTAGATGAGATTAAAAAGAAGATTGCTACGAGATTCCAGGATTCAAGAAGCAAAGACGTGTACTTGATTGATTATCCGGAAGATTATGGAAAAAGAGTATTGTCAATGGATGGATATCAAAATATTCTCGATAAGAAGGACGAATTACTGAGAGAGTGGGAAAAAAGAGTTCCGATGGGATTTTATGGAACGAGGGATAAAAAAATTATTCTTGATGCGTTGGAAGAACTTGATAAACGAGATGTTATGGATTTTCAAATAGTGAGTAAATTATTTCACAAAAATAGATAAAATACCAATTCTTCGTGCTTCCATTTAAATGAACGAATGATATTCAAATTTTATGTTGTTTTATTTTATTCTTATTTTATTTTATTTCATTTAGTTATCTTCTACAAAATATTGATAAGTAGATGCTGCGTGTGTATACTCGTGTATGTATTCCGTTCCATATACTTTAATCGTGTTTATATTAAACACAGCAAATTTCAAAAGATTTAGGAAAATTTTGCAGGGTTTGCAACATAAGAAAGATACGTTCGACGATTACTTGGATTATGCGATTAATCCATTTGATTACGAGAAAAGGAGTACGGATTTTCAAGATATAGAAAGCGGTAGCGAATCCTTTAAACGAGCTCGTATGGGTTTTCATGGGATGAGAGGTAAAAGGGATGCGACGGGGATTTACGGATCAAATTCAAGCACTGTGGGAACGATTTTTGGTTATCAAGGTACTTACATAAATCTCGTTATTGTAAAAATGTTTATGATTAAATAAAATATGAACTATTGATATTTCAAACAGATGTAAGGAATCGAGGAAATAATTTTCCTGTATATTTAGTTGAAAAACGATCACCGTTCAGATATCTTGGAGTCCGAGGTAAAAAGAATCCACGATGGGAATTTCGAGGGAAATTTGTAGGAGTGAGAGGCAAAAAATCGTCGTTGCAAACTGTCTTCTAATTCATTTTAATAATAATAATAATAATAAAAAAAAAAAACATCGAAAGGAGTATGAATGAAGATTCGTGAATGTTATTAGGTATTATTAACTTGGTTAATATCTCTATTCCCATCCCCAAAACAAATTCAAAATAATATTTAGAGATAGATCTTTCTGTCGACATTTCTTTATTTCAGATACCTATATAATTAGAGGTGATACCATTTATGACAACAATGGCAACACAACAACAATAATTATTGCGTAGTTTTCTTGTTTAAACGTGTATTAAACTTTATGCTGCTTGGTAGATATAAGAATAGAAAATGTGATCCCTATCAGCGAGTTCCTTATTATTATTGCGAATTGCGAACATTATGAAAGATATTTTGATTTTATATACTTTCCCGAATTTTATTTTTAACAGAATATTTGTCAATCACGAACATATAACATATCTCTACTTAATATGTGTTAAAAAAAATATAAGACAAAACTTTTTTTATTAACTTATTTTTATCATTGTTGTTGTATAACATTTCTTTCTTTGTACAATATTTCATTTCCTTCTTTCTTTACACTCATGGAAGTACTATGTCAACTTATAAATTATTTAAAACATATAGACATATTCTTTTGTATAAATATATAAACATAAAGATAAAAATAGATAAAAATTATATTATTATATTTTTTTTAAATATTAAATAAATGATATATATATATATATCTTATTTAGCGTCATTATGATTAGCCATTTACAACGAGTATGTCGAGTACAATTTCGAAAGAAAATAGAATTTCATAAATAGCCAATGATTACTTTTGTTTATAAATAAATATAATAAATCGCAATAAAAACAAATAAAGTAAAATCGCAACTGTTAATATATTAATGCTTCAAAAATAAAAGAACATATTAAATTTATAATTAAATATATTTTACAAAGTTGCGATTATACAATACAGTATTTTTATACATTCCATACTTTATGCTATTAATATTTTTTGACATATTTCTTAATATTCGTTATACACATTATTTATTATATTTATTTGCAATTTATTTTAGTTTAGAAAATATATAATATGTCGTTTTTAATATTTATCTCTGATAAAGATTATCTATGTTTGTAATTTGTAAATGTGAAACGAGTCTCTGGCAAAATTTAAGAAAAAGAAATAAAAATATATAATTTATATATAAATATATAATTATATATAATTTATCTGTTTATTTTAAAGCGTACAATATTATAATTGCTACAATAATTATTCAAATTTTGAGTATTGATTAACATATCAAAGAATGATGAAAAAGATAGATATGTTATTTATTTTTCATCAAATAAAATTATATCTATGTATCTATGTATATATATAAAAATAAATGTATATAAATAAAAACCATAAATTGTATTAATAATTTATAATTAATAATTTTATCCATTCATTTTTTAAAATAGTAAAGAATTCCATATTGACAAATTATTGGAAAATCTTCATCGACCATTTCATATAGATTATATCAATTATATATATATATATTTATTATATATATATATTTATTATATATTATATATTATTTATTATATGTTATATACAAAATTATATTATTTAAAAATATTTTTTCCATTTTCACTAACTTTTTTTTATTAAATATCTACTTTTATTTTTTTATTTTGACTTAAGAATTAAATAATGAATTTATTTCTTAACGTAGAA
Organism: Apis laboriosa; assembly: GCF_014066325.1. Taxonomy (NCBI): domain Eukaryota; kingdom Metazoa; phylum Arthropoda; class Insecta; order Hymenoptera; family Apidae; genus Apis; species Apis laboriosa. The sequence continues at coordinate 1,169,231 of NW_025223220.1, forward strand.
AAGTAAATAATAGAAATAATAGAAATATATGTGAATGGAAGAATAGAATAGAAATAGATGAAATTAAATAAGTTTATTTTTTAACGTAGAAAGATAAACAGAAATATATATGATAATATGAACTACAAGTATTGAAAAATGCTTCTTTTTTATGCTTTATATGATTATGCTATATGATAAGATATTCTTAAGGATTTTTATATTAATAAATTTTTAGTGTTTTATTTTTTTATCTTTTCTTTTTCATTTTTTTTTTTTTTTACATTTTAATTCTTTTATTATTTCTTTTATATTAAATTAAATCAAAAATAAACGAAAATAAAAACAAAACAAGATTTTTATAAAAATTAATTGTCATTTATTAATATATGTCAAAAAATTAATTTTAAATGAGTTAATTTCAAACATATTTTAGGTTATATGAAATTATAATAAAAAATATTAAAATATTTGTTATATTAATATATTATTAATAAATACTATCTTTAATAATATTAATAAAAAATTATGCAAATCATCCATTTTAAGACATAAAGAATTTTGTTTAATTTAAAATTAATTAACAATCATACCATGACAGAATACAAGATTGTGCCTATACATTACATTTTTCTACAGTTGGCTAGCTTGCACTGTCCTCTCATACGCAATGTCGAAAGTAAAACATTTCTAACCTCGAACGTGGATGTCATTCGTAAATATAAATTTTCATTGTGGGTAAGTTATGTTAACATATGATAAATAAAACAAAGATAAATATACTTTTAATAAAAATATTTTATATATTATTTATACATATTAGTTTCAAATTATACAGAAGACAATAATAGAAAAAATAAATACATATATATTCGTAAGGAAATTTTGATTAACCATGTATTTATTTATTTTTATACATATTTATATATATATTTTACACATATATCTCACTTCACATATTTTGCATTCAAAAGTTGTTCGTTTTAAATAATAAAGAAATTTATTATATAATTTCAATCCCTTTCATGATAGATTAAGTGAACATATTCTAAATAAAATTTATATAAAATATAAAAAAACCAAATTTAAAAAATTTTTATCGTTTTAGATTTGTTCGATTATATAAAATAATGAGTTTCCAATTATTTATATTTACTCAAAAGAAAAAAATTTTTATTACTCTTTAAAAAATAGGCACTGTGAAGTATCCATTTCAAAAAATATTCTTATATTTCAAAATTTCTTTTTCCACCCCAAGGATTGAATTTTGTTTTTTTGCGTTGTTCGGCTTTTTTCTCGGGTGTTGATAATGGCCTACAATAATAAATAAAATTATATTTGATAAGAATTTAAAAAAAATGAATTAAGAATAGGAGTATAAATAATTTATCGAGATTAGAAAGTCTAAATTACAAACCAATTCTTCTTACCAATTCTTGGTAATTTCATCTTCTATCGTATACTTTCCTTCACTTATTCTATTAGATAGACGCAAAGGTATCGAATAAAGAAAAGGATTGCGTTTCCCGATTGAATTCTTATACACAGTAGATAACAAATTTTTCATTTGAACCGCAAGATTTTCTTCATCAATTTTTCCGCTATTTCTTTCTACAATAAATCCATCTTCAATAATAAAATTAAATATTAATATATTTAAATTACAAAATTTGTAATTAATTCCTTTAATTCAAAAATTTATTTTATATTTATCATTTGAATTTTTAATAAGAATAACCGATACATAATAAGATTTCATTTTGATTCAACTCGACTTGATTTGCATAATGTGATATTTTAAATATTATATTTTATTATATTATATTTTAAATATTGTATAAAATTGAATCATAATGATTACAATGAAATTTTGGATTTCAATACTGTATAATCAGTTAAAACAGTTATTTAGTATATAATAATATTAATATTAAATAATATATTATAATATTAAATAATATTATATAATAATAATATTATTTAAAATAAATTATTTGAATAAACTATCGTAGCCTGTAATTTACCTTTGATAATATCCAAGTTGCGTAAATTATTAGGATTTCTTGAGAATATTAAAAATAATTCTCGATTGTTTGATTTTTCTGTTCTTTTTCCACCCCAACTGTTAAATGGTATCCAATGAAATTTTTTGGTATTTGCTGTTTGTTTAAATTCATTCAAAGATACATCGTTCATAATTTTTGTTCGTTTAGTTTGTGAATCAATATCTAATTGAGCACATCTTTTTCCTCGTTTTCCACCCCATCTATCAAATACTCCGCGTCTACGATTAGAGACGTTCGGTTTATAATTCAATCTTTTATTTTCCCAATAATAAAGCCAAGGATTTTTTTCTTGTGAAACTTTTTTAAACCTCTTTGGATAAGAAAAAATTATTGTTGTTAGAAATTTAATAAAAATTTAAAACAGATAAATATAATTTAATTCTATTTGGTAAGCAACTTACTTTATCTTCTGTAGGTAAATCAAGCCACGTTTCTATAATTTCTCCATTTTCTGAAAAAATTTTTACATTTTTCAATAATTTATCTAAATTTACATACATCATATTATTTAATATTATGCACATATATAAATTCTGATAAATATTATAAATTAACATAATTAATATATATATATATATAATATAATATAAAAAAATAGAAAGGAAAAAAATAAGAAAATAAATTTTTTAAAGGATCGAAATTATAATAAAATAGGAGTTATATTTCACCTGTTAAAAAAATATTTGGATTAATTTCTTTTCCACTTCTCCTTTCTTTGAACGATTCCTTTTTCCATGTTTTCCATGTATCTTTCGAAAGTCTTCCGGTATGAATCTCAGTTGTTATATCGTTATTTTCATTTTCCAATCCCATTACATCTGCTACAGTAGAATCGTCATTATTTGTACTGGCAACAATCGCGCATATCAAAAAAGAAACCATAGAAAGAAGCAGCCACATATCTGTAAAATAAATTAGAATTGAAAAGTAAGTGTTTAAATAATTTATGTATATTTAAATATATATATTGAATTTATTTTACATTTATAACGATTTGTTTAAAAGTTATATGTATAAGTGCATAAATGTATATATAACAATGTATATAAAAGTATACAGCAATATATGCATGCACATATTTATAATATTTATAAAATTTTTTATAAAATATATCATATTATATAATCCAATACCTAATTTTAATACCCAATATCTAATTTTAATCATAAGTTCCATAGACAATTTCATGATTTGAATTAGATAATTTTTTTTAAAAGAATATCTATGTATAGCTAATATACACATAAGAATATACAATAAATCTAAAAAGATTCATGTATCAAATAAAAAATGAACATGTTTAAATTCAATTGAAAATATTTCACATTCAAATTCCATTTTTTTAGTTAAACTAAAAAAAATTGTATTTGTATAAAATTTCGTAATTTATTTGTAAATATTTGTTAAGTAAGAATTTTTCTTTAATTCTATTTTGCTATAATAACCTATAATATAGCACTCATCCATATGCATTTTAATTTGGATTTGATTATTACAAATATGCATAGCTATGTTAAAAAATAAGTTATAAAATATATTGTTTTCATGTAATAAATCGATATATTTAACTATTTATTAAGATACTAATAATAATCACATATTCTTAATTTTATTCGTATAATGAATTCATCAAATGATTGTGTTTCTTTTTTAAAATTATTGTATATATATATGAAATATATTTCTATGAATTTTATTGGAAAATTAAATTGTTTTTCATAAGAAATCGAAAGAAAAGAAAAGCGGAAAAAGGAAAAAGAAATAGTAACATATAGAAAAATAACATAAATACTAAGTACTATATTATGTGTAATATGAGAATGTAAATCTTTTATGGAGGAGTACAATTTATACAAATTGGCTAAGAATAATCTGCTAATTGTTTCCTCTTATGTTACTATGTATTTGTAGATAGATTATATGTGTTGTTCTATCTAACTTGACCATCTTATCTCTCTTATTTTTTTTATGGTAGAACTGTCGAAGGAAAATATTGTTTAATTCAAAAAGAAATATTATAACAATCAAAAAATACAATAATAGCTTAATAATATTAACAATATGTATAATTATAAAAATTAAAATTATATGGAATCATTAAGAAATTATAAATATTATATTTTTTTCATTGTATTCTTCTTTGTAATAAATAAAAGTTTAAATTATTTCTTTTGTATCTAATTTATATTAAACCAATTTAATATTCCTATAAATTTCATATTTATACTATAGCAGAAATTTATATCTCAAAAAGTACAATATTTTTAAAAAATTTCATATTGTTGAGTCTGATTAAAAACTTTTTATCAAAAATAGTAACGCTTCATAGGTAAAAAATTAAAAAAAATTGGATATATAATATAAATAAAATAATGAAATATTATGTTATGTTCAAAATGTAAACAAAAATTTATTTTAATAAATTCAAAAATTAAAATGCTATCTTGCAACTTCAATATATATCAAAATTTTTAAGGACCTTATATAAAAAATCATCTTCTACTTCACATATAAGGAAAACTAATTTTCAATTTTTCTCTCATGATTCAGTAATATATTATTATTGTTTATTATTATATTATTATTTGAATATTAATTGATATTAATGAATTCATTTTTTATAATCTTTCATCTAATACATTATTTATTAAAATAAATTATACATATGAATAAATTTTTTTTTTTAATTTATTACAATTAGTCCTAAAAATTCATTACAAATTTGGTAATTGTAAGAAATTTATTTTTATATAAAATATTAATATACAATGATATCATTATTTTTGTAAAATATTAGAACAAAAAAAAATTAAAATAATTTTAATATATAATGAGATGAAACCACATAAATCTGTTTTGAGTACCTTAAAAGATACCTTAAAAATAATCATTATTTTCGACGAAGTTCTAATTGTGTAATTGAATTATTTCTCAAAACAAACAAAAAAAAAAAAGAAAAAAAATAATCGAAGTCTTTTATTAGAGAAATTTATAGAAATTATTTTATTGACTAAGCAATAATCTTATTATAAGTATTAGATGAAAAGTTTCTATAACAATGAATCGTAATGCAGATATTCAATGATCAATATGTGAACCAAATTTCGTCTATTTTCTTTCTTAAAAGCGATTAAATTATTAATTTATGACAAGGTTTATTTCACAACGTCGATATATAAGAGAGTATGCATGTACGTATTTACTAATATTAAATAAAATTTTAAATAATATTTAAAAAGAGAGATAAAGAATTATTCATTAATCATTCATGATAAGTTTAATCTATTGATGATTCGTGTCCATCTTCCCTTCTTCAGAAAAGTAGAAAAATGGCGCTTTCTATATCTCTTTAAGGAAAAAAAAAAAACTTCGCCTACACAATATTTCTTCAATCGTTTCATGGTTCACAATTATATTTCATATATTTTGTTTCACCCTATATGCACGTATAATGATTAATTTGTTCATAGTGGGAGAATCGGACTTAATTAGAGTGGGAGTCATGCAACTCTTCGAGGAAAAATAGAGGTGCTAGTTAACCGAATGGCTCGCGGAGGGGAAGAAATTGGCCAGGCCTGATTTATGGAAATGAATTGAAATTGAAAGACAATATTTTGAGCACTTATTAAAAATAAATCTTCTCTTCATTAATCTTTTTATCATAGTAGGTATTTCATTATTTATATCACGTAAAAATTTTTTATGAATTTTTATATTCAAAATCACATGAAGGTCATGATACATAAATTCATTTTGGCTTATTGAATTCATTTTGACTTCAGATATATAATTATGAAATATATATATATATATAGTCCTTCTTAAAAAAAAATATCGATAATATTGAAATCTCAAAAAAATTTGTTGGACATCAATAGATTAATCCTTCTGTATCACTTAACATTTACAATAAACATGAAATCGATATTTTCATTAAATTTTGAGAAAACAATTTCTAATATTTTATTTGGCATATCCTATAAAATAAATTTTAATACAGAATATAATTATATAAAATTTTTTTTTATATTATTTCGATTATATTTTTAAATAATTATAAATATATTATATATTAAATAATTACAAAAATAATTTTAAATAAAGTTTCATATTTGTTATATTTAAACCATAAAAGATGGAAGAAATATTTAATAAAAAAATATATTATATACGTATATATATATATAGTCGAATAATGTATATATATATATGTACTAAAAGGCGGAAGTAAAAATGCATTTTCGTCAGCATGCATGTTAAAATTGCAAGTTAACGAACGCTTTCAAACCTCTCATCGAAGTACTTTTTTTTTCACAAACCATATTTATGTTTGATATCTTATTGAAAAAGATTTTTTCTCTCAAAATATTTATTTTTAAATTCGAATTGTTTCTCAGCAAATCTTTCTACGAGACACATCAAAATTTCAATTATTGCTAAGATATTTTCTTTTCAATTTAATTTAATTTTTACATTTATTTACTTATTCTTTTGTATGTAATACAATTCTTATTAATTTTATTTTATAAAATTATAATCTAAATATTTTTTTATTCATATTACATGATTAATGGTAATTAATATAAATATATTTTTTTTATTATAGCGCATAATATGCAACAATATATATATACAATATATAATATATACAAATTAATAATAAGTTTTATAAAAATTGTTTCATTATCATTTTCGATGTTTTAAGTACTAATTTTTCAAAATTTTTTTAATAAATTTTTTAATAAATTTATTTAAATAAAAATATTTTTCAATCACTATCGTTTAATTAAGTATATTATGGGCTTTTTGTTTATCTCATTGTTAAAGCTTATATTATTACATTGTTAAAAACAATCAATGAATTCATTTCATTCACAAAATATATGTTAATTAATTTTGTTTACCTTTTATATAGATACCGTATTTCATTGTTTTGGCTAAGTTTCCGATGCAAAAACTAATTTTTCACTAAAAAGAATGATGAAATTCGAAAAATCGAGACACTACCGTTTTATTTTGTTTTATGTAAATATATTATATGATACGCGCGACACTTACTAACTCCGGAAAAATAAGATGTACAATGACTGGTAACGATACGCACCGCTCTTCTTATACCCACCACGTGGTTCAGCAGCGCACTCTCCGATTGCTTCGAAAGAACAACCCCCGATTTTTAACTATCATTCTCACTCTTATTCCTAACTTTGCATTTCCTTAATTTCTTAATATTTTTATCTCTATTTTTAATTGTATCAATGAATATATATTTTTAAAATAAAAAAAGATTTATATATCTATATTTCATTATTTATGTATCAATATTTCGCTCGAATTGGTTTTAATTAATAAAATAAATTTCAACTATAATTCAACTATAATTTTTGTTGCGAATAATTTATTTTTAATTTCGATTATCTATACTACGTAAGATAAGAGTGTTTTAAAATAATAATTATCATAAACAATTTGGATTATTTTTCGATTTATAATATAGTAAAATCTTTATAATCTTTTGTTAGTTGAAATAATAAAGAGATGAAAATATTTATGTATAATGTTTATTTGTTAGTAACATAACTAAAAAAAAAATATAATTTTTTAATTAATGATAAAAATTTTTTTAATTATTAATATAGAAATTTTTTTGTTTTTTTTATTGATAGAATTTTATAAATAAGCTTTCAAATGCTGAACTTTTAATTTAGAATTTTAATGCGATAATCTTATTCTAATATTCAGATTTGTAATTTCAGTTTTTTTTATCATATCATTGCAACATTGAATATATGAGAATTTTCATATAATAAAATAAAAAATATTTAATCTTTAGTTTCATATACAATGTTTATTTTTAATATATATAAAATAAAATAATATATTATTAATATAAATTATATAAATTTTATATTAATATTAATTTAGAATTAGTATTTATTTGCTAAATATTTCATTTCAACAGATTAAAATTATTAAAAAAAAAAAATTAACAAAAATTATGTAATTAACAAAAAAGAGGATATCATATTATGCAAACAATTTTTTTCATCAAACATGGAAGAGATTTCAAAGTTAATTTCACTTTTTTAAATAGAATCGTAAAATTTTTAATATAATTGATTTATCTAGACATTTCCTATTAAAAATTACCTATCCATACATACCTATCCATATTGAAAAATCATTGATTTAAAAGATAAAATTTGAATTTACATAAATAAAAATCTTTCAGAAACGAAATATTCAATATAACTTGATATATATTCATTACAAACACAAAAATTATTTCCAATTATCAATTTTGACAAATTTGAACAATCTTTATAATATATTATAAGAATGTATAAGAAAATTAGAATGTATAGAACATTGAAATTTAAAATTGGAATCTCAATATTTGAAAATCACTTATAAAATGTATTAGTAAATAGTCAAAGACAGTTTTATTTTAAATTAATAATTAACAAACTGCAATTTTTTTAATTATGTTGTTATTGCAACGAATGTGGTGTATTTAATAAAATAAAAAAAGATCAGTATTGTTCAATTTGTGAAAATATAAAAAATTTTTTATCTCTTTTCGATAGGATCGATTAAATATTCGATTCGATGGAAAGATGGAACACTGTTAAATTGTTCTCTTTTGTTTTATTTAAAATATCATGACATTTTAAGAATACAATGACAAAGTGAATAAATGAGAAGGGATAGAGGTAGCATATGTGCGTATCGGTTAAAAATGCGTTACTTTGTGCTCTCAAAAATTATGTCATAAATTCTTACCCAGAATAATATGTAAATGGTTTAAATTTGATGCTAAATAGATAAATGTGAAAATGGCAAAAATAACAAAAATCATCTTTTTAATTCTAATCTTATTAATTATATTAATTGTTAATTATATTGGTATCCATCATTTTCGATGAAGTGCGATAATTGGTAGTTGAAGAAAAACACATTATCAAAGTTTTTAATAAATTTATTCGAATTACAAGAATTTTTGCGATATTAGTAATAATAATTCAATGTAATTATAATATAGCAATGTAATTCAATGTAAAATATTACATTTTAACATAAACAAAATGATTTGCATCTTAATAAAATGCAAAAGAATTAGAAGAAGAAACGTATAAAATTAGACGTTACCTTTTGTAATAGAAATAGTATTGTTTAAAGGAAAATAATTTGCTTAAAATCATAATTAAACGAAGAAAACGTTGAGCTATTAAATTCTGTCAGTAGATTTATTCGATCGTTATGTTTCTTCAGAACATTTAACATTTTTTTGTACGTAGGTGTACGTAGGTAATACTTCTTTGATAATTTTCTCGATATACGTTGGAAAGATCATAATTTTATCGATATCTTGAAAATAATCAAAAATAAATTTAGAAAACTTTAAAACACTTAAAAAATAATATTTTTTTTTTCAAATCCCTTTAAAATTATTTTTCTATCTTTATTTTTTTTTCATTATTTTTTTGAAATTATTTGCTATTCTTCGACTTACTAACAATATTTGTTAACGGTATTATATAAAATATTAACAGTATTTTTTAATATTTTGATTTCGTGAAATAAAAAGAATCAATTTTTATGATTGCAATACTTCGCATAATCATTATTGATCTCAATTCATCTTAATTTCTAATGTAAAATAGTTTTTCTATTTTCCAATTTATTTGGCTACGATAAATTTCTCGAAATATATATTATTTCTTTTCAATTTAATGTTTCGTATTGCAAATTGTCTCTTTCTTGTGTCAAATATGCCATATAAGTGCATCTTAATTTATAACAAATCTATATCTTAATCTGGAATCTTTTAATCGTTGGATTTAAAATAATATTTGAATTTAAATGAATATTTTAAATAATTATCTGATAATTATGTCAATGATGTCTGTTTGAACAAATTGATTATTTCTTGTAACGAAAGCTTATATGACACTTCGAAAACATTTTCCACGTTTTCATTAATATTATATAACATTTTCCAAAATTCATATTTTCATGATAATTCATATATTCATAAAATTCATATTTTCTTCAGTTTTATTCGCTTAAAAAGCTTAAATATGAAGGAAACAAAAATTATGTTTTATATCATTGTGAAATAAAAAAAAGTAAAATAGAAAGTGAAACTGTATCCTCTTGGGAGGATATACATGCAAAGATTTTTTTTCTTTCATTTTCTTTTTTTTTCTTTTTCATTTCAATCAGTATAATAATGAGTCGGATAAACTTTGAAAGTTTGCTTATTAAAATAAAAAAAAAAAGAAATAATATCATAATACATTTATGAAGAAACAAGAAAAAAAATGAAAAGTTGCAATAAGTCTGCAAACATTTAACTTTACTAATTGTTTAGAATATTTAATTTTTATAATGCAGTAAATTTGTGAAAGATTACTTATAAAAATATTCTTCATCTTTGATTCGTCAATATTGTGAAAATTAATTTAATAAATAATCCTTTTATTTTTAAAAAATATATATATATTCAATAAATTTATATTAAATAAATCACAATTATATATAATATATATTAGGAAGGGGAAGGGGAGAAAAAAAGAGAAAGAGAGAGAGAGAGAGAGAGAGAAATAGAGAGAACTAATACATATTTATGAGATATCTTTGGAAAGTCCATTCTAAAAGTTAAAAAAAAAACCCAAAAGTTATGCAAAAACATCGATTGAGATTTATTTATCAAATTATAAGCAATTAAAATTTGTTTTTATCATTAAATGAAGCGAGATGAAAAAAGAGACAGATATATAATGAAGAGCTGTCTTCTTTGATAATTGTAAAATTCACTAAAACTGTTTTATCATTGTCTTGTTGCACATTCATTGTATTTTTAATTCTTTTCTCAATTATTTTTAACTTAATAGATAAATCTTAACTAACATTTTTGTACATCAAGTTTTATATATTTTGTGTTTATTTGTTTTTAGTCTGCGAAAAAGAATTGATCTTCTAAAAGTGTTCTATAAATATATTAACATATATATATAAAGAATTTATAGAAAAAAAAAGAATATCAATTTTAATGAATTTTGAATTTAACATTTTTCTACTTATATTTTTTATCACTTATGTCATTGCAAATTAAAATTTTTTTTGTGTTTTACATCTACGAAATTGAAGTGTAGGACGAAAAATATAGGATTTCAAAGAAAAATAGTGGAAGAAAGATGTTTCAATCCTCATCGATAGTGTTTGACGGTTATCATTTACGTTGAAGACAATATTTTTAGTAACACAAAAAACACTTTAGTTAAAATGAATTTTTGTTTTCTAAAAAATATTAAAAATTAATTTTCATTCCTTTTTCATACTTTCAAACACTTGTGATATGTATATATAACATATAACTTTCACTCAAAAACGATTAATTGGTTAGAGTCGAAATGTGCAGCAAAAATTTTTACAAATATATTATTTAACTATTTGCAAGAATTTTTGATGAATATCGAATTAATAATTATATGCACTTTAATAATTATGGCACTTTATAATCTCTTGATTAAAATTCCAAAAAATCTAAATGAAAATATCCATTTGAGAATCCATTTGAGAATAAAAAGCATATAACCAATAATATTGACAATTTTATAATGATATTTTCAATTTGTTTCAATCTTCTCGAAACTGTACACTATTAATAATATTTATTGTCAATACTTATCGATGTTGACAATATCATTGATTGCGTGCGAACTTTTAATTCTTATAATAAATAACCAATGTTTTCGATATAATTGAATTTTTAATTTGAGTAATTTTCTAATAATAAAATTCTAAACTTAAAATAAATCAAAATAAAAAAATATTAATTATATAAATATTAATATTAATGTTAAATATTAATTGTTTTAATTCAGTTTATAACAATAGAATTTTGAAAAAAAAATTTATTTTAACGATTAAATATCTTTTTATTAATATTATTGATTTAGATATAATAATTAAATAACTGATTGATATTAAATGATGATTTTTTATTTTCTATACATTATAAATTTTTCATTTTTATGAATTATCAATTTTTATTATTAAATCTTAGTAATTTCTCTTTTTTTAATCGAGATTTCTTACTGATCGAGTCTAACTTAATATCTAACAAAAAAATTTAAGCAATTAATATTGTATGATTTTTCCCTATTTTATATAGTTAAATGGATATTGCATTCACTATAACTTTTAAATACATAATTTTCACAATAATTTTATTTCTCAAAGTAGTATTCACCATGTAAGAAATTTTACACTCAAATATATTCACACTCTAAGAATTTTGTTCAAAAAATAAATTTGAACCTTTTACACTATATGCAAGATTTCGCGTTAAACAGACATATCTATTATAACAACAACTACAGTAGATATTTCGACATAACACTACGAGTCGAACGTGAGGAATGAATTCCAAAAGACTGTTTCTTCGGTATATATGGTGTTCCACAATATATCCTACAAGTGATTTCGTTATGATCGAGAGATTAGAAAAATTGTATAGGGAATTTACTTTACCATAAATACAACTCATGTCAATTTGCCGGGCTAACCTCAACGCAAACATTTTATCAGTGTACAATGTTGTTTTCTTTTCTCTCTTCCGCGTTCTCGTTCATTGCTCGAAAACTTCCTGTCATCAGGGGAAATGTATTTCACGAGCTCGCTATAAATGAAAATATCTCGTAACTTCTCATAAACCTGTTGCTTCATATTTTAACGTTTTATCGAACGATTTATGTGCTAGGAATGTGTACGATGCTTATATTGGCTTGAAGTAAAACTTGTCGATTATAAAAATATATCGATGTTAGAATATATCATTCATTTGTCGTATCGACAAGATATTATAGAATTGCTATGCAATACGTGAAATAGTCGAATCATTAAAAATTTTTAATTCGTGTATTACTATTTTATTAAACTTTGTATATTACCTTTTATATCTTTTTTAACAGGAAATCATAGTCAAGAGTTATTATTTCTTGCATAACATTTAAAGAAATGCAAATTCAGAAAGGGTTGAATATATCCACGTTATTTCTGCATGATGAAAGATATATGTATAGTCGTAAAAACGTTATGATGTGCAAAAGAATATATATTCGTGTTTAATACGATAATACGTTATGTAACCGAGTCACATAAGAATAAAAGTTGAAAATACAATTGTACTTAATATTTGTTTCGATAATATCTGGACTAAATATTAAAAAGTAAAAAATTAATTTTTTTTTGTTTACTTACTTGCTTAAGAAATAGAATGCTTAATAATGAATAAATTTAATTAAGTATTATAAGTTTTTTTCTAAAGCAATTCATTTATATAATGAAAGTAACAAAAAAATATATATATCAAGTATAACTATGTTATTTGTTACAATGATATTTCGACTAAATAATAAAAAATAGAAAATTAAGAAATAGAGTTTTTATAATGAATAAATTTAAGTAATTTACAATCTTTTTCATAAAATAATTCATTTACATAATGGAAATAAAAAAATAAATAAATAAAATAAGATAAAAATTTTATAAAATTTGAATAATTATTTAATTGAGAATTTGTTTTATTTTTTAATCTTAAGAGTGATTATTAATTTATATTTATATTGTTTTTAAATCTGTTACCATTCCTTTGTCTATATTTATTACAAATATTTTTATTCCCATTTTTATCTCTGTTAATAATTATTCACAAGTTTCAGTATTCATTTTATTTATTTAATTATTTTCACATTGAAGTCTTATTATCTTGATTTTCTCTGTTTTAACCAATATTAATTAGTATTTAAATTTTTGTTTTTCAGATCAACAATTCGTATAATCTCTATTTAAAAAAAAAACTATAAAACATGGTAAGATGATTCTTTCTTAAGTTATACAGTAACAGAAAATTTTTTTCTTGAAAATTCACGTGTAATCTGTTTAAAAAAAATGATCTTTCTTTTGTTTTTTTGCAGAAATTTAGATTTTTAGGTGATGGCGATTGTCCTGACTGGTTGCTAGCCGAAATCAACACATTGTCACGTATGGTATGCTTTATTTTAATTTTTTTTACATTGTAAAAAATAAAATAATTTTATAATATAAATTAAATAATCTTATATAATTATTTTTCACAGACATCCATTAAAATTAAGATATTAGGACAAACGGTTGCAAAGTATCTTACGGAAGGAGAACTCGATGTAAGTATTAATTTATAATTGTTCTAAATTAATTATATTTTTTTGGAAAAAAGTATGGCCTTTTTTTATTATAGAAATATATATACATATTATAGAAATTAAGAATTAAAATTATTTGGCAAGAATAAATAAAAAAGTTTTGAAGAAATCCTAAATAAAATAATATATATTAAATTAATGTGATATTATAAAAAACAATTTATAGATTATGTTTTAATTTTTTAATTTTTAATTTTTTTTTTTAAGGAAGAAAAAATAAAAAAAATTACTCAAGATGCCAAGATTGGTAAGTAGAAATTAATTGTATTAAACATTAAATACCACTTTATTATTTTTATATTTCACAAAAATATAAATAATAATATCTTAATCGTAATGATTTCTGTTCTTTCACGTTTTTATATATTGTACTGTCTCTCTTTTATGAAGAATTGAACGATGCAAAGGCTATGGTAGCAGCTCTTGAATTAATCTTTACATCGTCTGCTCGATATGGCGTTTCTGCCGCTGATTTAAGCAGTGAATTACAGCAACTAGGACTCCCTCGTGAGCATAGCGCTGCAATTGCCAGATTACATACGGATTATTGTCCTCAAATTACTGCTACGCTTTCTTCCCAATCCTTGAGAGGTAATCAATGAACGAAATAATTGTTACAATTTAAAAGTTACAATTTTTCCAACAAAACATACTATAATATTATCAAGAATATATTATTAAGAAAATAATGTACAATTATTGAAGTTTTTTTAAATTTCATCTATTGATATTTTTTTCTATTCTAATTTTAGTTTAATTTAATTGTATTCTAATTTTAAATTTTTCAATATCATAATTTTATTGCATACTGTACGTAGTAATATTATAATGCATGCATTTTTACAGTGAGTAGATTATCATCGATTGAAGTTTTGTCCTGTGATAATTCGTCACCTTTCTCCACGGTATCTCTTAAATTAAAGAAATTGGATGGAAATGTGGAAGATTCTATTATTAATATTTCAAAAAAAGATGTACATGTTCTATTAACAGGTGAGAATTAAAATTTAAAAAAAAAATGTTAATTATAATTAATCATTCGTTTGTTTTTTATAGAATTACGAAGAGCCAAATCATTGATGGAAAACCTTTGAATAAATAATGTTCTATGTATTAAACACAATTTTTATTAAAAATAATAAAGTATACTGTTCTTATTACAAATAATAAAGTAATGCTAAAAAAAAAAAATAAAATATATTTTCTTTGTGTATTTTATTTTATATCCTTTATTATCGCGTTTTTGATAAAAACAAATATTATAAATCAACGATACGATAAGTATTATAATTGTTTATATAGAAAGCATACGTCTTATTAAATGTAAATATCCCTTTCATAAAACATATTGACGCACAATGAAAAAATAAAATTTCTGAAATTTAAGAAAATAAGAAATATTATATAGCATAAGTACGAGGAAAGTATTGTTAAGGTATAATGTATATTTATTATATTATCATTTTTGTCATATAGCGTAACATTGTTATTTCTATAGTAATAATAATAATAATAATAATAATAATAATAATAATCATCATCATCATCATAATCATAATCATAATCATAATCATAATCATAATAATAGTAATCATAGCACCATGAACACTCCACAGTAAGTTTTTTTTTTTTTTTTTTTTTAATTCGTTATTCGAAAAACACGACGCGCTGATGCGCTTCAAGGGGTGAGAACCGCGATTTATATAATAAATACAATTGTGAAAAACTGTACTCGTCTTAACGTCTGCAACGCAGTCTCATAACGGCAGAAGATCGACTGTGAAGAAGAATGACTAGATGATCTTTTAATATTAGGAAATTGTTTTTCTGACTAGAACATTAGCGTATCCGATATTTCGCGTCGAGTAAACAAACTCTGGTACTATTACCGATTGCTTTTACTTTCAAACATTTTTATCACTTCATTATCAACTCGTTTGATATTTAACAGTTTTTTTCTTTTTTTTTTTTTTTCGCATGGCTCGAATGACGATAATCTTTTCGACTCGGTCAAATTGGAAGAATTCGTGTCAAAATTTGAACGAGAGCACTTACCCCGATACGCTCGAGTGTCGGATACGTGTTACAAGTCGTGTAAAACGACGCCTTTTAAGTTGATATCTAAATAAAACCGTATCACCGTTCTCACACCCGTTTTAGCATCGCGATTTAGGGGTTCGTACAGGTGTTGAGGTTCGCACTTCGTTATCTTCGCATACCCTTTTTTTCCTTCCCATATATAGATTTCTTTCTATATTTTTTTTTTTTTCTCTCCTTTGTCTTTCCATTCATATATTTTATATATATATATGTATATATATATATATCTTTGTATATATGTTATGTATACGCGTGCACATGTGTGCACGTGGTTTAAGTGTGTATGTGTATATCTGTTTGTCTTCTTTTCGGTGTGTATGTGTTTATATATATTTTTATATATATATACCTTTTTTTTTTTTTTTATCATCTTTATATTTTAATCTAAACTGTCTTAATGAAAGCTCGTTCTTAACTTTTATATTCACCGTTGTTTTTTAATTTAAATTCTTTTTCTTGATCATCAATTTGTTAATACAAGTTGTGTCTAAATTGTTCACTTTATTTGTTACCAATGTTAATGGCTGTGTTTGTTTACTCATCCCGTTCGTTTCGTTACATTCAATTTCATAATTTTAATATCCTACCTAAACAGCTGGTCGTTATTAATTGTCAATAAATAATACATAAATACATAGGTACATATGATTTCTCGCTATCGCGTCTTTTTTTTTCTTTTTTTTTTCTTTTTTTTTTTTTTTTTTTTTTTTTTTTTTACTTTCCTCTCATCACAAGCAACAAAATTATCATTCACGATCGATGGTAACAATGACGATACGATCATGCTAATGATGGTAAAAATAACAATGCAACAACAACAGCAACAACAACAATAACGATAAAAACAACGACAATAATGGGGATGATGACTGTAACGATGCAATAGTGATAGTTATCAATTTAGCAATAATAATAACAATATATATATATATATTATACATACATATATATATATTATACATAATTACGACGATGATGGCAATAATCATAACGGTATCATAATAACGATAATAATAATAATAATAATAACATTACTCATATTAATAATAATAATATTAATAATAATAAGAATGATAATGATGATAATGATAATAATGTTGATAATGTGACAATAGCAGAGAGCAGCGGCAGTAGTAGCAGTAATGGTGATGATGCCAATAACAATGATAAGTAATATTAATAATAGCAGTAATAATGATGATGGTGATAATAATAACGATAAAAACCACAATACATAACAAACATATTATTTTCATTTAGATCAAACTTTTGCTCCATAAAACAAATCTTATTGATTTTGCTTTGTGTTAAACTTAAATCTAAAAATCCGGTTTAGTGTGTTATCATAACATAATGAAAGTGAAGAAAAAGTGAAAAAGTAAGAAAAAAAAATTAATAAATAAATAAATAAATATGCGAAAATATACACACGAAGGAACAAACAAGCGAGTATCTTGTGAAAAAAATTGTAATAAACGAGTAGTAAAAACTTACACACTAACTACAGCATTTATTGGACCCGGAGTTTAAGTCAATCACAATTAGTAGAATGTATACTTTTTCTTCGTGTTTTTATTTGGTTCTTTTTGCTGAACCTGGTGAACGATCGTGAGATATTGTTTTCGTATACGATATTAGAATCGATCGATTTATATAGGCCATTCATTATGCTCAAACATTCCTCTGTACCTTCATACTTTGATTGTTCGACATATTTCGATAACGAATCGTTGATTAAATTTTTTTTTTTTTTCAAGTTCTCCGTGGTCCCTTGGATTCCACGAATCCAAGTAATATAAAATCGAATGTGATACTGATTTTTTTTTTTTTTGTAGGTCGATCAAAATCGCATTCGTTCAATTGGTATACCATACGTATGCATGAACATTGTTATACATATACATGTATAATAAATATATGTATATATGTATATATATATATATATATATATATATACGTGTAAAATAAATCTTTCCACTATGTCACTTAATGCATCTTCCTCTTTATCACCGAAACAACTAAAAACACAATGTTTATCTGAGCATGTATCCTCATGATTTATAAAGCTAGGTTTATTATTAGGTGAAAATTGTTTCTTTGATTAGATGAGTATTTTAAATTATATAGTAGGACTATATATAAGAAATGTTGCGAACATGTTCATTTCTCGTACTTACATGATGCAGAATTTTATTTCGTCTGCCTGGAAGATATCATTGGCGAATTATTTTTTCGATTTCGAAAATTCATAATCATTCCCATAAAAATTATTATCATTGCCATCATCATCACCATTATCATCATTATCATCATTATAATCATCATCGTTGTCGTCGTCGCTGTCGTTGTCGTCGTTATCGTCACCGTTATAGTCACCATTACCGTCGCCATTATCTTTATTACTATCACGATAATCAGCGCCATACCGTCATCAATAGTCGTCATTGTTGGCATTGGTGTTGACGTTAACGTTCCATCCACGTTGTCATCACCATTGTCACAGTCAACTATCATCATGATTGCGCCATTATTATCATGATGATCATTGCATTGTTCTCAGCATCGTTATCGCGATTACCATTTTAATCATTACACGTTTACACAATATCATCCAGTTACCGAGCAATTGTAACGCCATAGTGATATTCTCGAGCGAAACTCGAGAGTTTCTCGTTGTTCCAACGCAAATAAGTACAAAATGGATCTCGACTCAATTGCCATCGACATTTTTAATCCGAACGCTTCCTTTTTACAGTCTTTGCTTTCTTTTCTTTTCTTTTCTTTTTCTTTTTTTTTTTTTTTTTTTTTTATACGCGAAGCAGATAGCGATCGAACACTAGTTTCTCCTCAATATGAAATATCGGAATCATCGCGTTTTCTAATGAAGAAAGAAAGAAAGAAAGAAAGAAAAAAAAAAAAAAAAAGAAACGAACAAATTCATGGAATTCGAAATATCTCTAGCACAATCTCATCATCGGTACGACACCGTAATTATCGTTTGGTCTAGTTTTTAAAATGGTGCATGATCTGGGAAGTGGTATTTCGTTTGTTTTGAAATGAAAACATTCTGTTACGTATATTGTTATATATATCTACTAAAAAATATCTATAAACGGATTTATCATGGGAATGAACAACTCTATTTTTAAATCGTCCCGCCTCGATCCGAAAAGGGGACATTAAAATAAAAAACAGAGGTGTCCATTCCAATACGATTATCGAACGTGGACAATTGTTGTCCATTGGATGGATGTTGTACGATATTTTTTACTTTTTATCGCCATCTTAATTTAGCTTCCAATTTTCTACCTTTTTTTTTTCTCTTTTTTTTTTTTTTTTCTCTCTGTCGAGGAAGAAAACATTATTTTAGATCGCTTTGTTTCTTCGTTTATTCACCTATTACCGTTACTAGTAACGGATTTGAGAGGCATTAGGAATGAAACATCGACAATATTGGACATTTTTTTTCTACATAATACTTGTTGTTGTTGTTGTTGTTGTTGTTGTTGTTGTTATTGTTATTGTTGTTATTTGATCCAACCTTTTTTCTACCTTTACGTATAGAAACACAACACAGATAGATTTCTATCTATAGTACTTTCCAGGTGTACCATATAATCGTTTATCTCTGTTACTTACACGAGTAAACATTTACGACGAGAAGATTGATTTTTAAATTCCACAACAACGAAGAATCGTGTTATGCATACGAATCGTTCAAGCTCGAATTGATCTCCTGGTTTGTCGGAAATTTAACATCATAAAAAAATGTACAAAGAGTATCATTTCTCATTAACTTTGTCCACCTGTTTTATATCTTGTCCATTATGCGTATAATATTACCATGTCGTATGACTCTAATAACCTTTTGTACGTCTTGTCCGTATTATTGCTAGGCTGTGTTGCGTTGTTCCTGTTTGTCTTCATTTCTTTTTCTTCTTTTTTTTTTTCTTTTTTTTTTTTCTACACATTTTATTTAATTGTTTTCAATCGAGTCGAATATCGGTGTATAAAAAGATAATAGTTTACGGTGCAAAGAAGAGCTTCGGTATAAGCATTCTCTACGCAGTTTTCTAATGGATTTCTAAGCTTAGTTTGAAAAACTAAGAACAGGCCAAATCTGTTTATCGTACGTATCAGCAAAGGTCGCATGAACGAGTATCAAGGGAGGTGATCAATGTCATTTTAATATAACTGTCATTGCACATCTTTATCGAATAAGAAGAACGAAAGGAAGATTGATAGAGAAGAACGAATAGAAAAAAAAAAAAAAATAACAGATAAGAGTAGGAGCAATTGTACGCGTCCTCGTCATCGTCCTCGTCCTTGTCGTCTCCGTCGTCTTCGTTGTTGTTGTTGCTTTTGATATTTTGTTGTTGTTGTTGTTGTTGTCACATGGATGTTGTCATATTATATAACGTAGTAGAGTTAGTCTCGTGTTAACGTATCTCTCGATCCAATTAACCTGTGCATTAAAAAACAAGGAACAACTGCATATCGATTCGTATGGGATGATTAGGCACGAAATTCGGATCGTAAAACAACGACCACGTCAATGTCGTTCGATGTAGCCTCTCCTTAAGTTTTCTAAAGTTTCATGAACCGCTAATAGGCACGGTAAGGAATTCGCGAAACGGCAAGTCCAGAAACGAAGCGATAAAATACACTCTCTGAACACCGCTCAGAACTCAACTATTACGGCTGAGCAGGCTGCCAATCCCTAGAATTCAAGTCTATAGGCACTGCAACTAGTCTCGTGGTCCTGCAGATTAATCGTGCATCGGGATGCCGAGGGTGAAAGGTCAATGTGATTCGCGGCCAGGGCTTCCTCGTTGTCCGCAACCCAATAGCCCAATGTGTCGGTGTCGTAAGTCGGTATCATAGTCACCTCTGAGAAACAAGATCATCAAGATCGTGAATCCAATTACAATCTAAATACTAATATATAATCCTAACTTTTTCGTCGATCTCTCGAACGTCTCGACGATACTTACCGAGATCTTTGTCCTCCCAGGATCTTTTGGCTTCCAACAAAGCGTCGTACACCTCGCGGCTCGGCTCTGTGCCGCTGAACACGTAATATCTTGCCCGTACCCTTTTGAAAAATTCCAACGACGTGTAATACGAGTTCCCGTGATGAGGCACGTAAGTCAAATCCACGTAAACCGGTTGCACCTTGTTCTTCGAATCTTTCATCTTCTTCTCGTTCTTTCCCGGGCTCTCCGAACGTTTCTTGTTCTTTATGTTCTCGGACAGCACCCTCTTCGCTTGCTTCTTCTCCTTCTTCGGTGTCCCCGGTGCTCCCTTGTTGGAAATTTCGTTGGTCACCGGTGCGGGCGAGGGCAATCTCAACGGTTCCCCCCAATCGTGTATCGCGTCGAAATTTATCTCCGTATCGGAACGTGGCTCATTGTTCGCGTTGTTACTCGTGTCGCTGTTCCCGGGTTGAGATTTCTCATTTTTCAGGTTGAACTTGCGAGGCGGGACGGGGGATGGAAGGCCGAGAGGGGTGCCCCAACCGTCCAACGGGTCCTTCTTCGTCTCGGTCCTCGAATCGTCCTCCTTGTCGCTTGCGTCCGACGCCTCCTGGCGAACGCTCCCGTTCGTGTACCTCGACGAGACAGCCCTTCCACGCGACTCGGCTGATTCCTTTCCTTCCACCCCCATAGTTTTCTCGAAATCGAGGCCAGCCTCGTCGATGTACCTCTTCCCGTCTTGCCTCTCCTTGTGATCGCCGGCGTACTCTTTCTCCACCAGGAAACGTTTGAACGCGTACGATGAGTCGCTGTGCTGCTCCCTCGTCGAAATCGAAGAGAGATCCCCGCCCTTGCCGAGTTGAGACGAGGTTGGCAGTTCGCCGTAATGGCTCCCTGCCATACCGACTTCCTTCTCTTTTTCTTGCTGCGCGGATCGATGAAGGGGGATGTCGATGCCGCTTTCCTTGCTTGCCACGTACTCGTCCACCTTCACGTCCACTTTCTCGGCCAGGATCACCGTCTCCCCCTTCTCGTTCGTCGTTTCCGTCACCTCTCGAGTCGTGGTCACGATCTCTCCGTCGTCGGACACCGTCTTCGTAGTGGTGATGATCGTTCGGATCACCTCGCCTGATCTGAATCCTTCGGGGGTCCCCGTCAACGACCTGCCCTCCGATCTTCTGTCGGGCGTGGATCTCCCGGATGGTACGCCACCGATATCGGAGGCAATGTCGCGCACGTGAGGGGATACCGGCCGTTTCTCCGTTTTTACCTCCGCCTCCAGTTTCTTCGTCCCTCCCTCCTCGTCCATCCGTTTCTCCTCCTTCTCCTGCTTTCTCGCAGTGTCTTTCCCCAAGGTTTCCCTGATCACGGTTTCCTTGATCGTCGTTCCCTCGTCGATGGCCGAAATATCGCTCTCATCCACCTTCGTGATCGTTGTCGTCACCTTCACGTCGGCGCGTGTGCTCGTTACGATGTCGGATAATTTATGGCCGGTAAACAGTTTCTCAGCATCTGACAAGCTCACCTTACCATCGGACAACGCGTCCCCGGTGATCACAATTTGTTTCGTCTCCTTCCTCACCGTCTCGATCGTATCCGGGATCGTTATTTCCTTGATCTCTTTGATCGTTTTTAAATCTTCGATCTCATCCTCCGGAACGATCTCACGTTTCACGATCTTCTTCACTATGATGACCTTACCGTCTGGTGAAATTTCTGATTCCTCCTCGCCTAATAATAATTTCTCGTCCATAGCGGCCTCCTTGATCTCCAGCCTCGTTGCATCCGACGACGATTCTTCGGTCATCTTCCTGATCGATTCGCCGATTTTACTCTCTTTCAGTATTTGAATAGTATCTGGCTCTTCCTCGAGCACTTCCCGCTTCACGATTCTCTTCACCACGATCACTTTACCGTCCGACGAAATTTCTGGCCGCTGTTCGACCGATTCCTCCTCGATCTCGACCGGCTCACCGATCTTGCTCTCTTTCAGTATTATCTGACCAGGTTTTCCTTCCGTCTCCACGACGGACGTCCTCTGGGTCACCGTGGAGGTGATAGTGGAAGAGGTGATCTTGGAAACGTCTTTGTCTGGTTTAACGACACCCGATTTCTCCTCCATTTTCTCCACCGTGGAGGCCGTGGGTTCCGAGATCGAGTCGGGTGTCTCGTCTCGGGTCATATCGGGCGTTGACTTGCCCGAGAGCGTCGTGATGTGAGTGGTTCGTATCTCCGTCACCCCGCCGACGAACGCTTTGTGAAATTGGCTCTCGTATTGGCCGACCGTGTAATCAGATATAGACGCGTCCATTTGCGTGCCTTGTTGCTGTATTCTTGGATATTCGGATCCCTTGTAATCGTAAGACAATTTTCTTTCTTCGTATCGAGGGGATGGTGATTTTTCGTAACGGAAGCCATCCTTGGCGTAACTGTCTTCACCCTCCTCGTCCTCTTGATAGTCGATCTCCGAGTCAATTATGGATTCTCGGGCAAGTTTCTTCTTCAAAATTATCTCCTCGATTATTTCTAGAATGATGTATCGGGGCAGAGATGTCCTTACAGTGATCTCTTCCAGTATCTCTTCGGTGATCCTCCTCCCCTGTTTGATATAATCCTCCTCCAAAAACCTCTCCATCTCGACCCTCTTCTCTTCCGAGATCGATACCTCCTCGTCGATGTGGGGATCGGAGCGCGCAGGGCTGTCCTGGGTGGATTTGTCGGAAGCGATCAGCTCTGAACTCAAGCTCGAGCTTATGGAACCTTCGCTCGTGTCTTTTGTCGCGTCTTTGCCTCGCGCCATTTTCGCTTCGTCCTCCGATCTTTTATGCTCGGCAATTTCTAAAATCGAATCTCTGCGTATCTTTCTCGTCATAATGATCGTTTCGATGATATTCATCACTATAAACTCCGACACCGAATAAGTTCTAATTATCTCTTCTATCACGTACGTTGTAATTTTTCTTCCCTTATTTATATATTCCTCTAAGATATATCTTGTGATATTTTCTTCCTTATCGGCCGTTGTATCCCCCTTCCGCTCGTCTTTCAATCGATCGGCACCCAATATTCTATCCTTATCGTCGATTTTCTCACCCAATTCCGGTGATATTGATTTACGAGAAACGAACGACTCTTCCCTGCCCGTTACATCGCGTGACGATGGTACTGTGCACACCATGTCCTTAGACTTTTCAATCGCGTCTGTTTTATCGACAGGCGACACAGATTTATCTTTAATCTCGTCACCAGGGAACTTCGAAATTTCCTTTTTATCGGGAACGTCCGACGAAATCGAACATTTCCTTCTGTCGCTAATTCGTAAATCCAAAATGGATGTGGGCGATACATCAACCGATCTCTTTAAATCAGAAGTCGAATCAACATCGTGCTCAGCGATATCGGGCGATTTCGTTTTAACCGATGCATCTTTGATCTCCGTCGGTAAACTAGTTTCACTCGGGGACTTGGATTTCTCGATATCCTTCACGTCACTCGCAACACTGGGAGATTTCGACTTATCTAATGCATCTCTTGTTTCCGTAACTACGCTTGTTACACTGGGAGATCTAGATTTATCGATATCTTTCAGATCTGCCGGTGTATCACCAGCAATGCTAGGCGATTTGGACTCCGCTGCATCTTTTGGTTCCGTCGTGATACCAGTTACACTTGGAGATCTCGATTTTTCAATATCTTTCAAATCGGTTAAATCGACAGCAATACTAGGTCTCTTATCCGCTACCTCCTTTTGTTCCGTAACGACACTGGTTACACTAGGGGACCTAGATTTTTCTACAGTCTTCCCTTCGATATCTTTCGAATCGGTATCGCTGACAACACTTGGTGATTTCGATATATCTTTTGTCTCTGTTAGAGCGCTAGGAGATACGCTGGGAGATTTAGATTTTTCTTTCGTAGGGATATCATCGGGCGCTTCGCCAGCAATGCTAGGGGATTTCGATTTTTCTAAAGGTTCTTTCGATTCCGTAACACTTGTGACACTTGGAGATCTCGATTTTTCGATACCTTTTGCGTCAACGTCCTTCAAATCAGGGGCATCTCCAGTTATGCTAGGCGATTTTGATTTATCCGATGGTTCTCTCGTTTCTGCGGTGATACTTGTCACGCTAGGGGATCTAGACTTCTCAATATCTTTCATAACGTCGACATCTTTCATATCGACAACATCACCGGCGACACTAGGCGATTTTGATTTATCCACAGCCAGTTTCGTTTCTGTTATACTACTTGTCACGCTCGGAGATCTAGATTTTTCAACATCTTTCACAACATCAACATCCTTCAAATCAATTGATTCTCCTGCGACGCTAGGAGATTTTGATTTAATTTCTGTCCCCTTCTGATCTGTTATTTCGCTTGTTAGGCTCGGAGATCTGGATTTTTCTATATCTCTTGTATCGACATCTTTCAAATCGGTAACATCACCAGCAATACTGGGCGACTTTGATTTATCGAAGGCCTCTTTCGGTTCTGTAGTGACACTCGAAGATCTAGATTTTTCAATATCTTTTACATCAACGTCCTTTAAATCTAGTTCTTCACCAACAACACTGGGCGATTTTGATTTATCGGCTGGTTCTTTCTGTTCACTTGCAACACTCACCGTGCTTGGAGATTTTTCAATACGTTTTACATCCTTAAAATCAGGTTCTTCACCAGCAACGCTGGATGTCTTTGATTTGTCCGATGATTCTTTGATTTCTGCTGTGACACTAGTTACACTGGGAGATCTGGATTTATCTACGTCTTTCATATCAATATCCTTTAATTCTGGCTCTTCCCCAACAACACTCGGTGACTTTGATTTATCTGATGGTTCTTTCACTTCTGTTGTGATACTCGCCACGCTGGGAGATCTCGATTTTTCAATCTCTTTTGCAACATCTTCGGATTTTTCTTTGATTTCTGTTGTTAAACTTGGAGATCTGGATTTTTCAATATCTTTTGTATCGACATCTTTTAATTCGGCAATATCACTAGAAACACTGGGTGACTTTGATTTATCCGATGGTTCTTTCACTTCCGCAGTAACACTCGTTACACTTGGAGATCTGGATTTTTCTACGTCTTTCATCTCAACATCCTTTAACTCTGGCTTTTCACCAGCAACACTGGGAGACTTTGATTTATCTGAAGGCTCTTTTTCTTCTGCTGCGACACTCGTTACGCTCGGAGACCTCGACTTTTCAATTTCCTTTGTATCTTTCAATTCAGCAACTTCATCAGTAATACTGGCAGACTTTGATTTATCTAATGATTCCTTCACTTCGGTTGTAATACTTGTTGCGCTGGGAGACCTCGATTTTTTAATCTCTTTTGTATCAACATCCTTTAATTCTGGCTCTTCACCAGTAACACTCGGTGACTTTGATTTATCCAATGGCTCTTTCACTTCTGTTGTGACACTTGCTACGCTGGGAGACCTCGACTTTTCCATTTCTTTCGAGTCAATATCCTTTAACTCTGGCTCTTCATCAGCAACACTCGGTGACTTTGATTTATCCGATGGCTCTTTCACTTCTGTTGTGACACTTGCTACGCTGGGAGATCTTGACTTCTCTATCTCTTTCGAGTCAACATCCTTTAACTCTGGCTCTTCACCAGCAACGCTGGGTGTCTTTGATTTATCCGATGGCTCTTTCACTTCTGTTGTGACACTTGCTACGCTGGGAGACCTCGACTTCTCTATCTCTTTCGTCTCAACATCCTTTAACTCTGGTTTTTCACCAGCAGCACTGGGAGATTTTGATTTATCCGATGGCTCTTTCACTTCTGTTGTGACACTTGCTACGCTGGGAGATCTTGACTTTTCTATCTCTTTCGTCTCAACATCCTTTAACTCTGGTTTTTCACCAGCAACACTGGGAGACTTTGATTTATCTGATGGCTCTTTTGTTTCTGCAGTGATACTTGTTACACTGGGAGATCTAGATTTTTCAATCTCCTTTGTATCAATATCTTTCAATTCAGCAACTTCATCAGTAACACTTGGAGACTTTGATTTATCCGTTGGTTCTCTTGTTTCTACTGTGACGCTTGTTACGCTGGGAGACCTCGACTTTTCAATTTCCTTTGTATCAACATCTTTTAATTCAGCAACTTCATCAGTAACACTTGGAGACTTTGATTTATCCGTTGGTTCTTTTGTTTCTGCTGTGACACTCGTTATACTTGGAGACCTGGATTTTTCAATCTCCTTTGTATCAACATCTTTCAATTCAGCAACTTCATCAGTAACACTGGGAGATTTTGATTTATCCATTGGTTCTTTTGTTTCTGCTGTGACACTTGTTACACTGGGTGACCTCGACTTTTCAATCTCTTTTGTATCAACGTCTTTCAATTCAGCAACTTCGCCAGAAATACTAGGCGACTTTGATTTATCCGTTGGTTCTTTTGTTTCTGCTGTGACACTCGTTACACTTGGAGACCTGGATTTTTCAATCTCCTTTGTATCAACATCTTTCAATTCAGCAACTTCATCAGTAACACTGGGAGATTTTGATTTATCCATTGGTTCTTTTGTTTCTGCTGTGACACTTGTTACACTGGGAGACCTCGACTTTTCAATCTCTTTTGTATCTACATCTTTCAATTCAGCAACTTCATCAGTAACACTGGGAGACTTTGATTTATCTGATAGTTCTTTCACTTCTGTTGTAATACTTGTTGTACTAGGAGATCTTGACTTTTCAAATTCTTTTTTATCGACATCTTTCAGATCAATAACTTCACCAGCAATACTAGGCGATTTTGATTTATCTGATGGTTCTTTTGTTTCTGCAGTGACACTCGTTACACTTGGAGATCTGGATTTTTCAATCTCTTTTGTATCAACATCTTTCAATTCAGCAACTTCATCAGTAACACTGGGAGACTTTGATTTATCTGATGGTTCTTTTGTTTCTGCAGTGACACTTGTTACACTGGGAGATCTAGATTTTTCAATTTCCTTTGTATCAACGTCTTTCATTTCAGCAATTTCACCTGCAACACTGGGAGACTTTGATTTATCCATTGGTTCTTTTGTTTCTGTTGTGACACTCGTTACACTTGGAGATCTGGATTTTTCAATCTCCTTCGTATCAACATCCTTTAATTCTGATTCTTCACCAGTAACACTCGGCGATTTTGATTTATCTGATAGTTCCTTAACTTCTGTTGGTGCACTTGTGATGCTAGGAGTCCTCGATTTTTCGATTTCTTTTATATCAACATCTTTCAATTCAGCAACTTCGCTAGCAACACTAGGTGATTTTGACTTATCTGATGGTTCCTTTAGTTCTGCAATAATACTTGGAGATCTGGATTTTTCTACGTCTTTTACCTCAACATCTTTTAATTCTGGTTCTTCACCAGCAACACTGGGCGATTTTGATTTATCTGATGGTTCTTTTGATTCGATAGTAACACTTGTTACACTTGGAGATCTGGATTTTTCTTTATCTTTTATCTCAACATCCTTTAATTGTGGTTCTTCACCAGCAACACTGGGCGACTTTGATTTATCCGATGATTCTTTTGGTTCCGCAGTAACACTCGTTACACTTGGAGATCTGGATTTTTCTATATCTTTTATCTCAACATCCTTCAATTCTGGCTTTTCATCAGCAACACTGGGAGACTTTGATTTATCTGATGGTTCTTTTGGTTCCGCAATAACACTCGTTACACTTGGAGATCTGGATTTTTCTACGTCTTTTATCTCAACATCTTTTAATTCTGGCTTTTCATCAGCAACACTGGGAGATTTTGATTTATCTGATTGTTCTTTCGATTCCATAGTAACACTTGCTACACTTGGAGATCTGGATTTTTCTACGTCTTTTAGCTCAACATCTTTTAATTCTGGCTCTTCACCAGCAACACTGGGCGACTTTGATTTATCTGATGGTTCTTTCGGTTCTGTAATAACACTTGTTACACTTGGAGATCTAGATTTTTCTATGTCTTTTATTTCGACATCCTTTAATTCTGGCTTTTCTCCAGTAACACTGGGAGACTTTGATTTATCTGATGGCTCTTTTTCTTCTGCTGTGACACTTGTTACACTGGGGGATCTTGATTTTTCAATTTCTTTTTTATCAACATCTTTCAAATCAACAATTTCACCAGCAATACTGGGTGACTTTGATTTATCTGATGGTTCTTTTACTTCTGCTGTAGTGCTTGTTACGCTGGGAGATCTGGACTTTTCTATTTCTTTTATGTCGACGTCTTTTATTTCTGCTGTTACACTTGGAGATCTGGATTTTTCTACGTCTTTTATCTCGACATCTTTTAATTCTGGCTCTTCACCAGCAACACTGGGCGACTTTGATTTATCTGATAACTCTTTTGGCTCTCCAGTAACACTCGTTACACTTGGAGATCTAGATTTTTCTTTATCTTTTATCTCGACATCCTTTAATTCTGGCTTTTCTCCAGCAACACTGGGAGACTTTGATTTATCTGATGGCTCTTTCTCTTCTGCTGTGATACTTGTTACGCTGGGAGATCTTGACTTTTCAATTTCTTTTTTATCAACATCTTTCAAATCAACAATTTCACCAGCAATACTGGGTGATTTTGATTTATCTGATGGTTCTTTTACTTCTGTTGTAGTGCTTGTTACGCTTGGAGATCTAGACTTTTCTATTTCTTTCATATCAACGTCTTTTATTTCTGCTGTTACACTAGGAGATCTAGATTTTTCAACCTCTTTTGTATCAACATCCTTTAATTCTGGTTCTTCACCAGAAACGCTAGGTGACTTTTCTATTGTTTCTTTAACTTCTGCTGGAACACTAATTACACTTGGTATTCTAGATTTTTCAATGTCTTTTAAATCTGGCTCTTCTTCAGGACTAGGTGTTTTTGATTTATCCATTGTTTTCTTTTCTTCTGTAGGAATACTTGTTACACTAGGAGATCTTGATTTTTCAATTTCTTTTGTCTCTATATCTTTTAAATCGGGTTCATCTTCAGCAATACTGGGCGATTTTGATTTTTCGGATACCTCCTTTGACTCTGCTGTAACACTTGTTACACTAGGTGTTCTAGATTTATCAATACTTGTTGCTTCTACTTCTTTCGAATCTTCGATATCACCAGCAATGCTGGGCGATCTTGTTTTAACTTCTGTTTCATCTATTTCACTTGGTGATTTAGATTTGTCGATTACCTTAGTTTCAGCCTCTGTTACAACATGAATTTCACTTGTAATACTAGCTCGTTTCGATACATCGATCACTGTCTTTGTTTCTATTGGTATACTTTCGGCCTTCGTTTCTTCTTTGACTTTCTCAATTTTTTCAATAACGTGCTTTTCTATATCTACTTTCTCCTTCATTTTCATTTCTTCTTCTTTGGGAGAAACTATTTCTTTGTCCGTGATATCAAGTTCTTGAATCTTTTCTGTTATAATGGGAGATTTTGGTTTTTCTGTAGTTGATGTAGTATCTGTAACAAAAGTTGATTTTAATGTATCGATTGGTTCTTTGATCTTTTCATCACTAATACTTAGCTCTTTATCAGTTACAATTGTTGTAGTATCTAATTTTGTTAATGTATGTATTTCCACTTTAGATTTATCAACATCTACAATTGGAAGCTTATCCTTATCAATAATATCAGTCTGTTTAATATCAGAGGATATTTTATCCTCAATTATTTTTGATTCATCAGGAATTTTTGCTTCTAAATCTTTCAGTTTCTCTTCTTTTATTTTAACCTCGCTTATCTCCTGCAAATCATCTTTCTTTTCTATTTTATCTTGATCAGTAGAGATTTCTAATTTGTGATCTGTGATTAATTCTTTTTCCTCTATTTTGGCAGGTTCGATAATTGTTTCCTCTTTTGGTGATTCACTCTTTTCACGCGATACACACACTTCTTCTTTTTCATCTTTTTTCACTTCGATTTCACGAATCTCTTGGCTAATTTCTTCAACTCGCTTTGTTATGGTTTCTGTTTCTAAAATTAATTTTGCCGGTTCTACCTCTTTTGTATCGATTGGAATTTTGCTCGGTTCTTTTAATTTTTCCGTGGGTGATTTCGCAAAAATGGTTTCTGCCGGTGAAACGTCCTCCGATCGAATCGATTCGGATGATTTTAATGCACTTATTTCAAGCATTTTCTTATCAGTTTCTTCTTTGGACTTTTGTAAATGATCTTCAACAATTTTTTCATGCAATTCTTCTTTCTCAGTAATGTCAGGTTTTACTTTAGCCAAATCCTCAATTTGTTTCTGTTGTAATGGAGATTTGGGAGTTTCTGTGTCCATAACAGATGGAGAAGTGCTACTATCCGCCTCCCTCGGTTTACCTTTCTCCAAACTATCCTCGAGATCGCGCGAATCACGTGTATCGATTGGAGATTTATCCAAACTGTCTTCGGGCGTTATTTTTCCAATATCTTTTGGCAATGACTTTTCGGAAATACTGTCCTTTTCTGGGCTACTTATTTCCGAATGCAGAGAGTCTTTATCTAAAAGCAAAGAATCTTTATCAGGTGTTGTCTTGATAGATGTATCTTTAAGAGAATCTTCGGGTGTAATAACTTTTTGAAATGCGATAGTACCGGCTGCACAAATTTCCGTTTCCTGTCCACCGTCTTCGCTACTCGCTGTGACCAACATTCGCCGAACAGATCCAATGTCTTCTCCGATTTCTGGTTTCTTCTCCTTTATTTCTTCTACCTGTGCTTCTATACTAGAATCGATACGTTCCTGTTCTTGTTTTCGTTCCTTAACTAAGGATAAATCTTCTGGAACAATTTGTTTTTCATCTTCAATTTTTTCCAATTTCGGAGATATTTTTTCTACTTTAGCTAATTCCTCGATACTTGATTTACGATCGATGATATCTTTAATTGATTCAATTTCGGTTTCAACTATTTTCTCTGGAGATTTCTCCTTAATTATCTCCTTCTTATCTTCTGGTTTCTCTTCTTTTACTATCTCTGGAGTTTTAACTTTTTCGTCTTTATCAAGTTTTTCTTCCTCGACGGTAGATTTTAACTCAGGTAACGATTCTACTAATTTTATTTCTTCTTTCTTCTCCTCAATCTTTATTTCTTTTTCCTCCTCTGCGGGTTTCTTTTCTTCCTTCTTCTCCTCAATCTTTATTTCTTCGTCTTCTTTTACTGGTTCCTTTTCTTCTTTCTTCTCCTCAATCTTTACTTCTTTTTCTTCCTCTGCGGGTTTCTTTTCTTCTTTCTTCTCAATTTTTATTTCTTTCTCTTCTTTTACTGGTTCCTTTTCTTCTTTCTTTTCCTCAATCTTTACTTCTTTTTCTTCCGCAATAGGTTTCGTTTCTTCTTTTTCCTTCTCATCCTTTAATTCTTTTCCTTCCTCTTCAGGTTTCTTTTCTTCTTTCTTTTCTTCCACCTTTATTTCTTTTTCTTTTTCTTCAGGTTTTTTTTCTTCTTTTTTCTCTTCGACTTTTAATTCTTTTTCTTCCTCCACGGGTTTCTTTTCTTCTTTCTTCTCTTCAATTTTTAATTCTTTTTCTTCCTCTACGGGTTTCTTTTCTTCTTTCTTTTCTTCAATCTTTAATTCTTTTTTTTCCTCTTCAGGTTTCTTTTCTTCTTTCTTCTCATCCACCTTTAATTCTTTTTCTTCTACTGCAGGTTTTTTTTCTTCTTTCTTCTCATCCATCTTTAATTCCTTTTCTTCTACTGCAGGTTTTTTTTCTTCTTTTTTCTCCTCAATCATTAATTCTTTTTCTTCTTCTACAGGTTTCTTTTCTTCTTTTTTCTCTTCAATCTTTAATTCTTTTTCTTCTATTACAGCTTCCTTTTCTTCTTTCTTCTCCTCAATTTTTATTTCTTTTTCTTTCTCTTCGGGTTTCTTTTCTTCTTTCCTCTCTTCAATTTTTAATTCTGTTTTTTCCTCTTCAGGTTTCTTTTCTTCTTTTTTTTCTTCCACCTTTAATTCCTTTTCTTCCTCTGCGAGTTTCTTTTCTTCTTTCTCCTCATCCACTTTTAATTCCTTTTCTTCTTCTACAGGTTTTTTTTCTTCTTTTTTCTCTTCAATCTTTAATTCTTTTTCTTCTACTACAGCTTCCTTTTCTTCTTTCTTCTCCTCAACTTTTATTTCTTTTTCTTTCTCTTCGGGTTTCTTTTCTTCTTTTTTCTCCTCAATCTTTAATTCTTTTTCTTCTACTGCAGCTTTCTTTTCTTCTTTCTTCTCCTCAACTTTTATTTCTTTTTCTTTTTCTTCGGGTTTCTTTTCTTCTTTCTTGTCTTCAACTTTTAATTCTTTTTTTTCTTCTTCAGGTTTCCTTTCTTCTTTCTTTTCTTCTACTTTTAATTCCTTTTCTTCTTCTATGGGTTTCTTTTCTTCTTTCTTTTCCTCCACTTTTAATTCTTTTTCTTCTAATGTAAGTTCCTTTTCTTTTTTCTTATCTTCAATCTTTAATTCTTTTTCTTCTATTGCTGTTTCCTTTTCTTCTTTCTTCTCCTCCAGCTTTAAGTCTTTCTCTTCTTTTGCTGGTTCCTTTTCTTCTTTTTTGTCCTCAATCTTTAATTCTTTTTCTTCCTTTTCGGGTTTCTTTTCTTCTTTTTTCTCTTCTATTTTTAATTCTTTCTCTTGTTGAGGTTTTCTTTCTTCTTTTTCAATTTGAAGTGTAGTTACTTTCGGTGTTTCTTCGATTAATTTTTTTGCTATTGTTTTGTCAATAATTTTTTCTTCCTTTTTCTCTTTAGCTTCGTCTAAATATTTTTCTGTTGTATCGAGAGGTTCCATTTCTTTTGCTATTTCTATCGTCTTAGTCAATTCTTTAGCTTCTTTCTTTTCCATTTCTTCTTTATCCAATTTAACAAATTGTACTTTGTCAACATCTATGTCTAATTCTTTTTTCTCTATTTTCTCTTTCGTCTCATGAACAAACTTTTCATCAGCCTCAATAACTTCGCTTATTACGTCTTCGACAGCTTCTTCAGCGTATTCTCGTTCCCTCGATTCATCCGATTTTGGCGAAATAATCCGCGATGTGTCTTCTAGCGAAGTAACCGTTACTTCACCTACTTTATATTCTTGTTCAACAGCTTCAAAATCATCGGTAATGTCTTTTTCTTTTGGAATTATTTGTTCTTTAATTTGTATCTCTTCTTTCGAAATTTTTTTACCGATACTAACAAAACCATCTTCTTCTACTTCTTCTTCTTCCTCCTCTTCTTCCTCGACCTCTTCCTTTTTCTTCAAGTCGAGTTCTGCTTTGAGTGCTTTCTCTTCTTTTTCCTTCTCTAATTTCGCGACAGATACTTTATCGATTGGCGATAGTACTTCCTCTGCTTCTTTTGTGATTTCTGTAATTTCTTTTTCTTTTTCTTCCTTTTCTTTTTCCTTTTCGATCTCTTTCTTTTCCACTTTTTCTATTTCTTCCTTTTCTTCTTCTTTCTTTTGTTTAAGAATAATCTGTTCTACCTGCGAATCAAACAGACCTTTAGTAGGAACATCGATTAATTTTTGAATGATAATTTCCTGAATAATACGAATGATAATCGTTTTCGGTACAGTTTTTCTCACAGAAATTTCCTCCACGATTTCAATGGTTATACACTTCCCTTTTTTCATATATTCACTAATGATATATTCCTCGAGTTCCATTTGCAATCGTGGAGTAATCGATTCGAGTTTTAAGATATCAACGTTATCGACAACATCCTCCTTCGAAAGTCCTTTCCGTATGATAATCTCTTCGATAATATAAATCACACGCTCTTTTGGAACACGTTTCACGATTGTTATATATTCTACAATCTCGATCGTAATTCTCTTCTTCTTCAATACAAGCTCTTCGATTATCTCTTCTATCATGCGATCAACTTTATCGATGATCGCTCTAACTTCGGACGGCAATTCAATTGAGGTAGCAATTTCTTCACTCGCGTCCACTTTGGCCTCACGCTCTTTATCCGTTACGAATTTGGGCGATGTTGGCGTCGAACCTGGAGAGACCATCACGATCTCCGCCTTCGCGGGAGAAATCTTTTGATCGAAACCTATCACCGACTCTTCTACCCCTGTTCCAATTTGTGCTTCATCGATCGATTTTCTCGCGGTTTCTTTCACGTATACGTCCTCTAATCCAGCTTCCATTACATCCACTTTCGGAGAAACAACTTCCTTATCTGAAACAACCGGCTCCTTTATCGGTTTTTCATCCTCTTTTAACATCTCTTCGCAAATTTCTTTAACGTCACGTTTATCCTCCGGTTTCTTTTCCGGAGACGTAATCTCCTCGATTTTCTTAACCATTTTCACGCAAGGCTCCTCGTGCACTTCAACGAGCTCTTCGGCTTCCTCCTGATAAGAAATCTCTTCCGTGATACCGACTTTCGTCGGTATTACAGCAATTTTATCTTCGATTGTGGTTAATTTTTCAGGCGATTCGACGCCTTCGCCTTCAGAAACTGGTGATTTAGTTTTAGCGGCAGTAGGTGATACTTCTTCTTTTTTGATCGGTTCTTCGAATAACGTTTTTTCCGAAAATAAATCGTCTTCTTTTAAAACTTGAGCAACTTTACGCACGATTTCAATGACATCTTTTGGTTTTTCCTCGATATCTATTCCAGCTGTACCAGCGAGGACTTCGCCAACATCTCGAACAGCCTCTTTAACGTCTTTAGTAGGCACTGGTTCCCAATCTTCCTCTTTTGGTATTTCGAATTTTACTTTCTCCGGTTCTTTAGTTTCGGGCGATATGCTTTCGATCTGTGGTTTTATCGCTTCCAATTTTTCCACTACACCTTCCAACGTGTCTTTAACGACATCTTTCACCAGTGGTACTTCTCGCGTTAGGTCGACAGTTTCTTCTTCGATCTTTTCTTCTAACGACTCCAACGAGTCTCTCAGGCTATCCTTCACCGTCTTAAATTTCTTCGAAGCTTCTTCCAGCAAGGCTTTTATCTCTTCCGCGTCTTCCTCGACTTCTTCTCCAACCTCCTCTTCCTTCCTAATCTTGGTATCGATCTCTGTTATTTCCTCTTTCCTCTCGTCCAACGCGACTTCTTTCGGCTGAACTTCACTCACTTTCACGTCTTCTTTTATCACAATTTTTTCATCGACAGGTTTAGGCGCAGCGACTTCTTCCTCCTTCTCTTCAATTTCACTCGGTTTCTCCTTAATCTCGGGCTTTGCTTCCTCCGGTTCTGGTATGGAAACATCCTCGACGACTCGTTCCTTCGCGACAATTTCTTCAACAGCCGGTGAGATCTTTGCATCGCTATCCTTCCGTTCTACTTCAGTTACCGTAACTTCTTGAGCTTTTTCACTAGGTTTGCCTACTTTGGGGAACATTTTCTCCATATCTACCTCTTCAAGAACAGTTTTCTCTACCTTAGCTTCTTTAGGAGAGCTTGACTTGGATGAAGATTTTTCGTCAACATCTTTCTCTTGCTCCTTCTTCGATTTTTTAGTCAATTTATCGATACCCTTCTCAAATTTATCGGCAACCTTGCCGAAGAAACTGAAAACACCTTTTTGCTCCTTAACCGGCGGAGTGGGCGGTTCTTGTTCCGGTTTCTGTTCAGGCTTCTGTTCTTGTTGCGCCTGCGGCTGTGGCAATGTCAGCTTTTCCTCTTTGTCCTTCTCAAAGTCTTCTATTCTGTACAACTTGGGATCCACCTCCTCGTGGACAGGCAGATCGGCAACCTCGTCCGGAGTTTTCACGATATCTCGTTGCACAGCTTGCCGGATGTCGAACACGTGAACGTCCGGCTTAGTGGTTACCGTGAGAGGTACAATTCGCGAAGCAGCAGCAGCGACCTCTTCTTCCTTAACCTTCGGTATCACGTCTTTCTCCTTCACTTCCTCGATGATGTGTTTCTCGTCGATATCTTCTTTTATCTCATCGAGCGGTATACGCTCGTCCTCGGGAAGCGTTGGGGCTGTCGTTGTGGCGCCAGATTCCAACGTAGAAATACGTTCTTGCGATTCTTCCAATTTTTCGGGGATTTGTTCCTTTTGGTCAACCTCAGGCTTCATGTCGGTATCGGTGGTTTTCTTCTCGGACGAGTCCAATTTGTCCGGGCTCAAACTGGACGGCTCCTTCGTGACGTCCTCGCTATCCTTCTTCCCAGAATCGTCCTTCTCCTCAGGCTTCTGCTGTATCGTTTCCGCCGCGGTAGCGATTATATCCTTCACCTCCTCCTCCAATTGCTCCCTTCGATCCGGCGACAGATCGATAGGCTCCGCCCCCTCCTCCTCGATCCTCAACGTCTCCACCACTTTCTCCTCCCCCTCTTTCTCCCGCTTCTCCACCACCACGCTCTCGTCCCTCTCCTTTTCCTCGACCTCCTCCTCCTCCCCCTTCTCCTTCACCTGTTCCATATCCTTCAGCATCTTCGCCTTCTCCGACTCAGCCTCGTCCAGGATATGTTTCTGCTCACCCTCCCCGCTCTGGGTAGAGTCCTCGATATAATCCTCCTCCTTCTCGACGATCAAATATTCGTCGATCATCTCCCTCTTCAATGCTTCCTCCATATCGGGCTCAATTATGTCATCATCCGTGATATCCTCCTCCTTCTTGTCGGTAAGCTCGGCCGTGATCTCATCATCCCCCTCGGAACGATCATCTTTCCTCGTCTCCTCGATACGTTCCGCCTTCTGGAGGACGGCCTCGATCTCCTCCACGACCTCCCGTTCCTCTTTCAGATCGGCCAACACCTTGCTCTCGATCGAGTCCAACGAAATGTCCTCCGATTGTTCCATCAAGCTCTTCTCGGCCAGCCTGCCACCCGCCTCGGCCTCGATCCCTGACGGCGTGGATACCGTGGACGAGTCGGCGGTCCCCTTCTCCCCCTTCGCCTTGCGAGCAACGACGCCATCCTTATCGGATTTGACGGAAGTCGTTGGCGTGCTTCGAGTCGATTTCGCGGGGCTGCCTGACACCCGTACTTTGCTCGGGCTGACAGGCTTCCTTCGCCCTATCGGCTTTCTGTCCATTGGCTTCGGTTTCGCCGTCACTTTGACCGCGGCTGTTACACCCGTTTCCTTTATCGCAGACTTCTTCTGCTCCACCACTTTCCTGTTGTTCGCGTCCTTCGTGCTTTTCGCCGGGGGGGCGATCTCGATCTTGTGAACAGGCGGCATCTTTTTCACCGCCTTCGATATTTCCGTTTTAGTCGCTACCCCGTTCATGGTCTTCTTGGGGGTGGTCGGCGACGATTTGATCACGCCCGTTTCCTTCTTCTCCACGGGGGATTGTTTCGCTTTCTTCGACTCGGTGATCCTCGGTTTTGGCGTCGAGTCTATTTTCGCGGGCTTCGCGCCCTTCGCCTCTTTCTTCCTCGGTTTCGCCTCCTTAATCGCGGGGGGCGCGATTATCTTCTCAGCCTCCTGCCTAGTCTCGATAGGCTTCCTCTGAACCTCTTCCTCCCGTTTTTCCTCTTTCTCGAGCTTCTCTATTTTTCCAATCTCCTTCTTTATAATCTCCTTCTTCGCCTCCTTCTCCGCCTTTTGCTCCTTCCTCTCCTTCACGTCCTTTATCTCCACCTCTATCTTCTTGTTCTCCAACGCTTTCTTGGTCTTCGCCTCGGGTTTGACCGGTTGCTGTTGTTTAGTGGGTATGATGGGTGTGCCCTGCGCTACGCGGGCTGGCAAATCCTCCCCGCCTTTTATCACTTTCATCTCCGGCGACTCCTTCTTCTCCTTCTTCGCCTCCCCTATCTTCTTCGCCGGCTCTTTGTCGGTTATGAGGCTGAACTTTTGCTTGGCCGGTTTGTCACGCAAGGTCGCCAACGAGGCGGACGGGGAAAGGCTTTTCGCCGAGCATACGGGATGCTTGAGGAACTCGAGATGCTTCAATCGTTCGAACCCTTCGAAAATCTTGAGCTGGGGGGTACTGCCGGGGAACAGGATTCTCGTGATAGTGTCCTCGGGATTGGCAGGTTGCCAAACGAGCATTGCGCATATCGAGACCAGATTCTGAATCGGGAACGTTAAATTGTTCGAGTCTTTTTTGTGGGAGCCGGAGAATAATTTCGAGTCCGAGGTGTGCCATTTGGCAAGAAATTCCCTCACTTCGCGGCTGTCCTTGTTCGGGCTTAGCACGTACATGTCCAACGTGCCGTGGCCCACTTTGTGGTAAAGATTGATCGGGTCCGGATCCCTGTAGCACGGATGCGCTCGCAAGTTGATGTGACGTAGATTAACGACCATCTCTTGGCCAATGTCGGTTAGATTCAGGATCAGAGGATCGATATCTTTGTTCCCATCCGGTGAATTGGATTGTCTTCTCTCCTGTTACGTGAGGCAGTGCAACATCAACAGTTTAGAAATAATAATAGTTATATAATAATTTAATAATAAATAATGTAATAATAAAAATAGAATTTATTGGATATTGATCTCCTATAACGATCTCAATTTCTTAATGTTATGCTGTTATTATTATTACCTGAAATTATCGATTTATTACAAGATAAAAAAAAATCGATATGTTAAAGAACAATAACAAGAAATTTTCGTAATTCTCCATTTCTTCAAAATTTATATATCTTCGAGAGAAAATTTATGTTAAGTGTTATATCGATTGTGAGATTAAAAAAGTGTTAAAGAACAATAACAAGAAATTTTCGTAATTCCCCATTTCTTCAAAATTTATATATCTTCGAGAGAAAATTTATGTTAAATGTTATATCGATTGTGAGATTAAAAAAGTATT
The DNA here is from genome assembly GCF_014066325.1 of Apis laboriosa. Lineage (NCBI taxonomy): Eukaryota > Metazoa > Arthropoda > Insecta > Hymenoptera > Apidae > Apis > Apis laboriosa. Next base: position 1,209,274 of record NW_025223220.1, read on the forward strand.
AAAGATCGTATTAAAGAACAATAATAAGAAATTTTTCGTAATTCTCCATTTCTTTAAAATTTATATATTTTCGAGAGAAAATTTATGTTAAGTGTTATATCGATTGCGAGATTAAAAAAGTGTTAAAGATCGTGTTAAAGAACAATAACAAGAAATTTTCGTAATTCTCTATTTCTTCAAAATTTATATATCTTCGAGAAAAAATTTATGTTAAGTATTATATCGATAGATTAAAAAAGAAAAAAAAAAAGGGAAATTAATTACGTGAATTGTTTACTTACGACTAGATTACAGAAAAAGTGTCCGATCTGAGGATAAACGTGCATCTCCTTCTTTTTACAAAGAACACTCGACATGCCTCCGACATTGCTATTATTTATTCTAGTAAGTAAGACCGCGTCGAGTCGGTCCAGATGCCTGGTAAAGTCCCAAAAACAGGCTTTTCTGGCGAAACCACCGTCGACCAACATGTTAAAACCGTTTATGCCAAAGAGGGCGGCATCACCTTGGCCACCGGGGAAGACGTATAATGTTGGATGACTAAATCTTATGTTGCCTACAACATCGGACGGTTCCATCAATTGGTCCAACGTTTGGGCAACGAGATATTGTCCAACGTAATTTGTGAAACTGGTAATTGCTGACAAGCCAGCGGTAAGAACGTCGTCGGGATTTACTCGGACTCTGCACGCTCTATGGATGGTCGCGAAAATTCATACGAAAATTTTATTAAAAAAATTACAATCTATTTTATTTCTGCTTGAGAAAATTCAAAATCAAAGATGAGGAGGAGGAGTTGTACAAACCTGGTGCAAGCCTCTTTGGACAATCTGTTCGTCGTCCAATCGCCAACGCTCGCGCAATGAATGTCTACCGTCACGCTGTTCTCATACGCTCGAAGAACTCTTTGCACTTCGTGCTCGCTGAAGGCGTCCAGAAAATCGGCGAGGCTAAAGGTTCCATCCTGGATTAAGCAGCATTTGCGATGCGAATATATGCGTTAATTTCAGTCAGGAAAAATGGGAAAACACGAAGCATATCGGTGATCTCAAAATAATGAAATCACATGGAATTAGATACGAGTAAATCGTAATTTTTGCATGTAATTTTCCACGTGTGATTTCCATGCGAATTCTACGCGATGCGTATAATCGAGACACGTACTTGCAGTATCCAGGAACCATTTCCACCGAAGGTATAGCCAGCGTGTATGATATGCCGGTGTTTCGTGAAACTTGCGAGAAGATTACGAATACATTGCAATAATGTGTTCGTTTGCGGGTGAATCAAAACCTCGGTAACGAGGTTTTCTGTAGCGTATTGAATCAGTCGTTCGCCTGAAAATTAAATTTTCACCCATTTCGAAACGAGCTTGCAAAATTTTTTTATATATTTTTTCATAACGAATTTTTATAACGAAATAGAAAACGAAAATTCAAATCTCTTATTCTGGGGAATTAATTCGTTTCAAATACCATTTCTAGCTTCTTCTCCCTCGGGAGCTTGTGCCACCAATGCCAATAATTCTTTTTCTAAATCTACATGACAGCTATCCTTATCCCATGACAGGAAACCTGAAACGCAAAATTAAAAGGAAACGTTGTGCGTGATTAATCGATATTTATGGGCTCCCTTCTAAAGCTGATTCAAACAGCTTTTAGGAGAAGGGAGAAATAACGTTGTCAAAGATTCAATCAACGTTCCTCCCAATCACGTTAATATGATTAATATATTTTTCTCGTTATTTTTATTATTAATACCGTTAGAAATAATATTGTTTAATATTATTTTGATCGTATTTATCATAACCTAAAAGGTAAATGATCGAAATACTACGATTATAATGACATATAACTACCTAAGTCTCCGGCATTAGTTTGGCTTCGTAAAGTGAGGATAGTTCAGGGCTGAATTCACGTAAGGTGAAGGTTAAGAAATCAAGAATATCATCTTCTATTCGTACCCATAAATTTTAATCATACGAATGTAATAGTAATAAAATCGTAACGCCCAATCGTATACAAATTCGATCTATCGCAACATACGATAATAAAACTTTCTTCATTTTCATTTGCACGTGTTCCTATATATATATATATATCTTTTCGGTCGGCTGTTTCGTCGGTGCATAATAAGCGAAATCGGCGATAAGATATTCCGTTTCACCTTTTTCCGCCCACGAACTCTATATTCGTTCAAAGAATAGAACCTGAGAGATTGATCTATGAAATGGGATTAAACGAATCAGAGCGTTCATTGAATAATCGTTTCTAAAGGAAAAAGAAAAAGATACTAATATGTCGATACCGCGAATAAAACAGAAGTTGCATGACGTCACGAATACCGCACCCCGTCACGTGGTTCGGCGGTAGCCGGCAATCGATCGCACATCCTGCACCCACTCTCTATTGCCATCTCCGTTACTGTTGTTTTATCTTTTCTACGTGAAAAGCTTCTTCCAACTACCAGCTGCTTCGAAAGCAGAACATATATGTACGTATATAAATAATAATAAATAAGTAATCATCGAATGAATAAATAATACAATGTCTGTCCCATATATATGTATATATGTACAAATTTATGTCAGAAATTAAAGTATAACCTAACTTTTAATGACAATATTTTTTTCTAATATCGTAAATCGTTCGTGTATGCTTTATGTGTATTACATAATATTGCGATATATCGATATATGTTACAGTATATTTTTATAAATTAAATTTATGAAAATTATTTCAAGAATTTAAAATTTTCTCACGTGTGTGTGTGGTAATAATATATACTCGAATATGAAGTGGAGAAAAAGATAAATCATTCTCAAGTATTTAACAAAAGATTACGCTTAATTTAATTGATTCACTTTTTTAATTAATTCAATAATTATTTTATCGAATGATAATTCAAAATTTTTTAATCCAATTACAATATAAACAACATACCTATATGATATGAATTCGTTACATTTCATGTTATATAAAATATAACGATTATTGACAAAATTAAAAGAATGTTAAAAATAAAAGAATCGATGATTTTATTGTGTATATAAAATTATAGAAATTGGTAAAACAATTGATTTGATAAATGATCGATTGATTCATAATACGAATAAGCTGTTTGTGCACTATTTGTGCACACCATAGTGAATCGATTAATTTATGTGAATTTGAAAGTTGTTCAAAACGTGTGATAAAAATACAGAAATATATGAAACGATTGAATCGGTCAAAAAATCATATCGTGTGAAATAATCGTAACGAATTAATTTAATAATTTCTTCTTTGATAAACGTGAACAATATTTGACAAACAATAATTGTCAAGAAAATTAGTCCAATAATAAAAAAGTACAAATTAAAACATAGTTGAATTATAAACACGAATATTGACAAACAGTTGTCCATTCCATTTAAAACGGTGCATTTAATATTTAAAAGAAAAAAAAAAGTGAATTTAATCAAACGAAGTAAAACGAGTACATTGAAAATCTCTCGATTCGATGTAGAATTAAAAAATAACGAATAATTATTCGTGAAAAATATTTTTCATGTTCTAAAGAATGAAAAAAATTTATACCAAGAATAATTAAAATTAATCTTTAAATCCAATTATGCACGCGATAACTATATAACTATAATTCTTTCGAATCGCTTAACTTGTCAAGTTGAACCACAGAACCAGCAAATTCTCTATGTCAAATTGATCGGAAGCCCTGACGATGATACAAGAGAAGCCGTGCGTCGGGGGTCGTGTCTTCTAATGCGTGACGAACTATGCACATTTTTTTTTTAGTTTAGTATATAAGTAGAAGCATATATTAGTCTATTTAATCATTATAATTATTATATATTAAATTGTTTATACTTATTTATTTATAATATTCATATCCTGTATTGCAACATCCGTGGAAACGTGGAAAATCCATACATGATGTAAATAATAAAATTAAACGAAACTGTTTTGTTAATTATAATAATATCAATTTCTAATAAACATAACGATTGAAATTAATTAAATAAATATAGGCTTTTTTGAATATTTTTAATATTTGAAAAAATAAAAAAAATAACGTCCAATCGGATTTTTTTCAAGAAAGGGTCAGTTTTGATGAAATTTTGCCCTACGTTGATGCTTTGTAGGCATATTCTACTTAAAAACGGCAGTCGAAGATACAGTTAAATATAGATAGAATCATGGCTTTCTTCGTTCGAGCATTTACCCCTCGTGTGGTATCTTAGAATCTTAGACATTCCTTTCTATCGCCTTTCTCGATTTGCATTCATTTCCTTGTATATTTCCACTCTTATCTATACTTTCAACAAATTTTTTTTTTTATTTATAAATTTTCCAATTATTTTTATATTTATTTAAACTCTTTTTTCTTTCTTTCTTCTTTTTTTTCTTTCTTCTTTTCTTCTCGCTCTTCACGAGATAGATTTTCTGTACGAATGTTAAATGAATCGCTCCAATTATTTTTATAGACCGTTCTTGCGACATAATCTTTATAATCTTTGATAATTTGTATCCATAATACAATCACATTTTTCGCAATTAATTAAACATAATAAATTATTAATATTCATATTTTCGATACATAGGTATATTTCGATGAAATATAACTAATGAATGAAGAATGCAATTTTTATGAGCATGTAAACGTGTATAAAAGCTTTTGTTGTTTAACAGGGTCAAACAGTTTCTTCGAAAATTGCTGACATCATTCCTGATTGATCTCGCAAAAAGAGAACGAACGAGGTCGATAGGAAGCTGTTGTTCTAACCTGTTTCAATCATAAGTGTCAATTATTGCCGTTTCTTTGATCAAATATATATGCATTCAGCGTATTCAGGTGGAAAAAAATTTTAAACAAATAACAATATCCATTTCATAAATTCATTGTTACAATTTGTAAATAGAATTAAAAAAAAATCAGATAATAATAAACTAGTGACCACTATATGAACATATATGAAGTTGATAGAATAGCACACAGATCGACTTAGCTCGTCCGTGCTATTTATATTTTTAAGAGAAGGGCGAAGACCTGATCCAAGGATTTGTTAAAGACGAGACAAAGATTTAATTTTCGTGATAATTCCATATATTGAAAAATATAAAATCTTTTTCTTCAATAAAAAAAATATATCTTGTATAAAATAATAATTTTCAAATTCTTTTGATCTAAAACATCGGATATATATGAACTTTTATCCATATAAAATATAGATAATTTTTAATTAAAACCATTATAATAATATAATTAATTGTACGTGCGTATATTAAATCGATACAAATTTTAAAACATGCATAAAACATAATTGAAGCGATATTTTAAATATACATAAATAAATGATATAATGATACAAGTAAACGAAAGAATTATGCTCAAAAATTTTCGAAACGAGAGATTGTGACAGAGTTATATCGTGTCATCAGCATCTTTGATGACAATAAGAAACAATAGAAACGAAAGAAAAAAAAGAAAAAGATAGAAAAGAAATTATCAATAAAAAACACGAGAAGATCGGAAATCTTTCTTGTCTTATAACTTGATGAGTATCAATGCTAACTGTAAGTATGTTATTTGATGTAAGGGTCAGGTTCAAGAACAAGGTAACCGAGAAACAGAGTTTCACGATTCGAAGAGCACGTTGCACGAGAGAGCAAATCACTAGCGAATGCCGCGATAAAATTAGACACACTATATTCAGTTGGCGGTACGACGAAATTGTGAAGGGTCGTTCTGTATAATTTACTAAATATCTCTGTTCTTTTCATTTTTACGTTAGAAGTACGTCAAATTTTCTCCAAAGAAAATAATGCTCGATAATAGTTTTATTATAACGTATTAACTCTTTCGATAACCAATATTTTTTTTTTTTTTTTTTGGAATCTGTGAAGAAAACTATTTATTATCGATTATTAATGATGGAAAAAAAGATTTTATTTTTGTGAAGAAAACATATGTTGAAGAAAGAATAATGTATTAAAATATCTATTTTTTCGAAAAAAAAAAAAAAGTATAATTGTTATTTACTTAATGTTTAATTAAAATACACACATCATATATTAATTAATTGCGTTTAATTTCGCATGCGTATACGATATATATGTATAATATACATAGAGATACACATATATACATACAAGTACATGCGCAAAATTAAATTAGTACACGCATCGTCTCCCGTAATTGAATAAATAGTATAGCTCGATAAAGCATATAAACGTAAATTTTTCTCATTCGATTCGATAGAAGTCTTGACGAATAAGTTCTTCCGGATATTACAAGCATCGAATAACTTCAACTTTCGCGATGCTCCCCACGTCCTCAATCATGATTCATACCGACAAGTATGCCTTCCTATCTTATGTATGTGTGGTTACTCGTACAATATCTGTAAATGCATACCCATACATGTATCTCCATACGCATTATCATATTAACCTTTTATAACCATTATTACTGTATATTAATTCATGTAAATATTTGCACACATCGATTTATCCTAAATGATATAAAATTATCAATTTATAAATCATATAATATAACAAAATATATTTCTCTGCTATTAATATTTCAATATTATATGATTACATTCTTTCTCGTATATTTTTTTGATAAAAATCTTACTTAACATTTTAAGAGTTATATACATATATTTCGTTTTACCCACTTTCTTATGCATTTTATTCATAACACGTATAAGTATACTGAGAAGAAGATACAATATAATCGTCTGGAATAACGAGCAAGTCAAAAGTGTAGGTACCTTAAAATAAGTACACAAATGAATTCACGTCTCGCCTTCTTTCCGCTCTACCAATCCTTTCTGTAATGTGTCTACACGGGCAACCCATGAGTCACATAAAACTTGCTAACGTTTCCATACCTATCGTATGCAAATAATCCAAATGAATATACTCGTGAGTATATGTGGAAGATGCAACGATTTCTATTGTACGAAAATGAATTAATTAATAAAAAAACAATTCAAAGTTATTTAATACAATATATTAAATTCAATAGAATCTTTTGTTAAATGAGATACACTTTTTTTTATATTGTAATTCTTCAAAAATTATATAAATTCTTAATATTTTTAAATATTCGAAATTTCATGCTTAGTATTCAGATTTCATATGCACTCTAGTATCTAAATATAGTATCACATAGATTTTTTTTTTATATTATAGGTTTTTTCATGTTGAAAACAAAGTAATAAATAATAAGTAATTTTATGAAAATGATTTTTAACTAAAAATTGAGCAAGTATTCAACAGTTTTTAATCTATCCCTCTTATTCTAACTCATCTCCTAATTCATCTCTTTTATTACCTTTTTGATCCCACATGCACACTTTGCGTGTTTACATTTGGTTCAATTTATTTCCTTCTATGCATGTTGCAATGTAAATAGAAATACAATCATTGTTTATTTAATTATACTATAAAATAATAATATGAAATTGTCATTATATATAATATATATATAATAAATATATATATATATACATATATAGCAACGATTTTCGTTACATACAGTCTAGATGGATTATTGATCGAAGTTCTGGTGACTGCGGGGATGTGGCCGTAGGCCGGTCTAACATGCGCATACCGCATCAAACTCACAAGTACAGATTTTTCCTTTTATTCGCTATTTTTTTTTTTTTTTTTTTTTTTTTTACTATTCATCTCTTTCCATTTTATTCTCTATAATAATGAAAATTCTCGTTTAATACATAAAAATTTTTATATCCGTGTTAACATATCACTAACATTTTTCGTTTCACTTCTTATTTTGTATAGATTCTTTTTTTGGGGACAATTGAATTAAATTATTAAATAAATCTTTTCATTAAAAAAGTAATCAACGACACAATGTATCCTATTCACTTTTATAATTCTCTTTCTAAAATAAAAAATACTTGTAGAATAAGTAAATTTTTTGAATAAATAGAAAAAAAAGATACATCATAAATTTTTTTAAATAATTTCTTTTATATTTTTAATAACGCTATTTGTTTTATATTCGCGATTCGATTAATAACAGAATATTTAAAACTTATTATTATATAGAATTAATCATTTTAATATTATTCATCGATTATTTATTTTCTACAAGAAAATCATTTTTTATTCAAATTATTTTAATGTTTTATAAAAATATAACTTGATCTTTGAAAGGGAAATTTATTCGAGTAATAAAAAAATCTAGTAATTAACTTACTGAGACAAGTTTGAGCGTTAAGCGAATTACAATGCTTCTTAAAAATTGACAACTAACGATTAATGACGAATCGAGGTACCACTCGATTTCCTTACTAACCAACGTCCGCTCGAACTCCGCCTAGCAACAAGGGGGACCTGTATAAAGTTGTTGGGTAAGCTCGTCCGATAAATCGGAAGGAAAACGCACAGCGAAAGAGAACCGTTAGTGCTTGGAATCATGTGCGGAACTAACACGACGAAATATGTGAAATCATAATAACATAATCTTAATTGTAAACGTTAAATGCACCAAAATACATTTCATAAAATATATTTTATCAATTTGTTCCTACTATCATTTATCGATGATATTAGATCCTTTTTAAAAGTAAAAAAATGTTTCACGTTATATTATAATGTCCTATTTTTATCATGATACGAATTATTAGCGTATTAGCGGAAAAAAAAAGAAAAGTCTAAAATAGTGCGTATAAGAATAAAGAATAATTAATTTTTTGAACATTGTGTGTTAATTAATTTTGAAATTTCTATCAAGAGTTTGTAAAAATTTTCTAAAATTTTTCAGAATACAAAATTCTAATTTTTCTAATCCCAAATTTCGTAAAAAATTATTATAATGTATTGTTTTCTTTCTCTGAATTGCAAAAAATTATCATATATTTCGATAAACTATTCCTACGAGAAAGTTAGACTTACCTTTCGCTAGACGGTTTAAGATGAGATCTTTATGCTGCGCAGTATGAGGCTCTGGAAGCACAACGAGAAGGTAACAACCGCTTAGTGGTGACGGTGGTGGATGCTGTTGTTGAGAGCCTGGTTGCACCGCACTACCGGTCACCGGTATAACCGGAGATATATTTTGTTCAACGTTTGTTGGTGATATTGTACTCGTCACCCCTCCCCCTCCGCCCTCTCCAGTAGGATCCGTGGTACTCATTGCTAAAACAAAATGCAAAAAATAATCCAATTATTCATTTGCTGTTGATACAAATATATTTATTTTGTATAATGATAATGATAGTCCAGTGAAATTTGTAAAGTTATGGATCCCTGTTACGAGACATTTATTATTTGTCACTTAGTTTCTCCTCAAAGGAAAATTTGCCTTTAAATATGTCATTCGGATCAAATTTCTTGACGATAGTCGATAGTCTAACCACAATCCACTGATTGCCACTTTTCACTAACACTTTTTTGGATATCATGTCCGATATGGTATATAACATCATACTTTCATCAGCATTCTCATATCCCACAACACCTTATTCGTTATTAGAATGGATACACTACTTTCACATTTTGTATATCACTATATTTATGCAAATATAATATAATTGTGATAAAAAATTTAAACCATATGATGATTATTCGTTTAACATCATACTTATATTCCACATACATTATATATATATATATATATATATATATATATATAATATACAATATTATATATATACTATACTATACTATATATATACTATATATATTATATATACATATAGTATATACTATTTACTGTACTGTATATATATATATTATATATATTATATATACATATAGTATGTACTATCTACTGTATATATTATTGTATATATTATTATATATATACTATATGTATATTTACTGTATGTATATACAGTAAATATACATATAGTATATATATTCTTATAAATACAAAGAATTAATTTTAAATAAAAAAATATTATATTAATTCTGTTTTTTTTTTATATTCATGATAACGATTTTATTAAGAAGATAATCAAAAAATATTTTAGATGCTACCCATTAAGATTTGTACATATATGATCATTTATTATTTATGATAAAATCTTACCGGAGCAAGAAAATTTTGAAGAGAAATTTATGAAAAGCCGTGTCGTCTCACCGCGATTTCATACGGACAGTGTTAGCGTTAAGTATTGCGCAGGATTTGCACGACCCTTTCCCTGAAAAGCGGTAGGGCTATGTCCTATCGTTGAATGCGCAGGATCCGAGCTTCTCTGCTACAACCTTAGATCATTGATCCAAATTCGGGCTAGCTGACTACAAAACAGGGCATTAAGCGCCTATTCTTAAATCGTGAATTTCAAAAGATTTTTTTTTTTTTTCTAAGAAGATTGTAGAAATTCAGAGAAGCATTGATTGTAATTAAAGATTAAGAAAATAATAAATAATGATAACAATTTTTGATGAATTTTGTACTTTTTGATTAATGTCAGTGTATTTTTTGAAAGAAAAAGAAAATTAAAAAATGAAATGATTCGTATCGTCAATCTCTAAACAATATAATATTTTTTTTAAATATTGAAATAAAAGTATGAAATAGTACCCTAGTATCGCCACTGCAGTCTACCCCTTAGTAACAACCCCTCCCGCGTTCACATAGTCAACCGATAAAATCTATACATAGTTTTGTGAAATTTCAATCCCACCACTTGCTTTTACAACTTTTACAATTTTAACGACTCACACCGATGAGTGAGAGTACTAATACCTGTAAAAAGAGATATTTTGCCTTACCTCGTTAGGTGACACGATTATCCAGTTTTAATTTTTCGATTTCTCGATATGTGGTATATCCAGGAACGTTTTTCCTCCCACGAAAAGGGCAATTTTACAAAATATATCCAGTTAGGAAACTGAGAGAACAATCAGATTTGTTAACAATATGTCTCTTGAAATCAACTTTTTCGTTTACGATGCATTAAAAAAAAAAAAGAAGAAAACAAGAGAGAGAGAGAGAAAGAGAGAGAACGAAAAAAAAGAAAGAAATAGGAACAGAAAAGGGACAAATGGAGAGCGACAGAAGACCAAGTAGTTTACAAATACGGTCAAGAGGGTGCTGCGAGAGAGAACCGTCGTAAGACACAGCGACACTAAACGTAGATCGAAGACGAAATGTTCCTTTTATCTAAAGACGGGTAATAACGAATTCTTTACTACGATTCACAAATGTCTCTTCCCCCCTATGTTTCAATCAACGATACTCAAACTCGAATTAACTCGGCAGCAACTCTCGCGTTGCGGGCTGCCGGCTCTCTGACAGACTGCGATACCCTTTGCCGCTACCATGCAAAGACACCCCCTCTACGAAGATCGTTCCGGTATCCCCACTAGCGATGCGCACTGACGCGATTAGTTCCGTTCGCGCAGTCCTCCAGACTGCCCGTAACATCTAGTCATTCGGTTTATACACACATACACATTGCCACAGCATCGGAAACGTCGCAATGTAGGCCCCATTTAGGTGTATAACGGGGTCCATACTATACTGATATATACAGATTGTGTATTACATACTCGAATAGCCAGGGATACGAAATCGTACCACTTTAGTTCTGTATACATGTATACATGCTCATGTATATGTGACTGACTGATATGACCGGCAAAGCCGGCCGGCACGGTACAATGTTAGAAAACGCCGGTATCGAGGGAAAGGACTTGCACCGGAAACGAGGAAAAACTAAAAAGTATCATTGAAACTTGGAGGTCATCATTGGTCATACTCTGCAGTATGGGTGCGGTTATTTAGGGGAAAATGTTACGGGGTGAAATAATGACTAGCTAAGAAACACGCGATACGTCTGTCTGCGCCGGCCGGCACACCGTGAGAAATTAAGGAACTGTTTCTTGCTCGTAATTTATGCACTTATATGGCAAAACATTGAAATGCTTGTTGAAATAAATAAATTTAAAATGGTATTTTTAATATTCAATTGTATAGAAAAAAAAATCTATAAAAATAATATAATTAAATAATAATGATATATAATTTTTAAAAGTATGAAATCTTATCTTTTCTAGATGAAATTTTCTAGATATATATATATGTTTTACTATCTAAAATGATAAAATTTTAATTTTCAAATCATCAATAGAAAATTATACTTAATTTTTATAAAAATTCTTATAAATGCTTTATATAACATAAAATTGATTTCTTTTAATTTAATAATTTTCTTTTATTAAAATAAAATCTATTATTTTACTAATAATAAAAATTAAATCTATTAAAATTAAATCTATTATTGAAATATTAAAAATATTTCAATTGAAATAAATATACGTGCATGTTAAACATATATATTAATTATTATTTATTATATACTATAATATATATATATAGTTATTATATTACTATAAATTGATTTTAATATTAAATCTATTATTATTATTATGAAAATAGAAATAAGTATAAACATATAAACATATATGCGACAATAACTATATTATGTCACACTCGATGATTGCCACATATATTTGTCGCACTGCAGGGAGAATATGTATCTGTATTTCTTATATTCGTTTATTTTATATTATTAAAACGATTTTTTTTTTAAACAAAAAACGAAAAATGCATTTTTTCATTATAAAATTGAAATAAATAAGTAAGAACAAAATTTATAATTTGTTAAATGTTCAATTATCTAATAAAAACAAAATTAAAGAAATGTAATCTTTCATTGAATTTTTTTTCTAAATTACAAACTTTGATTTCTCTTTTCTTTCTAAACAGTTCAAACATCAAAAATAATTTAAAAAAAATTTCAATAAATGATACAAATGTAATTATATTATTAGAAATTATTTATCATTATCGATTTAATATAAGACTAATAATTCCCTTTTTCAAAGATGCAAATTGAATGATGATGCACTATGAATTTACAATTTGTAATTTCTTATTTTACAAAAATTTTACTTTATTCGATCTAAATATATAAAAAAAAATTGTTTTTAATAAATAAATTAAATTTATAATATTTTCTTACAACTTTTTATTTTGAAACTATTTTAAAAATTTAAAAGATTATATTTTGAAGAATAATTCAGGTACATTTCAGGAACAGCTATGTTATGTAATGAGAATATTTTGAAGGTATAGATATAGTTATACTGCAGTTATAATTTTTATCATTTTTTCATTTATTTTTATTTATTTACCAAATTTTTTGCGATTTATATATTTTCTAATTGCAACAAATATAATTATGTAATAACTATAATCAAATTAATTAATTACAGATAAACAATTATTTATACTTATTTAATATTTTTGAAATCTAAATCATTGGAAATGAAAAAGATATAATAATGTATAATTAAAATGTTTGTTGATCATACGGTCGATATATCGATTCGTTAGTAGTCTTCGATTGCCGCATTGCATCTCACAATCTTCAACCCTGTACCTATGAAATATCGTACCCTATTAATGATTTATTTCCATCCTAACTTTTCCAAATACATGAATATATCAAAAATATTTTTATGTATTCATTTCTATTGTTTCAAATTTTTCTTTTTTAATTTTTCTCTTTGAAAAATATTTCGATTTATTTTCTTTTCTCTTTCTATTATCAAAAGCATAATTATATAAGTATATACATATTATATATATAGAGAGAGAAAATTAAATTTATAAAAAAAGAATATGTTATACATATAATATTTTATACACAATATTAATTAATATTTCAAATTATTAAAACATTTTTAGTTTTCATTTTTATTTAAATATCTTTAGTTTCCATAATATTTTCATACATTTTTATCAAAATATAATTTTAAATAGAATTGAAATATGATCGGGGTACAAATCAGAAGTTTTACAGTGCTGGCCATAGTGCGCGGCGCTAGTATTGAGCGGCACTTCTTACTAACCGTGTTGAGAGTATCGGAAACCAAAATATATGTAGCATCTCTTCGAGTCGGATACTGTCTCTTCTCGTAATGACGATGCGCTCTACGTTCCGCACTTATTCTATATCCCTATGCAATGACGTAACTAAATGCATTCATACGCAAGATATCGCGACGACACATGTGACGTCTTGATGCGCACGAAATCTGTATATACGATTCAATTTACAACAAGTAATGATGTATGTATTACTTAATTGAAAATTTTCTATTCTTATTTTTATAAATATAATTTTGTATTTAAGATAAAAAGAAAAAAAAATTAAAGCATCACAAAAAAAAAGCATAATATTTAAAAAGCAAATCAAAAAAGTGAACAAGTATTATAAAAATATTATTTGAATTTAATATTATTTTATATCTTATTAAAAAATAAAATTTAAAAATATAAGTTCTGAGATAGCATAGTTCAACATAAATGCATATTTAAAATTTTTACTCAATTAAAATACTAATTAAAGAGTCCGTGACTAAAAACTTGGCGAAGCGTAAAATTCTAGAAATTGTTCAGTAATATGTGCACTTGTGCTTATTAAGTACCTTAGCATTTGCATCGGCATCGTTATTACATCGTTCGAATTATTTTACACTTCATATCTTGCAGAGAGAGCAAGTACAATGTCTGTGGCCTCCTTTTAAAGATTTCAAATTTTTCCTCTGTGATAAAACACGTTTGCATACCTCTTACCATCGTCTGCACAATGAACATTAATAGATTCTCTTCTAACTGTCTAGTTCTTATATTCGACATAAATATATCGAAGAAAAGTAAAAAGTTTAACATATTTTCTTTTTTCTTTTTTATTGCTAAATATAATTATTACTATATTTTTTTCAAATTATGATTTATAAATATCGTAAATTGAAGATTAAAGATTAGATAGAGCAGTTGTAGAATTAGTTTCATTCTTGATATTCGAATTTATATATATTTTAAAAATGGATAATTTAACAATATTCGTTATTTTAAAAATATAAAAAACATTAAGTGGACCCAAAAGCACAAATTTAGTCAAGACAGCAGGACTGGGCGTTCACGAGGCGCCACGACGACGGCATTTCATCGATCTGACTAGCCGAATACCGCAGCCACTTACAATATACACAGACTGTATACCAATGCCATAGAAAATCCACATATCTGCAGAGAAAACTGTCAAATACTGCAAATAATATAGTGTATCTTCACACCATAATATTTCTAATCACGTGTTTGTTTTATTCATCATTTATCATCATTAATATATCAAATGTATCAAATTATATCAAATTAATGATTAATTAATTTTAATAATTATAATTAATTTTATAATGTATAATTTTGTGAATTAAAATAAAACAATAAACATAAGAAATAATCATCTATAGCACTAAAAAAAATAAATTTTAATAAAATAAAAAATTTGAATAAAAACTTACATAATTTTAAATGAAATTAAATACATTTTGTTTTGATTGAAACTTATGAACAGTGATTTCGAAAAAATTAAAAATAAAGTAAAACAAATATAGAAAACTTAAAAACACGAAAGTGAATAAAATTAAATAAATCAGAGAATAATTATAATTAAAATATATATATATAGAAATATACATTTTTTGTATAATAAATATACATTTTTTGTATAATAAATATATATATATATATATATATATATAATATATTAGAATATTTATATTATATATATAAAGTATTAATATATACACATAATACACAGACACGCATGTATACATATATTAATATATTCGTAGAATACATTTGGAAATTTAATAAAGTCAAAACAAACATAAAAATATATGTATATAAAATTAATATATAAAATATCAATCAGGCTTAATTATTAATATTTACAAATTATAATATAATATATAATATAAATTATTAATATTTACAAATTATTATTTGTAAATAATTTAAATTTATGTTAAATGAAACAAGACAAGAATAAATTGCAATAATGGTATAACAGAGACAGCAATTTCAATCTGTTTCTATCTAATCTAATTTCATCTAATGCAAACGTCTTGTATTATTTATAATTTAATAAATAAATCTCACTTGATATTTTTATATCATTATATCATTATATTTGTATTTAATTTGATTTCTAGAATTAATTTCCAAAATAGTATACATTATATTACATTATATATACATTATATGTACATTATATATTGAAATTTTATTATATTTTTAATTTATATATTATATATTGAAATTACATTGAAATTTTATTATATATTATATAATAAATATTACAAATGATAATAATTCTATTAAACATAATAACTAAATATAAAAAACATTAAATTATATTTTTGTTGAAAATTATATTGTATTTTTGTTTCTATTTTAAAATTTTTAATCGAATGATACAATATATACTGCAATTTTCATTTCAAATGTTAATACTAGAATAATAATAAAAATAAATATATTAAATATAAAAATCATTTTTTTTTCAAACTTTTTCATGATGTTTTATTAATTCTTAATTTTTAATTCAGTTTATTTTTTATTTTTTTCTTCTCTTTCTTTTTTTTTTCTTATTTCTCTTTCTTTACGAATACAATGCCATCTTGTGTTTACATCTTACTCTCGTAGTCCCATGATGTTTCAGAATATCTGATTGTATTTTTATCATGCGTTATGTGAATGTCAAATATGAAATATTGTGTTAACTATTTAATAATTATTTAATAATTACAACTCATATTATTTTGAATATTAAGAAATTAAAAACAAAATGATAATATAAATTTCGTAAATGTTATTATGTTTTTATAAAATCATATAAAAATGAAAACTAATAATCAAGATACATTTTGTAAAAAAATGCGAAAAGCTACAAAAGAAATTCATTCAATTAGCGATTCATTAGTGAATGCAAAATTAGCATTTGGTAAGATATAATTCTTTTAATTAACATTATATTATATTTAATTTTTATTTATTTGTAGTTATATGTAGGTTAATAAATTTTATAGATTTTTTAATATATTATAGTTCTTGAATTTTTTATTTTTCTATTATATAGTATTTATATTTTACATATAATGATTAATAAATATTTATTCTATAATTATTGTGTAACAAAATAGTAATTAAGTATATATTATATAAAACATAAAATAAAATATAAAACAAAAATTGAATTTTAAAAGGATTTCTTGATAATTCTGTATGGGCGGATGGTCTTTTGGTTTTTTATGAAGTTTTTCGATATTTGGAACTTGCTATGATAAGATGGAAAGATACAAAAATAGGTTTATTTTTACATGAAGAACTTCGTCGAACTGAAGCATTTGAAGTTGATCTTGAATTTTATTTAGGAAAAGAATGGAAAAAAAATCTTAATCTTCGGTAAATATGTTTCTATGATATTTTTACATTTATATATACACATATGTTATGTATGCTATGTTAATAGTATAAATATCAATATTTTTATTATATTTATCAATAATTATTAATATGTAATAATTATTAATATAATTTTATATTAACAATAATTATTAATATGTATTAAATAGATTTATAAAAATCTCTTAAAAACCAGCATTCTATTGACTTCTACAATATTTATAAATTTTTATTTAAGTATTTGAAAATATTTCAATCAAATACATATCATATCAAATACAATATAATAAATAGAATATTAAAATAACTCATTAACATTTTTACACTATTTTATATAATCAATAAAATCCTAATTCAAGATTTCATTAACATTTAACATTTTTATAAATTCCAGAGATAGTGTTACTAAATATTTGGTTCATTTAAAAGAAATTGAAGATACAGAACCTATTTTGCTAATAGCATATATTTATCATTTGTACATGGGCCTTCTGAGTGGTGGAATTATTTTACGTAAAAAAAGAGAATTTATGCAAAAAATTTGGCCATTTAAAGAATATCAAATGAATGGTAATAATATTACAAATTTTGAAAACAGTAATATCTTTCAACTTAAACAACATATGCGCGATACTATGAATAAAATTGCGGAAACATTAGACGAAGATACAAAAAATAAACTTCTTGAAGAAAGTAAAACAGTATTTATATTAAATAATGAAATTATAAGAAGCATACAAGGTACAGGTACTATTATTCTTAAGAAAACAGTATGTTTTGTTATTCCCATTATGCTACTTTTTTTAATATTTTTTGTATCTTTTAGAAAAATATGATATTTATTTAACAAAAAAGATTTTTTTTATTTATCTTACTGTTTAAAAGTTTGGAAGCAATCTGTACGTAAAATAACATCTTTGCATAAATTTTTTATAAATAATTATTAAAGTAATTACTTATAATATATATTATATATATAATAATGTTATAACAAATATTTATTGACAACTATGTTAGAAAAAAAAAATTAATCAATAGAATATCCAAAATTTGTTTTCATATTATTATCTTTATTTTAATTTTTTTTTTTTATTCAACAAAATTTACTTGTAATAAATAGTTTTAATAAAATTTTGCTTAAATTTTTTAAATTTCTTATTGCTTTCATATTTTTAAATGGTAATATACATATGAATAGTTATGAATAGTTTTAAATAATTTTTAAATTTGAAATGACAAATTGTTAAATATTTAATTATTTTATGTATGTGTATATATATATATATATATATATATATATATATATATATGGATATTTAAACATGGAGAAATTTGAAATAAATTGTTTGTAAAATAAAAAAGAAAAATATGTTTTATTAAATATTTCTATTCTTTATTTCATATTGTTAAAATAGAAAATTAAAATATAATATACAAGATATTTTGATATTATAGAAGATAAATACTTATAAAATAAAAGTATTTACATTTATAACATTTCAATAATTATATGTGTAAACATATTTATATCGTATTTTTGTATATGAAATAATATGAAATTTACTTCATTATTGTACATGGTGAATGTACATGTATAAAAAAAACCTTTACAAATAAATCTGTAATCATAATTTAATAACATATATATTTTATATTTTATTAAATTTAGCAGAGGAGAAAAAAAGAAATTTTTGCTTAGAAATTAAATTAAATTAATATAGTTGACAAGAAACATTATTAAGAACATAAATTTTTAAGACCATATTTAATTTTAAATATTTGTATCATCATTTGTTTAATCTTGTATAAATATTATAACAATATAATACAATTATCAACATAAACTTACCGAATATAACTTCTTATTTTTTAAAATTATTTTAAAATTTAATTTTATAAACAATCAAGTATTGCTTGTTTGTCAAATTTAAAATTCGCCCAAATTAATGAAAAACATTCTATGGGATATTTTTGAGTTTCTATTGGAAAGAAATGAGATGTACTATGAGTCATTACCATAAATGGAGATGGAATACTTTTTAAATCTGTTTGCAGTTTATTTGCTGCTTTTCCAAATAATAAAGATTTAATATTTCCTTCTGTAAATTCTATATTTCGAGAATCCTGAGACGTTTGATCTGAAAATAATAAAATACATTTTTCATTATATCAAAATTTTTTTAATATATTTGTTAATAATACATTATAATATAAAAATAATATATTATAAAATAAATTTTAATAATATAATATTAAATATTGAACCTTTTATTTCTGTAGCAAATGTTTGAGCCTTATAATTAAATTCATTGCACTTTATAGATTGAATAGCTGGATCCATTAAAAGTGAACATGACTGTTGATTTTGTGGACTATCTGTTAATTGTTTAGCAAGTACAGTTGATGTTTCTTCTTCATTTTGATCTCCGAATAAGTTACGTTTAATTGCTGTTTTAGGTAAAATACTTTTATTATCGTGTATACCACGTCGGTTTCTTGCAGGTGAAGTATTAGATTGTCGAAAATTTTTAACATCCTTAAAACTTGGAATATCATTCTAAAAATAATTTATATGTATTTTAAAATTGTCAAAATAATCAAAAAAGATATATAATTAAGTAATAGATAATTTAATTACTTGAACAGAATGAGGAGCTAAATGTCGTTTATTTTTTGAACTAGTTTCAACATCACCCAAAGATCTATGCCTATGTCTTCGTATTGTATTTGTATTTGTATTTTTGTCACGTAAATGTTTTTCTTGTATCCAACGTCTCATTCTCCTATTTAAAAATTATTATAAAAAATAAAAATTATAAAATTTAAATAACTTTAACATATATAATAACATATATAATAAATAATAAATAATATATAATAATATATATATCATAATATAAAAACATGATTACTCTTTATTGAAATACCAAAAATTGTAGAATTATCAATAGAATATTATCTGTTAAATATTTAAAAATATCAATTTTAAAAAAATCATGATATCAAAATAATGCATCCTTTAAAAATGAATATTATAAAATACATAAAATACATTTAATAAGACAAGTCATAATTATATAAATGAAATATATTAGCTATAATAAAAAATAGATATCTTATATTTCATTAATGAGACTATAGATAATACAGTATTTTATGTGCATTCTAAATGAAATATTAATTATTAATTAAATTTTTATTTGTTAAAATCAAGTTATGTTTTAGTTTAAAAATTATTTTAGTTTCATTTACTTCTTGAACTTTGCATCCAAATAAATCATCATTAAATTATATTTAAATATTCATAACTTTAGATAAAATAATTTTCTAACAATAAAATTTATATTTTTAGAATATATTCATTATTGAATAATTAATTGAAAAACAAAAAAAAATAATAATTTGTAGTGTTTCAAGACAATATTTATCATAAAGATACATTTTTTATTAAGCTTGTAAAATTACCTTACAAAAGGGATTACCATAAAAAATGCATTTGGACCAACTCCTGTTTTTACTTTTGGAGTCATATCTTTTTTATTATTAGGTAAATCAGCTAAAGAAAACCATTCTACGTTTTTTATTTCTTTTCGTGTTTTTGGTTGAAATTTTGTATCTTTTTGAACACCACATATTATATATAATCTTACTAATTGTTCATTTATTGTTGACTCGATGTATTCATTTTCATCTATCAAATTTGAAATGTCAAAACCAGTTTCTTCTAAAACTTCTCGAACAGCACAATGAGATGGATCTTCATCCTCATTAACTTTTCCTTTTGGAAAACTCCAACTACTTTTTGCCCAATAACTTTGAACAAGTAATACTTTAGTCAGATCTTCATTCAATACAATTGCTCCAAAGGTTGGAACATTTTGTTTATAGTCGCGCCATTGTTCAAGAATATTATCTATGTTAGCTACATGAGGTTTTAAAAAAGGTATATGAAAAAAAATGTGCGTAGCAAATTCTCTCATACTACATGGTCTTAATTTTGGATTTTCATCTGTACAGTAAAAATCTAAATAAAACCAATGAGCTAATTCGATTTGAAAACATATTCGAACCAAATCTTTCCTTTCTTCTTCAGGTACATTAATAATAAATCGACTGGAAATATCAAAATCATATAATGTTAATAAAGTAAAATATTGCTTAATATTATATATATATAATTATAAATATAAATATAATTAAATAATATAGATATAATAAAATAATTTTTTATAAATTAACCTGCTTAAATCGTCGAGAATGTCGGATGGTATAGAATGATCAACCATTTTAAAAATTAATGAAACAATTATAATATTTTTTTTTATGACAAAACTTTATAGAGATAACTTATATAAAAAATGTACATAATCATTACAAAATTATAGATTAAATATCATTTTTAAACTATCAAAATTGATTACGTTTACGCCATTCAATTTCCTTTATTAATTGAAATCGTGCCATCTAACTGCTGTTATTAGTACTAATACTAAATATGTTATATGAATATGTAAAACAACAATCAAGATACAATTATCTACGATATGGTATAAAATAAACATTTCTTTTCATGAATTTAATGAATAATTTCGATTATATAATAAAATTATAATTACTACAGAATTCTTAATTATGTAATATTGATTTGTAATAAATATATAATTTTAATTTTGAAAATTTGGTGATGGATTAATATAAAATTTAGAAGATTGATAGAGCAAAAAAGAAGCAAATCTTAAATATAAAATTTCAAAAAAATCATTCAATTATTTTCGAGATATTAAAAAACTTTCAGTATTATATATTTAATATTACGTATACAAATATATAAATATTGCCTATCTAGATATCACTATATTATTGATTATTCACATTGATAATAATATTATTATAGACAGTTATTTAGTAACATTTATAGTATGAAGTATTTAGTTACATTTATATATATATTCAATATATAGTGTTGAAAAAGTTTTTATTAATATTTCAAAAAATAATAATTGAACTGAAGTTAAAATTTTTTAAAATTTTATTTAATTCTATTTTTTCTCTCCTATTATTTTTCTAAATTTTAAATTTTATTAATTTTTAAAATTTAAATTTTAAATTTTAATAAATCACCGACATTTTGAAATTTATCCATGTTTATAACTTTTTATATTAAAGAAATATTTTGAATATTATTTATAAAATTACAATTTAATTTTCGAATTTACTTCGGTGTTTATAGTATGAAACTTTCAAAAATAATATTATATATATTTTTAAGAAAAATTTTTAAAAGAAAAAAAAATTTTAGACAGAAACAAATATATTTGTTATTGAAAATATATTTAAAATTGTTCAATGAGTAATATTACTGTTTTATATAAATTATTTTATTTAGTAAATATAAATCAATTAAAATCTCGAAATTCTTCAGAGATCAAAAACATGAAATTTTGCTATTTTTATAATTCGATTATATTCTTTTATTCTTATAAACATACATATATATCTTTTATTCTTATAAACTTACATATAATATAACTTATATATAATTCATAAACAAAAAATGAGATTCTTCATTTTAATAGTCTATTATTCTAATAGTATTCATTTATTTTTATGTAATTAATTATAATCCAATTAAGTTTGTGTTTAAATTTTATTAATTTCAATTGATATAATTGCATCATTTATTAATTTATTTAAAAATTAAATATTTTATAATAATATATAGTTTTTATTGATTATATTAATCAATAAAAAAATCCCAAATTTCAGTAAGTTTTATAATTAAAATTCCTGAAAAAAATCTCATATTACAATTTATTTGCTAAGATATATAAAAAACATACAATATTTATAATATACAAATTTAGAGACGTTTTCATATAATATTCATATAACAACAACTTGTGCATATAGCAGATAGAAATATAAGTCTATCGTTTAAAATAAATGAAAATTAAAAAGATATATTTTGTAGATTTATAAATTATATTGAATATTTCATTGAAATCTATCATTATTATAAAACAATTAAAAATTATAAAAATTGTAGTCTTTTAAGACTTTTGTAATAAATCTACAATATAATTTTTCAATTTTCATTAAGTTTAGATAAAGTTACAAAAAATGATTTTTATTTTCTTCAATTTCTATCAATTTCAACATTTTTAAAAAAATTTTTTATATGTCACATAATAAATTAATTTTTCTAACTCAAAAAAAATCGTTTCAATGCAATTTTAAAAAAAATATTTTGTTTTAAATATTTTGTAATAAATGAAAAAATTCTGTACTTTTATCTATAAACATTAATTGATTAATTCTAAAATTTGTTGCAATATACATTCTATGCTTTTAGTATTATTTATCACTTTCAAATCCCATGTGTTTATATCATCCAAATCACATTCAGTTTCTGCATCATCAATACCTGTAAAATATTTAAATTATTATTTTTTAAATTAATAATAATATAAATAATATATATAAATATAATATAAATATAATAATATAAATATACAAATAATAAAAGTTATAAATTAATTATGAAATTCACATTAAATTAATAAATTTTAATAAATTTTATTACTATTTATTAAATTTAATATTAATTCTCTTTTTATATACCTGTTACAAATGTCCAACCACGCTCAATTCTAATTGAATCATCTGATTCAATACGAATTGTTTTACATATATCTTTAAAATTTTCTGTAAACCACTGTATGTCAGTTTTTCTTCGTATATCGCTTACTATCCATATCGATTTATCATATGCTAAAATAAATATACATTATTTTACAGAATTTTAATATAAAATATTAATATAAAATTTCTAATATTATAATATACAATTTTTCACCATTATATATATCTAGAGCCGCACGACAAAAATAACCTTGATCTGTATTTCTAATATGTTCTCCCCACTTTACCATTTCAAGACGATAGTTTTCTTTGTACTTTCCATCTCCCATTAGTTGATCAATATTTAAACCATGAGATTTAGCCCAATGAGACTTAATTGGTGCAGATATTTTTATAATTACACTGTTATCAGATCCAATTCTATTAAAAAGAATATCAATAATAATATTAAATTAATATATTATTAATATTATATATAATATATATATAATATATATATAATAGTCATTTCTAATAATCATTTATTTAACGTTATATTATTATTATTAAAAAGTTATAACCTTTCATATAAAATATTTGTAATATAATCTTTTCCACATTTTCTTTTACCACTAAATAATAAAATTATTTTTGGTTTTGAAGAATTTTTAAAGTTTATTACACTATTATCGATATGTTGACTACTCGCCATTTTGTATTATCACTACAATTATTTAAACATTATTTAAAATAACAAAAAATCATATAATTACTCGTTTAAGCTCTAATTTTCTTAAATTATTAATATTTATTGTGTTACATTTCAATACTTTGATATTATTCATTATATTATTTCATTAATGCCAAATAGTATAAAGTGAATATTTTTATTTTTTAGTGTTATTGTACATAGAATGAAACACATTTGGACACAATTCATATAGTCACTGGATTTATGAGGGATTTAGTAGTTTTTTTTACATTTTTATTTATATTATCATTTTATTTTTAATTATATTATATTTTTCTTTTTAACTCTATTATGATTATAATTTATATATTTCATATCTTTTATATGTATTCCTACTTATAATTCATAAGATTAATATATTTTAAAAAAATATTATTTAATTATATTATATTTACTGATTCAAAAATGTACATTATAATATATATATAAAAAATATATATTTCAACATTTTTTAAATGCAAAATTATGAAATATCAGTTTTATTTTATGGATCAAATATTATTAGAAAATAGAAATCAATTAATATTTTTGATATCTTAATATTATTATATGATATTATTATTTGATATTTTATGTAAAAATAAAAAAAGTACGAATTAGGAATTATAATGATTTAAATATCATTAAATTAAAATATATAGTAAATAAATAATTCTCATACTCACTTTTTATATTCTAGTTTTTTATAATATTCGCATAATTATGAAATAATAAAAGGTATTATAAAAGGTAATATAAAACAAAATTAAGGCTTTCCATTCACAAGTATTATATCAGAGACATAAAAAACAATCATTTTATTCATGAAATTTTACATTAAAATTGCTTCACTCTTTACTTTATTACATAAAAACATTCAGAAAAATATTTTATTTTAATAGTTATATCTCTAATGCAATTTTCGTGAATAGTCAGTTTAATTTTAATGATATTCATTTTTTAAATTTTTATTATAATAAAATCATTGATATTAAAAAAAAAATTATTTTTTAGCTTCACGAAGAGCTTTACGTTTCTCTGCCCTTTTTAATTGTTCTTTGGGTTTTAGATTATGTTTTTTGGCAAAACGTTGATTTCTTAAGAATTTGAGATCCATCTAAAAAAATATTAAAATAATAAGATATAGAATTATAAACATAATAAAGATATATTTATTTATATAAGTAATGTTAATATAAAAATAAAATTGATAGCAATATTATAATTATAAATTCTATTTATTTATATATTATAAATAATAAAATTGTTAAAAAATTATTTAAATTATTAATTTAAACTTACACCAAGTGTAGATTCATGCCTATAACGTTTTGGTTTTTTGATACCATTCCGGTGAGCTTTACGATCTACAAATTATTAATTATAAATAATTAATTAATTACTTTGTATTTTATAATTTAAGAATAATAATAACATAAGATTAATTTTGTTAATTATATATATACATTTTTTTCATATAATAGAAATTATTTAAAAGTAAATAACTTTTTTGTTCCTAAATATTTAAATATAATAAATTTTTTATTCATACTCACTTTGATTATGATTAGTATGATTTTTAGACTTTGCCATTCTTCCGTATAATTCACTTCAAAAGAGAAAAAAAAACTTAATTTAGAGAATAAAAAAATAAATAATATTTCAGGTTATAAATTCTTCAAAGTAGAATTGAGAAAGAATGATTACAAAAAATTAATACTAAAAAGAGTTATTCAATATTAAAAATAATTTAATAATATTATTATATTAGTTAATTTAAAGATTATTTGGATAAAATATATTTAAAATAAAATTTTCTACTTACGTGACTTAGTCTTAAGTTTTCGGAAGCGGAAGTTTCAAATGAAAAGAAAGATTAATAACGAACGATAGTAGCGCCTTATATTGCTACGTATTTCTTTTTATTTTTTTTTTTTCAAATTCAACTTTTCAATATGCAATTTTTTCCTTTTTTTAAAGTTTTTTTTTTAAAAGACTATTTAACGATATAATTTCGATTCAATTTTAGTACGAATAGATAGAGGAAATTTAATATCAAATATATTTTTTATTTCTTTTTTTGAGATTTTATTCTTGATGTTTTTACTATTTTAGTATTATTCTCAATATTATTAATTCAATTTAAAATAATTATAATATTAACTAATAGTAATAATTGGAATTGAAATTAAATTAAAAGCATAGATAAAAAAAAATAAATAAAAGGAGAGAGATTAAGATAAAAAATAAAAAAAATAATGAATCAATATTTTAAACATATTTATTAGCAGTTCATAAACATTATTTACTTGCTAATTTGTTATATGCTGTTATATGCTGTTCAATCACAAAATTTTTATTCTGCCAAAATATCATCGCGAATAGTTTGTAAGTATCAATATTAAGCCGTTTACAATATGCGTTATATGAAATATGCCATTATAGAAGAAAAACATTCTTTTGATTGGATAATGAAGAGAATCAATATGGTGGCTAACCTATAAAATAAAGCATTTTTAAATATGCATAACTTTTGATTCCATAATTTTCTAAATTAAAATTATGATTTTTTTATTCTTCAAATTTTATCAATTTGCAAAAAAATATCTTCAAAATTTTATGTTTTTAGAAATAAAATTCAATCTTGATAAATTTACACACTGTTGCGAACTGATCGGAAGCAAATTCAGCCACAGATTAGATATAGAATCGACATTCAATATCTTTTTGTATTATATAATCCTGTTATATAGTTATATAGTTTTATATATATCTTGTCACATACAATTCAAAAAAAAATCACCTCGAATTCCTGTTTTTTTTTATTCGCTAACTTTCTTTATATTTGGTAAGATATGTACGATACAAAAATTATAATTATAAGCTTAAAATCATTATCGAATCATATTGAAATGAAAAATCAATAAAGATTAATAGATTTTCGATTTTGCATATTTTAAATTTTTACAGATTTTAAATTTTTTCTTCAATATATATATATATATATATATATATACTATAGTTACTATAATTTATGTATTATGATGCATAATAACTTATTATTTTTTATTATATTTGCATTTTTTATATATGTTTGAACTAAAAACTCATGATAACAAATATTTGATAAAATGATCGATGATAAATTATAATAAATGATAAATTTTTTCGAATAATAAAAAGAATTGACTCTAAGATCATAAGAATTGACTTACATTAATTAGACATTATATAATCGCTGGTATTAAGCTTATAACAATTTATAACTCTAATAATATATTTGCAATAATATATTTTCATAAATTTTCTTTTTTTTGTTTTTTTAATTTTTCATTACTTATTTTCATAAGATTAAAAAATCAAACAAAATCTAGTATTTTATTATATTTTTTTATTTTATTCAATATAAATAAAAAGATTCAATTATAATAATATATTATATATAATAAATATATTTATTATTGATTGATCTAATCTTAATAAATATCGTTTGATTTCTTTAATCAAGATATTATTTTTTTATTTCATATTCTATAAATAAACTTGGTTTCCAATATTCGAATCCAATATTCGAAACATCAATATATTACAATAAATAATCTGTTTCTTTTAATGTAGTTCTGCAATTTATATAACAATGAGTAAAAATATATAAACTTTTCTTTATATTATAAATAAAAATACATACATTTCTCTAAAGTGCAATTTTTCTGCTGTTAATGCGAGCTTTCTAATGTTTCGAATGGTGGATGCTGCAGCAATTTGCAATTCTGGATCATCTGATCCCACCAAACGTAATATATGCTAAAAATTTTCAATATAAATATGCATTAATTCTTATAAAACATAAAAATTATACAATGATGAATTAGTTAAATTATTAAATATTATAATAAAATTTTTTTATAAATTTATTAAAGAATTCTTGATCAAATATTAATTATTGTTATTTTATTATGTCATTTATGTCATTTTTTCCAAATATTATATATATTTTTATTTTAATATTTTTATCATAATAAATAAATAAAATGTAAATAATTAAAATTTTTTTAGTTGCTGCATTTAAAATATATCAATATATATATATATAAATTATAGCATAAACATATAAATATCTCTTACAGACAAATTTCATTGTACCTTAATAATACCAGCAGAATGCATAGTAATACAATTCATAGGTTCCCTGCTTAAATGATATGTAGCTGTACAAACTCCTCTAAGAACATTTTTATTCTTGCTTGTCATATAACTAATTAATGGAGCAACTGCTTGTAATTGACCAAATTTATAGTTATTCTCTCCCCATTCGCAACAATGAGCAATGGCTAAGGTTAAATTTGCACGCAAATTTTCATCTTGCTAGAAAAGAAAGTAAAATAAAAATAAGATAATTCGAAATAATTAATGGAATTTATAAAATCGAAGATTTTTTAATTTCACCTATAAAACAAAGTGTTTCGAATGAAAATTTTAAGGAATACCGTGGTCACAAGGGCGGCCAGTTTATCCACTACACCATGATCGCTAAGAATGCCTAAATTTTCTGGATCTACAGCGATTTCAGCAATAGTGGCGCATACTGCACTTAACACTTCGTTGTTTGTGTTGTCGAGGAGACTGACCGTGAGTTCCAATCCACCCACGAATGCTCGTACCATTTCAGGAGAATCTTTCGCGTATTTAATGCAAGGCACCAATGCCAGACAGGAATTTATTTTGATTTTATCGCTGGGATGTTTGAGCAATGACCAAACTAATCGGACACCATCGTTGACATGCTCTGGATCATTGATGATATCCATGCACAATTCATTTTGAGCACATTCTTTTATTACCAATGGTATGTTTTCTAATAGAGGCTCATATGTAGAACTTAATAACTTGATCTGCATATGATTTATGCTTTATTAATATTTTATGTCATATTTTTTAACCGATTAACTTGTCATTTTGAATCTAAATCGTATAGAAATATACTATCGAAAGAAAGTTTCATATGAAAATTTAAAATTAAACATAAAAATAAAACATAGAGGAAAAAGATTAAATTACGATAAAATAAAGATATTTATCATAGAATAAAAAAAAAATATTTACATTTAAAAAATTTACATAAAATATTTACATTTAAAAAATTGAAATTATTCAATTAATTATTAAATATATAAAAAATCTGAAGAATAGAAGATTAAGAAAATAAAGGTAATAAATATCCAATAATTAATAAAAAACAAAATTCGTTATTTCTAATTCAATTTCATATTATCTTATATTATAAATTTCTTTCTAATAAATAAAATATTTTCACGATAAAAAATAAATAAACAATTACCAGATTTGGCAATCCTTCATTGATCCTCAAACGGTCTCTATTAACAGGATCTTTGCAACATTCTGCCAATGCTCCTACAACATTCGCTTGCACTTCTTCATCTTCAATTTCTTCCAGAAATTGTACCAAAGAAGCTATCAAATTATTTTGATTGAATCTTATAACGTTCTCTGGACTCATGGCACATTTCCATATTCCACCTGTGACAGCAGCTAGCAATCGTTTATTAGCACGAACCTCTTCTTTTTCTAAAAGCTTGCATAATACATCTAGACCAGACGATTGGCGAACCATGTCCCTGGCGACTTTGTTGAGGCCACATTTGTATATTGCTAGAGCACAGTTTTCTTGCAGTTTAACATTATCGCTTTTTAAATGTCGAACCACATCATAGATAATATTTGTTTTCTCAAATGATTTGCGAAACATATCCTGAAGAAAACGTGAAGATTTTTTTGATTGATATTATTTATAATAGTTTTATCATAGTTTTACTTTTTAAATGTTATCTTTTAAAATTTATCTTATAAAATTTTATTTATTATTCTTTTTGTCACGTAAATATATAAATATATAAATGTAAATATATAAATAATAAATTATAATTTATTGAAAATGAATTTTTAAATATTTAAAATTTAAAATTTAATTATTTTTCTTATTAATATCTGGTAGTTTATCACGTAACAATAATAATAATAGTATATATATATAAATAAATACCCTATTCGCGCACTGCTGAATAGTTCCAACCATTGGTATTATAAGAGAAATATGTTGTGATTTTAAAAAACGTTCCATGTGATTCACTACGCCATGATTGTGAAGCGATTCTCTTATTTTTGGACTACTGCTCAGTGAATCTAAAACTTTAGCACAAGCTATCGCAACCTTTATCAATTCTTTATTAGCTTCATTTAAATTATTATATGGTGTCTGAAGGATAGAATCTGGTATATCCATTACATCCAACTATAAATATATTATATTTATATATAATAATATAATAATATATTATTTTTATGAATATTTTCATCATCAATTTTTCTAATAAATCCAGAAAAAGAAGAAATAATGAAATTTGATTAAGTATTTAATAATAAATTAATTTAAAATGCTCACAATGAGAGGTATTCCATTTCTAATTCGTATCTGTTTTCTTGCTTTTCTTATTCGTGCGATAATAGCCATAGTTTCTGCAGCTAAAACCTTTGCAATAATTTTATAAATTTGATTTTTTTTATATTTTTGAAATAATGTATGTAAACAAGCAATAAATAATAAAATTTATAATAAGTGAAAAACTAACTTGAATATCTCTAGCTGGATATCTTAACATTTGAATCAACGGTGTTACAATACCAAGATCAATTAGATGCCTTCGCATATCTATCGATGTTATGATTTGAAGTAAGACTGACAACGAGCCGTTCTGACATTTTAAATCTTTTGTTTCGAGTAGATTCACTAAGATTTCTAGACCTCCCATATCTCGAATTGCTTTTTGTATCGTCTATTATTATACACAATTAAAATTGAATTTTATTTTTTATATGCATCAATTTATTATCAATTTATTAAAATTAAAAATTGCGAATATTGTTATCTAGATGTAGAAATTAATTTAAAAAATTTTAAAATGTAAAATTTTAAGTGATTTAATAATTATATAATAATGTTAGTAAAACTGAACTATTCAAAAATTAACTTTAATTTGTATTAATAATAATATTGTTAAATGTTAATATTACTAATTATAATAAGAAAATTAATAACTAATATTATAACTGTATAGAAAAAGAAATGAATTACTTTATTGGATAGATCGTGATCTTTTAAAAGACAGACAGCCACCATAGTTGCAGTTTGATTTCCTGCTTTCATATATCTGATAAGTTTCTGTATATGCCAAAATTCTGATGGCACATCCGGAGCTTCTTCTTCAAAATATTTTACTTCTTCATCGATTTCAGATTCAGGTTCGTCATCTGAACTCTCATCTTCTTTTTTTTCACTTATGTAATGAACTCGAGGTCCGAAAGGTTGTCCTGTGACTGCTGATATTAGTGGCTTCGGTGGTTCTTCTGGTTCAAGTACTTCCAAAATATCCGGTTCGATTCTTTATTTAAAAAATATTAAAACGAAGAATTATAATTATATTATTATAATTATATTTATAATCACAGAATATAATAAATCACAGAATATAATTGATATTATATGCAAATATTAATCAGTTATAGAATTATTTAGTAATAAAATTATTAAATTTATAATTAAATTATTTATTTGCAAAAAAAGATATCATGATATTATTTTAAGTATGTATATTTATAAAAGTTATTTTAAATTATTATAATAAATTATTATTATAATAAAAATATAATAAAAATAATAAAAAGTACTAATAAATAAATAAAAAAAGGAATATTAAAAAAATAATATAAAAATGAAAAATTTTCTTATCTTTTGATATATTAAAAAATGTAATATTTCAATAAGTTTATCAAGATTTATGTATATTTTTTCATTTAGTACAAATATACATTTAGTACATATAATATTTAATGTTAAAGCATTTAACTTACACTGGTGGTGGATCGATGGATATCTTTTTTGCATCTTTTTTTCGTTTTGGTGGCATAGTTCTCTATTTCTGATTATAAAGAAAAACTAATATAACTTCGATTACTTTTTTTTAGCATATATGAAATAAAATAGCTTCATTGTTTTATGCCTTTATATTAAAGAATTTGTTAACCTCCATTTTGCGCACGCATATATTGATCAAACAGTTGTTCAGAATATGTGATCTATAAAGATATGTTTTTTCTATAAATCATATTTTTTATTATTTTATTTTATATTATCTTTTTTTAATTTTATTTTTTATTAAATATTCTATTTATAAAATATTTTTGCATATTTTGAAGAGAAATCATTAAATAATATTATTACATAATATTATTTAGTTTTTATTTCATAATTTATAATATTTTTATATATATTTATTATATATTTAATTTATATTATATATATTTATTATATATTTAATTTATATTATATATATTTATTATATATTTAATAATAAATATTATATTTTTTAATACCTTTTATAATTATGTTTGATTCAAATTAACAATTTTATAATTATAATTAGAAAAATGAATCTCTTCCCAAAATAATGTTTACTGACTTGAATAAGTGATTTATTAATTAAATATATTGTTTTCATGTTTTCTTTACATATATGTACCTACACAATAAGGGCAGATAAAGTCAAAAAAAGTCGAAAAGTTTAGAAATACTAATTTCGATAATTCGTACATATAAATATATTATATTAAATATATGATGATATTATATTAAAATATAAATTCACATGACAGATAACTATGAAATTACTTGATGTAAAATATTCTGAATGTAGTGACACTTTGTCAAACGATATTTATTTTTTATTTAAATTATATTTCTGTTTCGATTCATCGCATTCAATGTACAATATTTCGTATTAATTATGTCAATTGAGATTTACAAATGACAGGAAAGACGTAAAAACATTAATTGTTTTATATTCTAAATTTTAGGTTAAAACTCTACAAAATTTTAGCCCATTCGTTTATTAATGTCAAAACAAATATTTTCGTAGGAAATATTCTCGAATTTAATAATGTACAATGGTGAATGATGTGGTTGATGTATCAAAGATAGAATTTACTTATGAGATATCTCTTTATGCTGTTAAATTGATGAAAAAATGTATAATACGTATGGCTGAAATTTATAAGCATTTTACTCATCATTAAGGTATGATAAATTTAAATATATATGTTTCTATAATTTGAAAAATTCGATATTTTATTCGAGTGTTACAGAATGAAGAACGTCGAGGAAAAAGGTGGAAGTAAAGAAAATCTAAGAGCGGTTTGTAAAATTGCTAAGAGAATCAAATGTTCCATATACACATATATGCTACTCCGTTTTCAGTGGTGTTACTTTTAATATCTTTATCAGTATGGCTTTGTATATGTCGGTGGGGATTTCGATATAATTTAAAAGATCGAGAAGTAATTATTTAAACTATTAATTACTATAGAATACAATTGTAAAATCATTAAAGCATTTTTATCATATTATAATCATATTTTGTTTTTATGTGTTTATTATTATTAATTATATAAATAAATATGTTATAATATAATATATATAATATATAATATATATATAATATATAATAATACTTATAAACAACTTGTACCTGCAGATTTTGTCCTGTTTAATTTTGTACTTTATTGTCATCACTTTGTTGAATATGTTCTTTTTGGGCCACATGCAATTTTATTGCGATCATCCACATGGAATCAAAAATTAAAAGCTTGTTATTGTAACACGTAAGATTTAATATATTTAGTAATGTATATGTACTATTCACTATATTTGATTTGTTTTAAAAAAATAACAAAATTGATTAATATTTCAATATAAGTAAGAGAATGTTGCATTAAAGTATTTATTAAATTTATTATATATTGAATTTTGTAAAAATAAAATATTTGTAATATAACAAATATATCATCTGTAAATATTGTATTACGTTATATTTTCCTTAAATCGATGTTAATATATATATATGATATACATTGATCGAAATATTAATATATATATCAGTACTCAATAATTATATTATTAAATAAATATATATTTTTTAAAATTATATTATTTTTTGTTTTAATTAAAAATATAAAGTTTTAATTAAAAGTGTATTGTTAAAAATTAATTTAACTGTATAATAGAACTGTATACAAGAATATTCAAATATATTGTTTATGAAAATAGTATATTTCGATTTATCGAAACTTACTAGGTTAAGTTCCTAGAGTATGTTACTAGGTTAAATTTCTATAGAAACTTACTAGGTTAGATAACTACAATAAGTGACTGTTCTAACAATTACTTAAATTTAATTTTAGTTACTGAATATATTTAAAAAAAATACAAGGTATTAAATATTTTATTTAATTAATATTTCAATATTTTTAAATAACAAACTTGAACACTGATTTATAATTTCATGTATTATTGAAAAATACATAACCTTCAAAATATGTTAAAATATATTGTCAAAAATATATTTTAATTATATGTTAATTATATGTTAATTAAAATACGAATTACAGTAATTTAAAGCTATATTCCTTATATAATCTAATTATTAATAAATATTTTCATACATTTTGTTATTAAATATATATATTATAGATTATTTATTTTATTCTTTATTATAAATTCATATTTTAATTACATTATAAGAAAGCTAAAATGAATAATTAATAGAAAATATATTAATGAAAGAATAAAAAAATACATATGAATAAAAAAATTGATAATTGGTTTATTATATATATTTTTAATTTATTTAAAAATAACATTAAATTATTTTTACATTAATATTAAATTTATTTTTACATTAATATATTTTTAATACATTTTTAATATTATATATTATATTTTATTATATTATATTATATTTATATTATATATATATTATATTTTTTTCAGATGGGTATGCGTAGACATGTTCAATTTCTTGCTCGAACAGTTATGGTTCAAAATAATAATGTAGAGAAAGCTGCTCGTATATTGAACAATATATTATCAAAAGAAGGTATTTTTCAGCAATATAGATATACAAGATATTATGAAAAACCTACCCAAACAAGAAGAAGAGTTAATTATGAAAAGTGTAAAGCAATTTATTCTGAAGACATGAATAGAAAAATTAATTTCATTTTAAGAAAAAATAGAGAAGATCCATTTCCTGGCAGTTCATAAAACATTTATTAATTTTGATATTATTTATAAGTCAATATATAGATGATATGGTTATAATATTTTTATTATATTACCTATATGCATAAGTAATTAGAACATATTCAATAAATTATAAAATTTAATTAAGTTAGTCTATTAAGTACAATTAAAAGTAAATCAATTAAAAGTACAAATATTATACAAAAATATGTATAATATAATATTTAAATTATTGATTTAATACATATAAATATATAAAATAATAAAATTATATTTAAATTATTGATTTAATACATATAAATATATAAAATATACAATTTCTTAAAATATGAAAATATAAAACTATATATTATTATATTTTTAAACTAAATAATATATGATATATCATAATAAAATTTTTTTTTGGCCTTTTATATAACTTTATATTTATTTATGTATATATATATATATATAATATACAAAATATATATATATATACAAATAACATATATAAAAAAAAAGATTTTAATAAAATTTTCCAATGAAATATTTTTTCTGTTACTTTTTTATTAAAAATATTTTTGAATTAACAAAATTTAAAAGAAAAAATATGAATTTTTATATACATATTGTAATAAAAATTAAAATTTTATATTAATAAAATTTTTACATTAATCTAATTTCTATTATTCTATAAGAATAATGAAATTATTGAAATATATAATTAAATAATGAAATATATAATTATAACATAACACAAATAGATTTGATGCAATTATTCATATAATTCGAATATAAATAAAACAGATCAATTAAATAAAATAAATGTTACGTTACGTATATAAAAATAATAAAAAAAATTTGTAAATAATATTATTATTATTATATTTGGTTATTTTTATAATCAATAGTTAGTATTAAAATAAGAGATTTTGTTTATAATACTTGTAGTATATAATATTGACAAAAAATATTTTAAAACCTTTATATAAAATGTAAAACTTTAGTAGAAATTTATGTTCTCAATTTCTAAATTAAATTTTAATGTTTTTAAATTTTTTCTATTAAAAAATTTATATAAGCAACTTAAAATCAAACTTTGTATGGTGGCGCCATTGTATGAATTATGTGAATCATCTTATGTGAATCATTTTAGATCTCCGTTGGTAAATAAAATTCGTAAAGTTTTTAAATCAATTTAAAAATGATTTAAAATTATAATATATCAATATTTTAATAATTTTTATTTTAATAATATTTAATGAATGGTATAACATTTTAAATAATTATTAATATTTATAATTGAAATGAATTGATGAAATATTTATGAAATTAAATATATAAAATAATTTATAATAATTATATAATTATAATATATTATATATATAATAATAATCATTTTTTAAATATTTTTTATATAAAATCATTATTAAAATGATTGTAAAATCTATTTTTAAGAAAGATTAAAAATATCGTCTTATTAATAATTGTTATGTTATTACAAATTACTATTTTTTTTATTTTTGTTAATTTATTTTGATTCAATATTTAGATAACATTTTCTTTTTATTTTAAAGAGATTATATTTTCATATAATATTTCTTTTTGATTCGTAGAAATATTAAAATTATTATTAAAATTATTATTAAAATAATTCACCCAATTAAAAATTAGATGAATTATCAATTTGCTATTTTTGATTATAATTGTTAATATAATTATAATAATTAATATTATTATTATTAATTACAATTATTTTCTTACTGAGAAATTTAGCACTATTTTTCAGTAATTCTTGCCAAACTATCGAATTTATTCATTAAAAAATTCGATAAAATCTTTTTGATGTCTTCGTCAAAAAGTTTTGATATCTGAGAAAAAATAATTTAGTAAGAATTTCTTTATTAAGTACAACACAGATTATAAAAGTCAAACGGAAAGCATTGAATCTTTTATGCTTTAAACGAAGAAGTTTATTTTTTACAGAACTTTTTAAAAATAAATTTAAGAAATTATTATTAAAAAAAAAAGGAAAGATATATATAAGTTCCAAGAATGATGATAGAGAAAAATTAGAAAAAATAAAATATTTTGTTTTTAACAAGACACATCTAATTATAACTTAAACACATTAAATTATAACTTAATTATAATTATAATTAAGAATTATAATTTAATAAAGATCAAATATTTGTTTCGAAATGGAATTTCTATTAATTACAATTTTTTTTTATTACGAAATAATAAAATTTTTAATGAAATTATCAATATTAAAAAAAAATTAATTATTTCGTTTACACTGAGATTATTAAATAAGTTTTATTTCATAATATGAGATATATTTATATTTTTGTAGATAATATATTTTAATAATCTTTGTATCTTATTATTTATTATTCTACCGCATTTGAAAAACAAAATTAAAAATTTCATTTGAAGAAAATTAAATTCACAATCTTATTTCCTTTGTAAAGAAATTATTGCCACTATTTTATATTTTTCTTGCAACAATTTTTTTTTAATGTACTGTTGTTTGAAATAAATTGTATAACTGTTAATTAATTCTAGAAATAAAATTATGGATTATTAAATAATCCATAACGACATTTTTAAAAGAATAACAATTTTTAAAAGAATAACAATTTTGCACGAATCTCAAAAAAATAATTTATTTAAAACAATAATAAAATAATAATAAAACAATAATAAAACAATATAATAATATTGTAATAATTTATATAAGCTATGATATATGTATAATATAATATTAAAATATTCTTTATTACAGTATAGAAAATTATATTTTACTCTCCATATTATAAAAAAGATATGAAATTATAGTCTGTATATTTGTATTTTTTTGATAAATAGCAGGAGAATATTTTATTTCGTTTAAATAGAGAATTTTTGAATGATGAATTGTTTAGATAATATAATATATATATACAAAATAACAGTTTATTCATATTCAGTAAATCATTCAGGATATCTTTGAAACATTTATTCTAGAAGTCAATTCAAAGGTTGGTATACAAAAATATCGGTTGAGATTTATTTATTAAATTATATACAATTTAAGTTTATGTTAACATCCATTTTGTCTATTACACATAAAAAATTATGAAATATTATTTAATATCTATTCTTTTATCAAAAATTTATTAGCATTCAAATTTAAAAGCATAATGATGCCAACTGGTAATTCGCAAGTAGTGAACACGGATGAATCGTAAATTTCGAGATGAATAAAGGAAATAGGTAACATTGTGCAAACGATTCGATATAGAGGGAAGAAACGAAATAGATAATCTCCTGGGAGAGAGAGAAGTACAGTTCCAGGCAAACTGTCTTGCCAGCAGTCCGAAGATAGTTTTGGATTCAAATTCTCTGAAATTAGACTAAACCGCGTTTCGAACGGTAAAACGTCCTCTGTTCTCTGTGGAGTCATTTCTCTATGTTGATTTTGAAACGTGAATCTTCCAGATACTGGATTTTCTATACGACGATGAATTTTCTATTAAACGAATATATTTAATTTTTTTTTAATTATCGTTTGTACTAAATTTGACGCATAAAACTTTTAAAATAATATATTATCAAATTTTGTATATTTTATTCAATATAATTATTTATTTAATATAATCGTGAGACGTAAATTTCGCTTATAAAAATTTCATTCATCGCTCACTCATTGATTTGCGTAATTCAACAATAATAATAACGATAATAACGATAACGAAAATAATATAACATATATCACATGTTAAAACAAAAAACTTATCGAAAGTGATAGATTTGAACACGATATATGTAGATAAAAACATGCAAAAAAAATATGCATTAATATTTAAAATTAATTAAAAAACATATTACAAAAATAATAAGAAGAATATATGATTTGATAGAGACTTTTAAATCATAAAAATTAAAAAAATGAGAATGATATAATAAATAATGATAAATGAATAGTGACAATAGTAATCATAATATGTAGTAATAAGATACGTTAAATACAAGATACGTTAATACAATTAAGTAATATATATTTATTAATATAATAACATTCTTTAATTTCATTATACGAGAAGTAATGAATATAAGATAATAGTATTAAAAGATAGAAAATCGAAAGAATGAGAAACAAGATTTACACGAGAAGGTGATTTAGAAATGAAGTGGCAGTTCAAAGGATCTCATAACTTTTAGAGAGGCAGTTCATTGTGAAGCGATTACTTTTGACTATTTGCTCATGAATACTATTCGTTAAATGTACATGGGGAAAGGGAGAGAAATCTTCGTATATATTGGAAGGGAATGACTGAAAATTGCTTTGAAGCGTACGATTAATGCAAAGTTTATCTTTTGTCAATTCGACGAAGAAATTTGTCCATGATTGAAACAAGATCGCATATCCTGGAAGTTGCGACGAAATTTATATGCAATATTGTGTTAAATCGAACTTTTAAGAAAAAATTTTATTCTTTAATTTGTTATAGTTATAGTATATGGAGAGAATTGATATTGAATAATATCATTTCAGATATTTTCAATTGGTTTGTAGAACAAAAGATAACAAATAATATCTATTCTCTTTTCATAATATTATATATAGAAGATTGATTTCAATGAGCTTATATAATATAATAATTTAGTAAAATGTTTTAATAATTCAAAGAAGATCAAAGAAAAATTTATAATTGGCCATTAAATTAGAATCAAAATTTTGTTGAGATATTAAAGATATTCAAAAAATATTATTTTGCATTAAAAATCAAATAAATGTTAATAGATTTGATATTTTAAAAAAAATTTTAAGATTTTTTAAGATAATCATTTAATAATTTTTTATGAAATCATATCTTCATATTGCTAAATACAATAAATATCTTATATCTATAATTAAAAATAAATCAATTTTAAAATTATAAATTTTATTATTAATTATTAATAATGATTAGATCAAATTTACAACATTTTTTAAATATAATTTTGAAACAATAAATAAATAAATATAATTTTGAAATAAAAATTTTAAATATTTGTATTTTTAAATCTAAAAATTAATTAAAATTTTTTATTAGAAAATTTAAAGAATTTTGTATAATTTTTCATACTAATAAAAAAAATTAAAAAATGACAATTACTACTGCTCTAAAAGAACGCAGAACGTGGAAGGAAACAATTTCATCAAATAGGAGTTCGATTAAACGATAAAGGAAGAAATTGGAAAAAACCAATCTGTAAAGTGTTAGAACTCAACTTGCTGAAACGTATTCTGTTCAAAGATCAAAGAGTATGTTGGCAAATATCCGTTTGATTCCGCTAGCTAGAACAACTAAAAACTTTTAGAATTAAACCCATTAATACAGATTCAATGATTAAACATGTACTAGATACATGATGCATAAAATTAAAATATTTATTTCTAACTAATCTAAATATATAATGAATATAAATAACGAACAAAATAATTTTTCAAAATTAACGTTTTCTTAGTGTTTGAAAAATTATATGAACATGTAAATAATATAAACATATAACTGCTTTTTCTTTTTTTTAATCTTTAATTTGATCTTTTTGAATATAATACTGATTATTAACATTTTTAAATATCTTATTAATAAAAATTTATATTCTAATTGTTCAAAACATTGGACACGATTGTAATATTGATAGTCGAAATCCGTTGAAATTTATTATAATATATAAATATTTGGTAAAAAATATTTATATAATATAAATAATTGCTTTTTTTATTTGTCAATTTTTAATTTTTAGTTTTTTTATATAAATAAGATTATTTTTTTAATTTTATATATTAAATTATAATATATGATTAATGATTAATTAATGATTAATTAATTTTAATTTTTTAATATTAAAATAAAAAAAATATCAATCATGATTGAATTATCTTCTAAAAATTTAATATTTAAAAATCTATAAGATGTATATTGTATACAAAAAAATATAAAATCTCTAAAGATAAATATTATAATATTTGAAGAGCAAAATAGATTTTTGTTCTATTTTCATTTTTCTTCTAATTACATTCATAAAAATTCTATTTTGTATAAATATTCATAGTCTATTTAGAATAATGTATTAATTTATAAGCAATTAATATTATATGCAATTATAAAATGCTAGACAAAAATTAAGTAAAAACAAAATCTTCATGATATTTGATTAAAGAAATATTAATTTTTTTTGTAATACATTTAGTCATACTTGATCTAATATAATATTTGATAATATTTATAATATTTATAATATTTATATATATATTATAATATATTTATAATATTTATTTTATAATATTTATTTTCAATTGATCACAATACAGTTTTTACATTATATACATTCTATATAGTTTATTTTGAATTTTGAATTTATAATATTAGGAATCATAGTTTTATACATACATATATAATATGAAGCAATTTTTTTTAAATAAAATATCATTCCAATAAAATTCCATTAAAAGAATTGAAATTATTCCATTAAAATATCAATGTTATTTTTGTTTCTTAAATATAACTTTATATGAGATAGAGGAAAAACTAAATTTTAAATTATAAAATATTTAATATTTAATGTTTTATTATCCAAAAAATATTTTTAAACGAAATTATATTAAATTGAAAAAATGATAAAAATTGAATGATTTTATGAATTCAAAGAAATTTTGAAAAATAAATTGCTTTATGCATTAATTTATATATAATATTATATAATATTATATAATTTTTATTAAAATTAGATTTTTCAAGTTAAATCAATTTTCTTATAAGATAACTTATGATTTTTGTAACTAACATTATAACTTTTCTAATCAATTTTTAAATTTAAAAAATATTTTATAAACATTATAAATATTATAAATATTATAAACATTATTAAAAATTGCATTAATAAATTATAAATATTTCAAATTGCACTTAAATATTTTGAATTTAATTTCGTAATAAATTTTGATAAAAACTTTTAAAATTGAATTATTGAATAAAACTTTATTTATTTATTTATTAATATACATTAACACACAATACGATACTATATATAAACATTTATTCTTGTTGATTATCACGAACATTATAAGAATTATGGTTTCATAAG
Source organism: Apis laboriosa (assembly GCF_014066325.1). Taxonomy (NCBI): domain Eukaryota; kingdom Metazoa; phylum Arthropoda; class Insecta; order Hymenoptera; family Apidae; genus Apis; species Apis laboriosa. The sequence continues at coordinate 1,252,179 of NW_025223220.1, forward strand.
TCATAAAGAGTTAAAATCTCTTTAATTAGGAATCATCACATTTCATTCGGAATTAGTCTGAAAAAAGGAACGAGGACGAAGAAACACAAAGGGTTGCTGTGACCATTCTTCTACTTTTTCACGTAGCTCCATTTTTCCGAATGTCTCGTCCCGGCCAATGAAGCGACGATTTACCGGTAGTGAAATAATAAAAGCGGCTTGTTTAATGGCGCGATGTTTCGCTACGTGTCGAGTATGGTACATAATAAAACGGGACCGATATAATCAAGCTAAGTGCTTCAGTCAAATATTTTACTTAATTGCACATCGTTATAATAATCTCGCGAAATGAAGTAATTATTATTTTTACATCGAATTTCATTTTGAACAGTTTTGTTAAAATTTTTTATTAATGCAATTTTTAATAATGTTTATAATATTTATAATGTTTATAATGTTTTTAAATTTTGAAGCTTAATAATTCCGTTATTATAAAATTATAACTCAAGATTAATAACATAGTAAATAAATATTAAAGTTTCATTCTGTCGGGGATAATTCTTTTTCATTTTATCCTTGATCTGTGAAATATTTTCTTTCTTTGATATTTTCTTGGCTTTTTATCAATTTGAATCATATTGTTTGCCAAAAATGTATATATCTAATAATTCTTTTATAATCTTCCTTTTTTTATAATTTTATGGAAATTATTAAAACAAAATACTAATATATGTATAGATTTTTTAATAAAAATAAAAAAAATCTTTTTAAAATTAATAAATTAAAAAATAACAATTTTTTTTATTGTAATGAAATTTTGTGATTATGTAGAATATATTGAATTATATATTATATATATAATTTTTTTTTAAATAGAAAATCAGCACACAAAATTTCAGTGATTTTTTTCGTTTTTTTAAATATGATCCTGGTTTTTAGATAAAAAATGTTTAATTCTTAGTGATCTATCAATTGATTACAAAAAAAAATTAAAAAATCAGACAAAATTATGTTTAAAATATTGAAAAAATATTAAAAGTTCAAAAGTTACTTTCAGTCTTTCAAAAAAATTTCTTATCTTATTAAAAGTAATTTAAAAATAATTTGGTGTATAATCTACTTTTTCTCATTAATTTCTCATATAGATAATTATTGGAAAAAATAAGATAATTATTGGAAAATCATTATCGAGTTCAGCATTTATTATTTAAAATATTAAAATGTACAAGAAAAGATAACGTGATAATAAAAAAATATTATACACGTTACAGATAATATCAAAAACGATAAAATAGGTCTAAAAAAGATTATATAATATAAAAAAACTGAAACTGAAAATAAAGATTGTATAAAAAGTTGTATAAGCAAAATTTGAGTCAAATAGAGAAGAAAATTATAAAGAAAACAGTTATTTACTACTTATTCCATCCCTAATCGAGATTTCACTGTCAAATCCACGACATCCAGGCGCCCAATATTTTTAACGTTTTGCTAGATTCGCTGCAGTTATTATTGCGGAACGATGTAAGCATTCATATCCATTCAAGGTTGTTACAGTAATTTAAAATTTCGAATCGAAGATTAAGACAAAATATATCAACTGGAATTTATAAGAACGAAGATCAAAATATCAGAAACGATTCTAACATTTCAATTCGTTTTACGATAAAAAAAAACACAAAATCGAGTAATCGAGTTTGAGCGAGAAAGAAAAATAAGTCAAAGCATCTTTTTCAAATATAAGATATATTGATTATACATCTATAATTGATTACAAAGATATAAAGAAATTACTTCAATCATTAATAAATTTTTAATTTTTTAATTGTCAACAATTAGATACTTTAACTTAGAAATTTTCATTCAAGTATTCTCGAAAAACTGTTAAAAACAATATTTTTGAAAATCAAAATCAAAATCTCATTTTCAATAATCGTAAAAAGTAAAAAGAAATAAAAAAGAGATAAAATATTTTGAGAAATAAAAAGATGAAAATTTTACCAAAATTACTATCTAACCATTATCGGCTGTCTCTGAATACGAGTACGAGAAAAAGGGTGACAATTGTACGATTAAATGTGCAGTTCGATGTGAAATGGCTCGCTCTATTCTTTTATTTTCTTCCTTTTATTGCTGCTTGTCTCACTTTGACAGTCACTCGTTCCTGTTTTTAGTTTGGCGTCCAGAAATACTCATGATGGAACCCGACGACGATGTAAGGCGGGAAAATAAATCGAAGGACAGAGAACGAATGAAGTTTCTCATTTATCGAGACATGGCCCAGTTTCGCAGGATCACTTCATCCGATGGAACGGTTCGAGAAATACTTTACTTAAGGGAAATGTAAACATTCGATAATGGATTCATAGCACATCTTTGGGTAATTGCATCTGATTTTCTGTACAGCTTTAAGCTTCTCCAATTAGGTGTAGATCCATATGAAAACGTAATTTCGAGAGGATACTCATAACGAGGTGTATTCGCTCGCAGAAATAGCTGTGAATTGAATTACGATGAAGATTGCTTGGTTGATTTAAAATGCTTGGGCAAACTTTAAATGTGGTAAGAAATACAGAATTTCATTAACAATATATATTTACGGCGTATCATATTGTTATTATTTAATGTTTGCTTTTAATATTTATTATAGTACATATATTGTATTGATTTATTTGAAATGATACAGAGTGTTAATATTCGTGAAATATTTTTGGAAGGTCTAACCTTAAAAAGTTAAAACAAACGTAAAAGTTACAAAAATATTGATTCAGATTTATTTAATAAGTATTATTACTTATTACTTAAATTAATAAGTAATTCATGTCTATATCTATATAATACTCTATATAAAGATAATAAAAGTATCTTTATTATACTTTTTTATAATAAATTTCTTATTGTGTATCCGAGTTTATAAAATTAAAGTAAGACTTTAGATAAATGTAAGTTTTAAATATTTAATTGAAATAGAATTAAATGAAGATTATATTCTTTATTTTATGATTATTTGTTTATAAAAATTTGTTTAAATAATTTATTTTAGCGTGAAAAAAGTTAGACAAAAATTTAATGATATCAATTAAAAAATAATATAACAAAATTTATGATTTAATTATTCCTGTATCATGTTAATACTAATTGAGAATATAAAAAGAAAGATTGTTTTATTTTATTTTCTTCCTTTTATTGTTTTTATCATATTTAATTAGAAATCATATTTTAACTAGAGATTTAATAACATATTTTATTAATTTGAATAAAATTAAATTAATTTTTTGTAAAAAAAAATATTTAAAAAAATCATATAATTATCCATATAAAAAAAATATTTATTCATATTTTATGTTTTAACGATCGATCATACACTATAATTACATATATAAATAAAAAATATGTTATTAATCACTTTTATAATGATATAATAAAATCATTATTTCATTAATAAACAAATTCATAAATAAAAAAAGGTTAAATTATTATGTATTTATTATTAGTATTTATATAAATAAGAAATGAAAATAATAACTGTTTTTAATCAGCCGTTTGATTATTTATATTAGCAAAAAGTAATATTTTATGAGAACTAAATATATCTAATTATAACATACATTATGATTTATTATTACTTTATTTTTTTTTATTATGTAACTATTATTGAAAATTACGTACTATATAACTACTACTAATAATCATTCATAATTAAAGTAATAATCGAGAAAATAAATCGAGTTATATGATAAATAATATAAATAAAATTTGAATAATTCACAATTTAATCTAAATATATCTTATAATATGCAAAAATTTTATTAATAATAATATTTTGTATTATTATAAATTATAATTTGAATATAAATAATTGTATTAAATGTAAAATTTTAAATAAATTAATTAAAAATAAGTAATAGAGATTTTATAATGTACTTGCAAGTGATTTAATTGTAATTTAGATAATAAATAATATAATTAAAAATAATATTTTGAATTAATACATATTTTCAGATTATCTAATTCTTCTTATTTCATTTCGATCTAAAATCATTCACATTAATTCTCTTTAAAAAAAACATTGTTTTATATTATAAATTAGATCGTTTATTTATTTGATACCAAACAATTTAAATTTCTATCATTTCATTGTGAATAAATATAAATAGCCAAAGTTAATTATTTAATTACATATTCAATATATTACGCACTACTATGATATTTGCCAAGTCAATACAAAAGTTATTTTTATTTTTTTTTAGTGACAAAAACTTGTTATCAAAAGTTTAAGAATTTTGATTGACAGAATGTGATTGCCTAGTCGCTTATTTTGTCTGGTAGTTTTATTAAAAACTATAACTTTGGGTTTCGTTTAAGAAAGTTTAAAACTTATTTTTGATAAGAAGATGTTTAAATCGATATATTCTTCCTTATAATATATATATATATATTTCTTTAAAATGTGAACTTTCAAAATATTTTTGCGATTATTTTTACAATATTTTAAAAATTGTAAAGTGATAATAAATAAGATATATTTAATTAATAAGATATATTTAAATAATTTCGAAATATCTATTATATAATAATATAATATTTATAATATTTTTAATGTTATCAGTTGCTAATAAAGAAAAAAATAATACTTATAATTATATATCTTCAAACAAATATCGATAAGGATTTAAATAATTCCGTTACTGTTCAACATTCATTTTCTTTAAATATATCTATATTTTTTCTATATATATATAGATAACAATAAGATAATTTTTTTAAAGACTTCATAGATGTTAAATCAAAGTGATCAGTATGCTATAATATTGTTTGAAACTACTTTGATGAATGAAGAATAATCTGTTTCTTTTTTCAATCTTATTACCTTTTAAAATTTATAGATTTTTATATTTTTCATTTTCTGCATGATGAACTGTTTTTTTGCAATGATGAAATTTTCAATAAGATTTTCAATATATATATATATATAATATAAATCTATGAAATATTTTTTGTTTAACTTTTCATTAGAAGTTCAGATAAAAAAGGAGTAAAAAACGATTTTTATTATTTTATCGCGATTCTAATCAATTGCAATTTTGTCAAAATTTTGTTTACATATCATTTAATACACTAATCTTCTAACTTTCTAAAAAACTGTAATTATATGATCCAATTTTAAAAATTTATTCTATTAAAGAATGATTGAATATTTTTTGCCAAAGCTTTAAAATTGTCAATTATTTAATAATAATCCTTTTCATAATCTTACACAAAAAGTAAAGATGATAAATCTGTAATTCTTATCTTTATCATCATTTATATAATTCTCATCTTTATTATTCTTTGGGATATATTACTATTTTTTTTTTTTGCATATTACTATTTTTAACTAAACATATTGAATTAAATTATTAATTACATATATGTTTTAGAGATATTTTGATGATTTGATAAAGAGATGCTTGATAAAAATCTATAAAATTTCATTTGACTTCAAGTTAAAATTTGAACAAGTATTTGTTATTGACAGTCATATAGGGAATAATAATATATCCATAAAAATTTCCATGATGTTTAAAGATAAAAATGATAATAATAATGTTTATTAACTCACAGAAAAAACAATTCTCACTTGCAAATTCTCTTTTTTTTAAAAATTCATTCAACATTATAATTCTTTTGCAATTTATATCGTTTATGCATTTATTGTCATTTTATCCATTTATGTCTCTCATTTATTTTTCAAACAACATTTGAAAAGGATATTCAGTCATGTTCATCCAAATCGTTAGATAACGATTATATTCATTCTCATTTATGGTAAAGTCAAATCTCTGTTCTAAATTTTTTTTCTATCTCTTATTTTTAATCCAAATGCACTTCATAAAAAAAAATTCATGCAATATTTCAATTCCTAATTTTTCAAGATTGATTTCAATATTTAACTAAGATAATGAATGAATTATATGCATATATATATAGCTTCTATAATTTCTTGTTGTGTATCAATATATATCTCTTATTTGTAATTTTGTTTGAGATTGCAAAAATTATCATTTATTATTACCAAAGTTTTTAGAGAATATTTGAATAAAAAAAAATTATGGATAAAAAATAATTAAATCACATTAATAGATTTTTTAATAATAAAAAACTCATTAATTAAATTAAACAATAAAAATTAACTTTTCTTACAGAAATTAATATTCTTCCATTTTATCTTTTTTTTTTTTTTATTAGAAATACTTGTCATTTAAATGTTATATAGCTATAAATTATATTTGCAAAGATTTAATCTTTGCCAAAGTATTATTATGTTTTTATTTAAATTTATAAAATATTACATTACAACATATACAACATTAAATTTTTAAAATAATTTAAATGCAATTATGTTATTCAATTTTTCAATTCATTTTTTATAAATATATATTCATATTTTATAAATATATATTCATAATTTTTTGAGAATGATTATTTTTCAATTGATCACAAAAATATTTTCAATTTTTATATTTTCATATTTATATGTACATAAACAAAATATTTATCATGCATGAGTTTTAACATAAAAAATCAGGGTATATTTATGCATTAAAAAATTTTTATATAAATATTTGATTTTCTTAGAACTTCAATCAATTTCATTATGGAACTAATTTTAATCGACTTTATGCTTTGTTTGAATGTATACAATATTTGTCACTTTAAATAAATGTCATTTTAATTAAATAAGTTTAGAATTATATTTTATTACATTACTGTTATACTTTGTTAAAATGATTAAAAAGTTTTTTGTTCAGAGAATAAAATTATTATTATATAATTGTTATTTTTTCGATAAAATATTCTCTCTGATCACTTTTTTTGGAAATCCAAAAAATAATATGATTATAATTGTTGCGTAAAATGATGAGCGATTTTGGAATTTGTTTTGATAATTCATATAACTTTTTAGATTGTAATAGATAATTATTTGGAATAAGAAATTAAAGATTGTGATGATTTTAGATGTTATATACTCATATATTTATAACTATCATATTTATAATGCGATTTAAATCCACTTATATTTTATTAAAGACATAATGAAATTAATTAACGAAAATATTTAATTAATGAATCTTTTTCAATTACAGACAGTTTAAGATATAAAGATAAATAATTCCATTAGTGATAATTTTTTTATTCATATTTTTTTATAAAAAAAATTTATTTATTATGTTATATATATTTTAAGAACATGTATAATTAATAGTGGTATATATAATAATGGTTATGTAGAATTGGAACCGTAATCGATATATTAAAATCTTTTTTAATTCATAATTATTATAATGTCATTTCGATTTTTTATAATTGTTTCGAAATCCGAAATTGATATCACAATTATTTTCAATTCCTTCCTTACCCCAATCAATATTATGAATTTTTGAAATATTTGCAAATAATTTTCTGGCATAAGTTGTTCCTGTATAAGCTAAATCTTTCTCATGATAATAATGATGCTGGTGTACAACTCGTTCTATGTTCTATAAACAAACTCTTTTTAACTTCTGAATTTGGCGGAAAACACGAACTAGAGATATATTATAAATATAAGATCTCTTATTATGAACATATATTTACATATTATTACATCGGATAATAAAGTTTCTATTTCATTATAAATATATTGCTGCATTCTAAATAAAATATTTTAATCGTGTAATTTTATAATATAATGGTGAAAATATTTTCACTTATAAATTGAAATAAAAATTAATATTAATTAGTAAAATTTCAATTCATTAGTATATCTGAAAGTAATAATGGAAATATATGTATATTTCTATATATAGTCTCTATAAAATGATAATCTTGATAACATATTTCAAAATCAGTGAAATTGATGAGGAGTTTCCTTTTTTTTAATATTATTCACGATAATTACCAAATTTGTTTGAAATGATTTTTCTTAGATTATCGAAAATGTTTAAAAAATTGTGATAACTGTGTTACATAAAATATTTTATATTTATAAAATATAAATTATATTATTGTTTTCGTTCTTTCAACATTTTCGAAAAATCACATACATTTTAAACGCATAATAAACGTTTATATAATAACATAACATAAAATATATATATATATATATATATATATATATATATATATATTATAATACCAAAATGATCTCGATAAAAAAAAAATAATTATATCTTAAATTTGATTTTATAGAAAAAAAGTAATATCATATGATTCAGTTAAAAAAAATTGGAAAAAAATTATTATCCATAGAATAAAAATCAATTTTATTCATTTATTTTTTAAATAGATAATTTTTTTTCTCGTTAAATTCATATGCATACAAAAATTACACACAAAAATATGTAAGAAATTTTTCCATTCTCTAATCAATTAAATCTGGTTGATATCTTTTATCTTACTTATTATTTTGATATTCATTTCTCAGATAAGCAGATTAAATTTGTAATTATAGTTGACCTTCTTCCATATCACAAAAAAAAGATTATTTTATATAGATAAGTAAAATTTGGATATATTGTATATATATATATCAAGAAATATATATATTGAAAATCAGTATCAAATATTAAAAATCATAATTGTACTATCGTTTTATTATGAACTGTACTATTTGAATTCTATATTACTAATAAATAAATCAAATCGATCTAATAGCAGTGAACAATTGAATTTTATTTAGATTCACGAAAATTGTTTGTTTTTCAATAGATTTGCGTCAAAATGATAAAATGATTTTTTTCATAGCAAACATGCAAAATGATAAATATATAATCGATGATTTCAACATTATCAAAGCGATAATGCTAAACCATGATATAAATATATTGAAAACATATTTAAATATATACAATAAATTTCGTGTTTCGTCACAATAATTTCACTGATTGGATTTGAATGATGTTTGGTTATGACTAAGTCACGCGATGATAATATTATCAGTATTAGTTGTTGGTAAAACGTCATTTAACGTCATATAACGAACGTGTGATGTTCGATAGTTATCGTGAATAATTACGAAAGAGGATATATAGAAATAGGATATATAGTGACACTCGAGATCAATCGACATCGAATTGAAATTAATAATTATTTGCAATAATATTATTACGGTTAGATACATTAATTTGCATTATTATATTTGTAAAAAGATAATCTCTTCGATTAGATTATTCGACGGAATAAAAAAAAAATTAATTTGGAACGAGATATTTCAAAATTTATTAAATAATTCAAGAAATATTTATTTCATTGGAAAATTGAAAGGATATTTCAAATTGGAATTTTAAATAAAGTAACTTTTTAAACAAGTTCCAATAATTGATTATTTTGCACTTTTGTGAAATTTTCTTTTATTTTAGTTGCATTTAAAATAATGAATTTTAAAAAGATTTGTAGTGAATCTTAATAATCAAGTTTAGCTCAATTTGACATTTTATTTAGATTTTTGGTGCTTAGAATTCTAAAGTAATTCTTAAGTATTAAAATAACGTTATTATAAATTTACATTACAAAATTTACTATAATTTTATATTACACAATAAAATTTTTAAAATTGTTTAAATTTAAATTCCTTGAATTGAGAATGCTTGAAATTTCTTCTGTCCATTATTTTAATAATAAAAAAATTTTGATGAAAACTTTAGAAATGATATAAAAATGGAATAAATTTAAATAAAAAATTGTTGGTTGAAATATTTAATGAACTTTTTTATATAATAATTTAACTTGGATATGAAACAAGCATTATATATTTTTGCCTCTGTAATATTTTTGAATGAAATAAATACCATTTTGAAAAAAATATTTTACATTTATATTTTATATTATTTCGGTTATTTTTTTATGGTAATTACTTTTTCGTTAAAAACTTTTTAATGATATATGTAAAAATAAAATAATTATTCATTTTTCTGTTAATGATTTTCATATTGTGATAAATTTTATAATAAAAATTATAAGATAGTATTTTATTTTATCATTTGCGTGCAAATATGTCATGAAAATTATATTTATAAAAATAGGAATAATTCATCAAATCGAGAAAATCATATATATATTTTTTTTCATAAATATAATTGAGATATTAAAATTTTAATCTTAATCAAAATGTAATAATCAATGAATACATATTGCTAAGAAAATAATTAGTTTTATTAAATTGTCAAATTCTTATTATAATATTGAATATATGAATTCTTAATAAGGTTCATATTTTTCTAATGATTCATTTATATTTATTATTTAATTTTCATTTATTCGTCTTATTTTTTATAAATGTCTTAACAGATAATATTCATGAACATGTAAAAAATTAAAGAAACATTTTATTGAAAATTCATTAAAAATTCTTTAAAAATATCAAGATTGAAAATCCATAATTTATTCGTAAGATAAGTTCCATAAATTATTATGTGAACACGATCTTGTCGTAATGCTTTACTGTGAATGTGGCTGTCGCGTCAATCATAAAGCTCTAGTTAATTTCAACTTGTGAACTTTTATAAAGAGCTACGCGCATATATCGTCCGAGATAAAGATATTGTCTTGAAAGTTTTTTGATATTCGACTTAGTTTTCGTTAAATCATTTCAAGCGTCACAAAAAAAATGAGAGAATTCTTATTTAAAAGTATCATTCTTAACTCAAACCTCAAATTCATTTTTAAAAATATTTTTAAAACTATTACATTTATATTATCATTAAATTATATTTTAAATAAGAGAATAGAATATATAGATATAATTTTTTTTACGAAATATTGATTTAAATATATTGTGCACGAATTTTATTTTATTTTAATATTGTTAGAAATATTGAATCAACTACGTATTTTAATCTTTTTATTATTTTTTTTATCGAATATAATTTAGATTTTTTATCTATATACAATATCTATCTATATATAATCAATATCTATATACATAAAATAGAAAAGTAATTAAAACGAATATTAAAAGATATAATAATGCATTTTACATGTTTTTTGACGAAAATTAATAGATATAATAGTAATTCATATGATATGCATTTTTCATACGATAAATGTAATAATTGACGGTTTATCTTATACTCCGTTTATTATATACTTTATATTTTATATATATTTTATATTATATATATATAATATAATATAATTTATAACAATTCGATAACATTTCAATTATCAGATAAATATAGCTAATGTCCAATATTAGAAAAATTCTCTATACGAAAGTTAAAAAAAAAAAAATTTATTGATTTGATATACATATATTTGAATTATGATGTCAATAACAAGATATATGAAAGATATTGTAAATATACTTAAAAATTGTAAATTATATTTGTATAATTATTAAATATTAATAAAATGAAAAATGTACAAACTAATATATACAAAAACTATATAAAAACTAATAGAAAACTCACATTTTTTATTAAATTAATACTATTTCATTTTATTAATAAGACGTTCCAATATTAATTTTATTTTATCGACAAAAATCTTAATTTCTTTTTTTTTTTATTAAAATATATCGTAATAATAAAATATCATATTATCATTATATATGTAATAAATAATATCAAATTTGGATAAAAAGTTTTAATCATTTTCTACATATCTCATGTGTCAATTGAACAGTACTTGCTATTCAAACAATGAACTGTTCGTTGTTGAAATACATGATATATCCAACAAGCGTAGAATACATAATAGAATGAAGATATTTTGGTATTAAAGCGCAATATAAAATCATTTTTATGAAAATTAATTTATTTTGGGCCCATCAAATATTTCAAATCTCATTATAAGATCATTTTAAATTCGATTTTAAATTTTACGCGAAAATTTTTTTGAAACGCGATATTAATTTTGAAACATTTTTAAATTATTGTTTCACTTATTTGATTCTCTTTTTTCTTATAGCGATTTCATTATAGCTGACACTTGTAGAGTTTAATTAGATAGCTAATAATTTGTAATAACTTTGTATTAATCAAAGTGTACATATGCAATTAACATGACGTAGTAATTTCATAGAGAACCAATTCTCCAATTAGAGATTTCAAATAATTGTTGAGAAAAATGAAATATTGAGTTGATGCAACAACACGGTTGTTCAGAAATGTTGCTGGCTAATAAAAACTCGAATGATCTCGTGATAAGCAAAATTTCAATTAACGTTGTGTCAATGAACAAAAAAACTTTTTTTTAATCTAATTTAGAAAAAATTATAAAAAATTCTATGACACGATAAATTTGAAAAATTTTCAATTATTGTTATTATTATTTTGATTTCATAAAATCTTTTAAATATTTATTATTAAATTATTTATTAAATTATTAAATTCATCGTGTTAAAATCGAAACTAGTGAACGCCTTTGAATATTGCACAAATGAGTGCCTAAACTGATGTTAGTGCTCGAAGAATCATCTACTACCATAGCATTGTATATTCGTTTATATTATGAGTTCTGAGTGAACAAATGGTGATACTTTGACTCTTTGCGGTTAATTATAATGATTCTAACTATATTTTGATATACACTGTATCGTCGTTAAATTCTATCTGTTCCAGTTTCCATTTCTGTATCAACTCTGTTGCAAGATTGACGCGACTCTTGGTTTTTCCTCCAATCCTTGCTTTTCGGAAAAAATGCACATAGAGAGGGAGTTGAAGGGACCAATGGTCGCGCTGGAGAGGGCCTTGAAGGATGGGCCCTCACGGGGTCCATCGCATGGCGTGCAAATGTGGCTCGTGAAGTTGCTGTGATACCTTTGTTTAAATTAGAGATCTAGAAAACATTAGGAAAACCATATCCGCTTATAAATTATTATTATCATATATTATTATTATCATTATATATATCAGGCTATTGACAGTACTTGAACTGTTGAAAATATAAGCCAGGTTACCTGACCGCTTCACAAGTCCTATCCTTAATACATCAGATGATTTTTAGAGAATATGAATATTAATATTAATATTATAAGAATATTAAAAGAATATTTTTGAATTGGATAAGATAAGATGGATTCATGAAAATTAACTTACTATGTAAATCTTGTCGGGATCATGAACGAAATGTCCACTTATAAATGAATCGTTTAATAATATCAATTTCTTTAGGTAACTGATCATAAATATATGATAACGTGAATGATTATTTTTTAGTTATTTTTTTTAGGGATATTTGTTCGTATTTATCATCAAATTCAAAAACTACAAAAAGTTTGTTTAGAATGAAAAAAATTGTGTGCATTATTATCATCATGAGTAAGATTTAAGTTAGATTAGGAGTAATAATTGCAGAAAGTTTTTTATGAATATCTCGAAGAAGTAGTAAGATGTATCTATAGAAAAAAATTGTTCAACAATGGTTTTGACAACAGATTTTAAGATCGTTGAAATTGATCGAGAAATCTTCTTTTGTGCATAATTCATATTATTAAATTTGTAAACTATCTATCATCTTTCTGAATTACGATCAAATGGTCAGAATAATGTTCTTTTATATATATATGCATATGAAAAAATCAATGACAGATCTAATTTCTTCTAATGATCTTTCGATGATTTCCGAATTTATAGTTACACAAATTAATTTTTCGTCATTTATTTTCTAAATATTTTTTTTAACATGGAAAGATATTATTTTGTATACTTGATATAATATTATCATATCATATCATAACATATCAATTATAACTAAAGAAAATGTAATGATACATATTATAATAATAGCAGTCATGCCCTTTAAATAATAATTATATATTCATAAATCTCGTTTTTAAGATCGGGAATATCAATAATGAAGAAATGAACTTAATGCATAATTTCAATTTTAAGATTCTAAAATAATTTCTGAATAATATATCTGAATAATTTATAAAAAAAAAAAAGATTAGTGATTTAAAAAATTTCGAAAAAAATATTTGGAAAAAAAATATTTTTTACAAATTATTCGTCTTAAGATATCACACAAAAAATTCTGCATGAAAAAATTCTTTATATTATTACAATTGAACAAATATTTGAATGACTAGTTTTAGATGTATTATTTTATATGCATATATATGTACCATATCTCATATTAATTCATATATTCGACTCTATCTTCTAAATTGTTCATTATTCAAAAAAGTGTTTTAGATAAATTTTGTTTTGTTTCAAAGAGAAAATCTTAAATCTGATAATCATCAAATTTGTTAAAATAAACGCGTTTTTGAGATTTTACGCATTTTAATCTATTTCAAGAATATGATGAATTCGGAATATTAACAAAATAGAATTAAAATTTAAACATCTATAACGGAAATAACAGATACATTATTGAATCAGATTAATTCAATTTTTAGTATTTGAATGGATACAATTTATCAAATAAGAAAATATAGAAAACAGCTATTATTTTAATATCTGAAACTAATATTGAAAAAATTTATAACTAAAAGAAATTTAAATAAAAAAACAAAATGTTTAAAGAAAATTAAACAAATAGAAAATACTACATATGCAAGATTATTTTCAAGGCAAAAAATTTTTCAGATTTTTCAATACAAGGAAATAATGATAATAATTATATATATAATTTCCGACGAAAAAAACAAGAATATTGAATGTATGAGATGTAGGAAACAATACAGGATCGTACATCAAGATGAAAATGTTTCCATTTAAATGAATATAGTACTTATCGTGTTCCCCTTGAAACAAAGCAAAAATTTATTTGAAATATTTTTTAAAATATATATAATTATATATAATTATTATAATTTATAATTATAATAATTATGATTATATAATTATATATAATTTATAATTATAATAATTATGATTATATAATTATATATAATTATATATAATTTAGGAAATACTTGCATGGAAATATTGAAATGAAACATTTTACATATACATATAATGAGGAATAAAAATTTTCATATATTATCTATCTTAGAAGAAATTCATCTAATTTTTATTATAATGAAAATTTATATATATCTAGAGCAAAATGTTATTATGCAATATACAAGATAATACATATATAAAGATACATATGTATATAATACATATGTATATATACAAAAAAAATTTTTCGATGGGAAATTTTTATAAGGATATGAAATTAATCTTAAAAAAAAAAAAAGAAAGAAAAATGTTTAGCATCTTTTCAAGTCTTAGTTAATAAATATTTTTGAATATAATTTTTGGAATTTTTTTTCTATCATAGAGTGATAGAATATTAAAAATTTGAATTAAATTGAACAAAAATTTTTTATTAATATAGAATTATATTTAAACAAACAAAAAAAAAATCAGTAAAATTTTTGAAAATTTCAATTTTCTTTAAATGAATAGTTAAAAAAAATTATTCCATATATAATATACTATACATATTTATTAATTTATTTTTTAAAAATTTTGATTTTTAAAATTTTTTAATTTTTCAAACAAATACTTTATTTTTTAATAAAAATTTGAATATATATATATATAGATTATAATGAATTATATAATATTATATAATAAAATAAAGATCAATTTTAGAGACTACTTTAGAAAATAAACTTTAAAAAAATTAATATATAAAAATTTTAGTCAAATTTTATTTATTGAATTATAAGTAATTGAAATAATTATATTAGATGAAGCAAGACATAAATAGAATGATATCACTCTATTTCCGTTCATACTGCTGACGCATTTCGTTTCTGCTGATTTCATTTAAAATGTAAATATATAAATGACGTTGCATTAATATTTTTGTTTGTTCATTTGTTAAATTATCAATTGCCTATTAGATTAATCAATTGCCTATTAGAATCATATGATCTTTTACGTAAATGATTACGTAATTTATTTACGTTCAAATAAAAAATTTCTATCGCAAGATTTCTAAAATCAATATTTTGAAAATTTCACTAATAATAAGTGTATTTTGAAAATAATTATTGAAAGTAACATAAGCATAAAATTGTTAAAAAATTAATATTTTTGAAGAACTGAAATAAATATTTATATTTCCTACATATTTGCATAAATAAGAATAGAGAAGAATTGCATAGGAATCGTTTTGTAGAAATTTTTATTCTATTCTATTCTTTTAATATCATTTTTAATGAAAAAACGTTTATAAATATAATGAATATGTATTAAATTAATTATCGAAAGTATTAATTTATTTCCCGATTCATTCCATTGATCGAAATAAGCACGGAAATGTCAGTTTATTTACAAATAATTTCTATCTTCATAAATATTTAAATTAATTTTTTTAATAATTATTTTTACTTTTATAATAATAAATAAACGCCAATCAACATTTTTTGTATATTAACTTTTGTATTTATTCTGATATTTATCTTTCTTTCTTGATGTCTCACGAATATATTATCTTGTATATTTTATTTTTTTTAATTGTAAAACTTTGTTTTATCTTCGATTATTCGATCATTAAATAGAAAAAAATGAATAACAATGATCATAAAATTAATTGTTTGTTAAACATGTCTCTTTAATATAAAAATTTATATACTATATATATATTTTTATAGATTATATTAATAATCTGTCTCTTTTGAATTTTCTTCATTATTAAATAATGTTTAAATTATAAATTACATGCACATACATTTTCATCTATTATTCTCTCACTTTTAATCATTGAGCATAAAATTTTAATTAAATGTAATGACTGTATTTAATATTCAATTAAGTGTAATGTAGTATCTCATTACTATATATTACACTACTATGTTACTCTTGTCATTTTATATTGTACAATATATCATATATTGTAGAAATTTTGTTTACATATTATTACTAAATATATTATTTACTAAATAGATTTCAAACAAAGTATTGAAATATAGAATAAATTTAATTTTTATTAATAATTTTTATCAATTTTCTGGAAAATAAAATTTTAAAAAAACAAATGATTTTATTTCTTTACATTAAGCATTTTCTCTTTCTTTTTCATTCATTTTTTGAATCTCTATCTTCTTTATTTCGCTATCACAATTTCTTAAACTTTATAAGATTTTACACCTATTTTCATAATGATGAAATTAATCTCGTCGATTTAAATCTACTTGATCTAAATCTATCGGTTTAAAATTATTTTTATTGTCTCTTAAGCCATATGTATTTTTAAATGGACATTAGCATTCACTAGAAAGCATGTTTAAATTATTTCCTATAATCTCTATTTTTCAGCACATTTCTCTTGAAATTCTGACGTTCATACATTTCTTACTATAATAATAAAGCTTTTTCTTTTCTTTTTTTTTTTTTTTTTTAAGAATAGTAAATAACTCGCGTCAGTTTATTAAATTTTACGAGTTTCATTTTCGCCTTAATTCAACCTCACTTTGATTGCAGCACTCGTTTTAGTACAAAAATCTCGTCATTCACCGTTATTTACTTTATTTAATTCTTTACGGTAGAGAACATATACATTGCGATACGTTCACTATATTCTGGATGAAAATTTCGTATATTTTTAAAGCTTATTCGATTAAATATATATTTTGTATTTAGCTTTTTTACAGTGAATGTATTCTAATATGAGACAAGATAGAAAAATATTTTAAATTTTTTGCTATGAAAACTGATAAAGAATAAATTTTAAAAAAATTAGTAAAAAGTTATATTCGAATTTCAAAAAAAAAGAATTGAAATCTTTGAAATATGAAAATCTCAAAAATTATTGTTTCTTCATATCTCTAAAAATTACAGAAATATCAAAGATGATTAAAATTATTATATCCACTCTATACAAACATAAAATGAAAATATAAAAATATATGTGTATTTCAAGGAACAATGAAGGAAAATTTTTAAGCATTGTCGAAGGTAATTCGATTGATATTATATGTATTGTATTTTATTTTATGATAATACATGATTAAAGAAAATTCGAATGAAATATATGTTGATATCTAACGATAGTAAGTGATATCAACATTATATCATAGCTATTGTATATGTACGTATATATATGTAAACATGACTTCATCATTTAAAATATCTTTCTTATCTTTGATGATAGAAAAAAATTTAAAGAATTATTTGTTTTGTTGAGATTTTTAATTAATTGTGATAAATAAACAATTTCTGTTAAAATCATATTTTTCAAGATTTCATTCGATGTTTTTCTTAAATGGAATGCATATTTTTATATAAGTACAAATTTAATCGGATAGTAATAATCAAGAAAGTTGATGAAATAGGAAACATCCAGTGTATATATTTATCATAACAATAAATCATTAAAAATCAAATAGTTCTAATAGGAAATTAAATGGGATGAATTTCTCATACGAATGATTTATGAGTAAATGAATAAACATACGATTATGTTTGAATGTTATGAATTGAATAAATAAAGATAAGTTTTAAATAATAGATCTTACAATATTAAAATATAATTAGAATTTTTCTCATATATATTATCATTACTTGATGAGATATTATTGAGATATTTTTAAAAAACTTTTATTTTACTTGTTTTGCTTTAAGAATATATTTTATTCTGGTGATGATAATTGCCTAATGGTGATCAGATTCCTATATACTTAAACTTATAAAAGATAAATATTATATATATTATAGGTTATATAGATTATAGGTTAAATTAGATTACGTTACATTAAATTTCATTGATTTATTGCATTTTATATAATTCATATAATTCATATAATTGATATAATTCGTATTACAATTCATATTATATATGATATTATTTTATAATTATTTTTTTATTCGATTAAAATTCGTTTGTATTATAATTATTAAATATGTTTATAAATTCGTATAATTTTATTGTGATTAAATTTTAGCACTTTTATATAAATATATATAAATATATATAATAATAAATCATTCATAGATTAATAACAAAACATCATTCGAAAGAAATACATAAAAAAAATTGTAGAAAATTTTAGATTTTTTAATAATTCTCTATTATCGTATAAATTTTTTAATAAAAATGCACTAATGCAAATGCAGTATATAATTGTATTTTTTTTAAATTGAATTTTACAGTTTTCTCTGGAAGATTAATTGATTCCTTGAATCATTCTGAACAAAAAAATATTATAATAAATAGGGTGCTATGTCAAAAAAATTAATATTTTGTAAGAAAATTCAAATTTTATTCAGTGTATTTATATATATTAATGTATAATTCATATGAAATATCAAATTGCTTTATTGTTACATAATTGTTAAATAATTAACATTGACATTAATAGATTTAACATTAATAGATTTGACATTAATAGATTTAAGAATTCCTGTGATTTTACATTATTATTTGTGACATCTATTCGTACTTACATATATTTCATTCAGTTCTTGACTATTATTGGATGCATTTTGACTATTGTTGTATGCAAATGTTAAATCGCAGTATGCATTCATACATAATGAGTTTTACAAGTAACAAGAAAGTGGATATGTTTGTTTTCATCAAGTGCGATAGCAGTTCAACTGCTGCAGCAAAAATGTATCGCTAGGAAATTTCAATTGTGTACAATCATAGCGAATTTTATTTTATTTAAAATAAAATAAAATAAAATAAAATTGAAAATAATTTAAGAAAAAATAATTTAAAATCAATTTAGGAAAATAAGAAATATTATATATAATTGTACAAAATGAAGATATTCAGTTAGTATTAAATAATATAATATATAGATATGATATATAATATATAGATTAATATATATATATATATATATATATATATATAGATCTATAGGCTCTAATGCAAACAAAATTAATAGAATTACATATCAGTTAAAGTTTAATAAATCTTATTATCTTTTTTAAAATCATATATATTTATAAATCATATATATTATAAATCATATATATTTCTATCATTACTTCATATAACATATATTTTGCACATAGAACACAACAGCAGTTTCATGCAGTTTTATCGATTTTTCACAGAAGCGAAATTTTGTGCGAATAATTTTATGGATATGAATGAATTTTACGAATAATAATATATTTAATCGATGCAACGAACACGTATAAACTATACAAAATTTACATTTTACAAGTATAAATAATGAAGTAAGATACAGAATTAATATGCGAATTAAATTTTAAATACGTCTCTTGTTAATATTTTATATTTTTTTTCTTATAATATTATTGTTATTTTTTATCATTTATCTTATAACATAATAAGAACTGAATGATATTGACATTTCCTAGAATTCATATTATCCGATTTGTTATGTGATATTTGATGAGAAACAAAGATGAGAAACAGTCTGCAGTATTTCTGCAGTAGAATACCGGCTCATAACGCCCGTACCGTAAGAAATTTGACATCAGCGTAAGAAGAAAAATGATTCGACACTTACAATCCAACACTTTGGCCATGGAGTTATCCTTAAATTTCCTTGATTTTTCTTATAGAATTTTTTAAAAAATAAAGAAGAAAAAAAAGAAAGAGTATGAAATTTTTTATTTCAGAGATGACAGGACGAATTAAAAATGTTCATATGTAAATATTGAATAAATGAAAAATATAATGAAAAATGTAAGGAAATAAGTAAGAAAAAGTTTAGAGTGCAATGATGAAAAACAATGATTTGATCATAAATATTTAAAAAAGTTGCAAACTTGAATTTCTTATGATAATATTTTAATATTTTTATAGAAATGAATAGTACAAGAAAACAATTAATATAAAAAAAATGATAAAATAATTGTACATTACAATTCTATGAAAAACACAACTCTATGAAAAATACAACGATAAAGTTTGTTAAACAAAATGCAAAATTTTTTTATCATCAAACATAAATAAATTTAATAAAACTTTTTTATGAATATCACAAAAATATCTCTAAAACTAAAAGATCTATAAGAAAAAAATATTGTTTAGAAATATGAGTTTGTTAACATATTTCAAAATTATTGGTGAAGTGACTCAAATAAATCATTATAATTATTTTTTAATATTAATAAAAATATTAAATGTTACATTAATGTTAATAAATTAATAAAGTAGATTTAAAAAAAAAAGTTTGTCCAAATTATTTCTAGGAATTTTCCATTCTTCCATGAACAAAACTCCGGTTGCTAATTCAATGTACCGAATCAAATTGATGATTTACATAATGCAAATTCGACGAATTAGAAAAACAATGAACATAGTTTCATGATAATGTGAACATACAAAGAAAGTGAATTTCATCGTATATTTACAAACATTTCTTATATATGTTCATTTAGGAAATACAGAATAAAAGATAAGATAAAACAATTAAATAATTACTTTTATCTATTTCTATTATTTTACAAGTTCCAATGTAAATAAAATGATATTTTAACAAAATAAAGAAAAAGTATAAAAAGTAAGATAAGATTGTATATATAGTAATAGTATATAGTAATAATTTTGGCGCATATAAGCTAATAGCTAGTTGCTTATAGAATGCTTCGACAGATGTCGTAACAAGCGATATACTTCTTAAAAATGAGTGGTTACACATGCGGAACGCCAGAGCCAGAGTCTCTCACAATGTCGCAGCAGGTAATCGTGTCCGATAGTTAGATCACGTATTAGAACAAAACTAATGTAATTGTCGTATTAGGCGGTCAGACGTGATCATCATGAGACTCTCGTTAACAGATGAAGCTCGTGCCCTTCCTAGTTGGTGAGGCATGCCAATAACCAATAACATCGCACTCAGTATCGTTTGGCTCGCAAGTTAGACGAAAATTCTTCGTTTGGATGATGATCTGTATACAAGGATTTTAAGATAAACGAGAACAGATCAGCGTATTATCTTACAGATTTCTCGAATTAGAATGATGTTAGTTGAGTTTTAAATTATAAGATATACAATTATAAGTTGACTAAACTCTCAAAAACGACAATCTTCTCAGATAACATTATAACAATCCTTTGTTTAGATTTAATAGAGGAATAAGTTGTTTATAAATCTCGAAAATCTGACAAAAATTATAATAAGATAGATGTATTTGTATATGTATTATAATAAAATGGTAAATTACAAAATATAGAATATGATAAAATTGATTAAATAAGATGTTTTATTATTATTGATACCAATAATATTTCAATTTTTAATTTTTTAAAAAATTAACACAGGCATAGAGAAAGAAAATAACACGAGAAAGAAAATAAATGCAACATTATAAATAAATAATTATGAAAATTATTAATAAAATTAATAATCTTCAAAATTTTAAATATTAATTATTTACGTATAATATATAATAATATTATAATATTATATTATTCTTTGCACAGATTTTAATTTAAATATAATACATAAAATATATACTTAATAAATATACATACATATTAATGTATTTAATAATTTTTATGTAAAGGATAATATAATAAATGAGAAAAACAATTATTAATGCAGCAAACATATTTATTTATTTGTTTATTTAACGGATTGATACTCTTTGAACAAAAATTTATATGTAAAAAAAAAATAATATAATTTTTGATATTTAGTATTTAATCTTAAAATCAGATAAGAGAAAAATGAAAAGATTTAAATCGATGGCAAAAATATAGCTTGATTGCAAATTTTGTTAATCGAATCAATCTATACAAAATTGAAGATAAACCAAAAAAGTTGCTGTATTTTAAGAGGATTTCATCAAAAAAAATTAAAATCAATTAAAATTATACCGTAAGAATTAGTAACAATCATTTATAACTTTAAAATTATAGATTGGAAACAATTTTTTTACTCTTCAAGAAATATTGGAGTTAAAAACATTCATTATTGAATATTAATACATGTTACATCATGCTTTGTTTTTGTCAAATCGATCGATTTTGAATGTCAAAAGACGCAAAAGTTTACATCCTGTTCAACTTTAATTATGCTTATTAGAATATGAAGATCGTATGATTAAATCTTACATTTAAGATTATTGAATTAATTAGATTTTCTTGTTAGAAATTTAAGAGATTTGTTTATAAGATAACAAGTGTATATAGTATAAAATACTATTTAAGTTTTTCCATTAGCATACACGTAGCACGTATGTTATTTAAAAAAAAAATTAACACAGGCATGAGAGAGAAAATAAATGCAACATTATTTCTCCATTTTCTCAAAGAACTTCCATCATGTGTTTAACATGTCGTGTGATCTAATAAGATGCATGATGTACTTGATTCACGATGTCAAGATGTCAGCGATTACATTTGATATTAAAATGAGTCTTCTTTATTCATTTCACAATTTGCAATGACGTTATACGTAATGTTTTTTTTTTGTTCTCTCACTTCAAATATTCGAATCGGACACTGTTTGAATTGGAGATGGACTTGATTAACATTTTTTCGTTTTCGTCTGTTTCACTTGTTAACTTTTCGTAATCTTTAATGCTAATGTATCATTTATTTATTGAATTAAAATAGGAACAATAATAAATGAGCAAGAAAGATATTCGATCAATGAAATATAAAAACATAAAAATCTGTATTATGATAGATTTAATAAATTTTTAATAAAATAAATTTTTAATAAAATATTTTATTATATAGATTATATAGATCAGGATGATAAGAAATTCCTATTTTAACAATGATTTGCTATCACAACAGCTGTGATTATCGTTTAATGATTGATTCGATCATTATTAATTATTATGTAGTTAAGAAAAATAATATCTAATCTTTTTTCTTGTTCATAATTTTTTAATCATAATTTTTTTAGTCACAATCAATTAGTTTCTTTTGTTATCTTTAATAAGTACCCTTTCAATTATTCTAAATTCTTGATAAATAAACTTATATATTTATATATTATAATTTATAAATAATTTATTATTCCATTTTACTTACTATTCTTTTTTTTCTTAAAATTCTATCAATACAAAATATTATCTGAAGTATTATCTATGATCACTAGGAATAATTTTTCATTTGTGTAACAAGTCTCTGTACTCTGTGCAAGAATCTAAAGAATAAAACATTAAGGATTCAAAGACTTTCGTCAAGTAAATTCCATCCTGTTGCATGACAGGAATATAAATTGCCGATCCAGGATACATACAAGCTCACGAAACCAAGGATGTGGAAAATTTTCATGTAAGTAAATGACTTCATTTATAAAATATCGAAATTCAGTTAAAACAATCGAGAAATCATAATCATTGTTGCAAAGAAAATTCTATTTTGAAGATGAAAATATTAATGAAACTGTTCAGCAATTTTACTACAACTTTGAAAATGTTATAAATCTTCATGAAATTTCATTTTTTCAAGATGCGAAGCAAAGTAATAAATATCAAAATAAAATAAAATGCTGAAGATGATCCAAAACAATTAACTGATAACAGAATTTTATATTCAAGAATAATATAATAATAGATCTGTAGAAAATATCAAATCACAAAAAGAATTTAGTAAATCTATATATATTTGAAAGTTACAATATATTTATCGAGAATTTATTAATGAATTTATCAAATCGGTCAAATGTTTTTGACGTTCAAACGTATAGCTTCAATTTTTGTCAAAATCAATTTCAGGTAACGCATTTTTTTTTTATCGAACAATTGAATTATTTAATTCAATGTAAGTGAATTGAAGAGAATATATATCTTTTGAAGAGAATATATATCTTTTGTTGCATAAACGAACATATTTGAAAATGAATTATAAGGATAATAGAAGTTATATTAAGAAATTTAATATTTTTCATCAAAATTTAATCCAAATAATCACGAACAATGGAAATTTTACATTAGCTGAAACTATCGAAATCATCGTGAAATTTAAAGAAATTAATGCTTTGAGAAACACGAATATCAACATTTTAAGTATTTTATTAATAGTAGCAATTTCGAAGAATCATACGATAGAATTTTTTTACATAAGAAAGAAGGTATATATTTATATTGTAATGATCATATAAAACAATGCAACAATGTATTCATAGATGCAATGTATTCAGAATAGATTCATAGTCAGATAATTAACTCGTGTATTGATAATTGTTGCAAATTTTTTTTTTATTTGTTATATGAATATAGACGTGTTTGACGTAGGTATATCGCAATATGATAAATATTTAAATCGAAGCGATGCATGTTGAAAAATAATTCTAAATAATGAGATGTATAGATAATGTATAGATAAAAGATAATGTATAAATAAAAGAATGTTATAAAAATATATTTATATTGTTATTATTTCAAAATCAATATTAAACAATCCTCGTATAATCCTCCTAATCCTAATTATATAATTTATATAAACGAAATATATAATGCTAGATTATAAATTGTAGTTGACCTCCTTTTATCTAAACTATTATTATATTCATGATTATATTATTATGATATATGATTATATTATAATCACTCCAAAAAAGACTTTACAATATAATTAGAAATATATATTATCTTTAATACAAAATAAAACTATTAAGCATTAGATAATTGATATGCTTGATACATTATATTTCAGAAAGTATCTCGTGAAATCCTTTTATAATAAATTTTTATATAAAATCAATATGTTTATCAATAATTTTTCATGATATATCAGGACAACGAATCTAGATTTCATTAACAAATAATACATTTTGCATATTATCCCCAATGACTTTTCAATATTCAAAAATAATATCTTTGATAATATGTTTTTCTTATTTTGAGAAATGTGCTAATATTAATACAAAAAACCGAATTCATTAAATTAACCAATATAATTCACGAAATATGAATAATAAATATGAATGATTAAAATGGTTAACGAAGATAATAGAATTTTACCAATATCTTTCAATTTTAATGATCTTTTCGTCATCATGCCTATAGAATTATAATCATGCTTGTCAAATAATACAGATATCTTTAAATTCAGAATATGAAAGACAAAGAGATAATTCTATATCCTTATATAATTCGTTTTTGTAGATTATGTCGAAAAAATTAGATGCCAACGGCAAGAAATGGTGAATTGTGATCGATTAATTAAACGATAAAACGATAAAACTTATCCGATACTTATCTTTTATTTAACAGATTATAAATATTTTAAACCAACTTGGATAAGCTTAATGATGACGCTAATTAATGTGGTTAATGATTTTTATTAGATTCCTATGGATTTGAGAGATAAAGCAAAATAATCTTTTCAAATACATATATGATTTAATTTAAAGAATGCGTTTGCAGCATTTGAGAAAACGATAAATTATGCATTGCAAGGACTTTTGATAAAATCTGATTATTGATTTATTTCGACAATATTATAATTTGAAAAGAAAAAGTATTGCAATAAATCGAAGATTTTATTTTAATAATAATTTCGAGAAATTAGATTTAAACTTTAATCATGTAAGAATCAATTTTTATCGAACGAATTAAAATATTTAGGACATATTATCTATCTAATATCTAAAATATTAAATGAAATTTTGACAATTTGCGAGATTTGTGTCAGATATTTCACAGTCAAAAACATCAACGAATTTTTAAAACTGATTATTAAATGCTTCATAAAAAATTTTTCTCAAATTGCGAAAATTGTTAAAAAAAAAAATTTACAATGGAGACTAAGCGAAGAGCTTCTTATTAATAATTGAAGAACAAACTGTTAAAAGTTAATATATCCGGAATTTATCTAAAAATTTATATTAACAATAGACATTATTGGTAGAAGAATCTAAGATACTTGCTCGAAAATTCGATGACAAAGTTTTGAGAGATTTATCAGCTACTCTAATAGAAATTCAAATTCTGCGAAATTCAATTACTCTATTAAAGGCAAAGAAACTTTAATTATTGTTTGTAAGATTAAACATTTTAGATTTACTTATATTATTTAGATTTTACTTATATAAACGTCATTTCGAGATTTTAACTGACCACCAATATCCTTACATCGTAAAATCTCACACAGTTATATAAGAGGAATGGCGTGTAATTTTCTACGACTATTAATAAAGAAAAGAAAGCACTACGGAAGTTCGTTGTTTTCGCCAACAAATCGAATGCTATCGCGATAAGTTTTAAGGTTACAAGCGATGATTGCTCATTCTAATTTGAAAAATAAAAGAAAATGATCTTGAAATCCACAACTTTCAACAAAAAACTTTTCAATATCCGACAATATCGCGATTAAATTATGCAGTCATAATAATTACTTTAAATTATATATAAATTAAATAATTTAATGATAATCTCTGAAACAATTATTGAAACTAAAGCAGTTAATACAAAGTTAATACATATAATAATACATGTAATAATAAGTTACATTATATACATTAATATATTAGAAATCCTTTATTTTTCTAGATTTTGTTAAATTCAAAAATCTAAGACATTTGAAAATGATGCAGAAAAGACAGAAATTATAGAAATAGTAGAATTCAACCAATTTATAATTGCATCGAGATAAACTATATATAAATAAATATTTAATATGTTAAAAAAATAAAATAAATAGGAAATAAAGGATTCCATATTAAAATTGTATTATTTGATTGATCTTAATAATCTATATATATCAGTTTCTATATCAGAAAATTAGGTTAATTAGGTCAACATTTGTTTGTCAACATTAATTTATAAAACGTGTAGCTTTATCAGTTTTGAAAATAATAACAATGAAATTTACAAGATATCTATAAAAAAAGGACTAATTATCTAATCTAATTATTTCACTCAAAAAAGACATGTCGAAGCCTTTCTTGAATCCAATACAATAATATTGCGATTATTGATTCATTAAATCCAAAAGAGAATTACATTAGAGAATTACATTTTAATGATATAATTTATAAATAAGAAATAATATTTTTAAAAAACAAAGTATTAATACAATATAATAGTATTCTTAAGCAACTCTGAATTTTCAAATATGATACTATTTATTAAAATTATTCTAATTGACCAAGAAATAAATTTCACAAATCATATCATGTCAATTATATATATATATATATATATATATATTGATTTGAACTAAGATAAACATTATCATTTTAAATTGAATCAGTTTCTCAAAATAATACATACCATGTTAAATTTATTCGAAGACACAATTTAACATTACAGAATAAAATGGAATCGATATGTTTACACAGTCATTTACACGTTCAACGTTATATAGAGATCGATACATCTCCGTATTCTTTAATCTCTCGTATGAATCATCATCAACGAATCAATTCAATGAAAAAATTGACAGAAAAATTATTACAATTTACAAACAATCAAATGGTATCAATAAATAAAACAATCGATAAAAAACCAATTGTTCAAAATAAATTTTCACGAATATCAAACAACAAAAAAAGTAATATAAAGAAGTATAAAGTAGAGTATAAAAGTAAGAAGTATAAGAAAATAACAACAAGAAAAAAATAAAGGAAGTTTGATAAAGAATCAACTTCGACTTTTAAAATTAGAAATAGAAGATTGGGTTTCGTTGAAAAATTGATTAATTAATTGAGTGCTTTAACAAAGTCATAAAAATGTCAGAAAAATTTTGATTGATGTTAACACATTCATTTTTATAAATAACAAGGAATATATATGTAATATATACAATAATTATAACATAAATAATTAAAAAAAATATATAAATATGATACACAAAGAAATACAATAATTATTTGGAATAAAAATTTTAAAATAATTTGATTTCAAAATAATATTTAAAATGATGATCTTAATGATATATTTCAAAATCATTAAAATTGTTCAGGAATACTATATTTTTAATTGTATAAAAAAATAATTACTATAATAATTACTATCACTAATCATTTATATAAAACGAAACATTATGAAGATTTCGATTCTTTTTTTAAGATTCGAATTATCGAGATATTAATTATAATCTTACTATCTTATTATAAAAACCATTTCCAAAATTAAATTAAAATTATTCTACAAGCCGGTTGCATCATGCATTTATTTGTATTTTCTCTTAAACGAAGATAATTCACAACTTGAAATTCTTCTAATTTTTGATTTCTAAAATTTTACTTTTAAAATTTTAAATAATCAAAATATACGCTATTTTTTCTTTTAATTCTAATGAATTTATCAACGTAACGCAAATAGCCTTAAACATTAAAAATATCTCTCGAACAGAATATTTTTGTACAATCTTGCAAACTCTAATTACTGTAATTGCAACTATACTTGAATATTCAGATCATTCACACCTCATATGTAATATAATAACTGCTTTAATTCAGTTAGAATTCAGAACATTTCTCCCAAACGATTCTCGCTACAAATGTTCTACAGGCAATACTAATATCTGTCACCCATTTAAAATTGATTTTCTCTCTGTACGGATGATCTGTCAATTCAAAAATTTTAAAATTTCAAAGAATTTCTGGAATTTCAAAAAAATTCACAAATAAAAAGTCACACTTTTCCTTTTCATTATAATATTCTGCCGACAATTTCAGATTCCAAAAGATAAATCAAACTTTCACTATTCTTTTTTCTCTAAAAGTTTTGCCAATATATAAAACATATTGAATTGACATTATTCATGGTAAATAAAAATAATTTTTATTTGTATAATAAGCTTTTTCTATATTACAGGAAAAAGAATAAAACATTGTAAAAGATTCGAAGACTGTTTCTCTGTCAAACAAATTTCTTCCTTATTGTGATATAACAATATGATGTCAGTACCATTAACGGTAACGACGAGAACACATTTCAAAAGTACATCTATATATACGGTAATTCAAACTAATATTTGATAGTTTTTAAAAGATAATTACATGCGTATATTTGTTTATTAAAATTTAATTGAATTGATCATCTTTTAATATGTTAAGGTAGTCATTACAATTAATAGAAACATAAATTTTATATATTATAATGCATATAATTTTATTTATAATAAATAATAAAATAAAAATGAAATTTAATATCAATAAAGTATTCGAATACTTATAACAAATTTAAATTAAAAGATATTGTAATTTTTTATAAAACTTAAATATTGTATTTCAGATACATATTTTTCTACAATTTAAACACTTTTATGTTATATTAAAAATTATTTTATTAATAATAAATAGTTTTTAATAATGGTTTTATTTCTGTTTTAGACAAATTTATTTCTCCTTAATATGTTTTATATTTATTTATTTTTTAACTTTGATGCTTCAATTTATTACATATAACGATATAAAATTCATTAGTTTGATAATATATATTTGTAACATGTTGGAATTTTTACAAATTAAAAAAATATATATATATTTTTTTTATTTTTTATTCTGTAATATTCAGATGAAAAATTAGCAAATTTTTCATTTCTCATTTCATTTTTATTTATGTAAAATGTTATAAAAGTATATTACATATAATATTACATATAATATACATATAATATTAAAAATTTGTTTATTTATTATATATTAAAAATGATGCTAATTTATTATCTGAACATTGAAAAATGAAAAATAATACATTATTAATTTGCAAAAATATTCGATAATTCATTTTTGTACAAAAAAATATCATTGAATAAATAAAAAACAATAATATACAAGAAAAATGATAAATATCTAATATAAGATAGATAGAATCTAATAAAAATTTATGATCTGATATATAATAATAAGAAAATTAAGATTATATAATTGCATCTATGAAACAAAATAGGATACTTGATATTTATACTTATATATACTTATATATACTTATATATACTTTGATATTTAAAAAATATTATTTGTATTTATATACTAAAAATATTTCTTTTTATTTTTTTTTAAAGAAATTTTATTTTCTAATAGTTATATAAACAGAAAGATTTATTCAAGACATTCAATGAATTTTTTTTTTTTAGTAGAATAAATATTCTTATTGTTAATATTCTATTTCACTTTACTTTTCTTTATTTATATTTTGATTCATTTTAAATGAAATTATATAACTTTAAACATATAAAAAATTGATAATTAATTTTTAGATAATTTTCTAAGGAGACTCATAATTGGAATTATGGAATGTCATAATGGAACTATTATTTTCAATTAAAAAAATTTAAACATAATTAAAATTTTATTGAAATCAATGCTTGTCGTTGTAACATTTCACGAAATGCAAAAGATCATATCATCAAGATCAGAGATTGCATTTGCAGGTAGATTGTGTAAGTATTCCACTAAATCCGCTAATTATCCGTTATTATTGTCTATCAACAATGAAAGCACGTTCTTAATTAAATTCCTCGTGGTAATACAAGGTCTTATTCCGTCGTCATATCGGGAAGGTTTTCAATTAATGATCTTGCTCGAAACGAAAGCTGTAATGATATCGACATCAGCATACTTTGACAAAACAGCGTAACGGAGAAAATATCGGAGAGTCATAGTGAAAGAGAAAGAAGTTTCAATACCCCACCAAGTCTGGTGGCGTGAGCGATCCGCGCATGCGCACTTGGCATGCCTTCAAAGCTTTATGCCGCCAAAATGCATTTCCATGAGTTAGTCGTGCACAGCCGGTTGCGAAGTACGGATCGTATGTATTGTATGATAATCTTCGTGAGTTAAGAATAACGTTTACGTGTTAGAGAAATTAAACGTGCATGTGGCGCGTTCTTTTCAAAAAAATAAAGTTCCAAAGCGACGTATGTTAAAGCTTTGATAAGATTTGTCGGTGTGCGAAAGAGTCTTTTAAATTTTTCTATACATCACAAATTTCACTAGTGAATCTAAAAGATTAAATTTGTGAAACCATTGTCATCAAGATAGTTTAGAAATGAGAAAAGTTATGGAGAAACAACTATCCTGGTTAGCCCTGATTGTTACTACATTTTATTCATGTGAGTAATTATTATATGTGTATATCTTTTATTTATTTTTCATCTCGTGAATTTTTCGAGTGGTCTCGAAGATGTCAAGGTTATTTGATTTTCAGTCAACAAAGTTTGAATCAGACAATCAAACTCGATTTGTTGAATGTGATATTTCAAGGAAAGGTGTATGTATTTGTATTTGAAAAATTTTGTTTTCTAACGGCTAACGTAGTGTAGCACGTTAAAAGTGATGTTGATGCAATTTTCGTTGTATCAAAGAGAATATCGTGGAAGTTACAATTTAATTTTCAAATATGTTAATTTGAAGAAATGAAATACTAGAAGAATGCATTAAAGGTCGCGTGAATGTTCTATCTTTAGATATTTTCATTCTACTCGATGTGTTTCGTAATTGTAATTTTAATAGTTGCCTATGATATATCATGAAAATTCTTATTTTTTTATGAATTCTTACATAAATTCTAAATTTGTTTACATGTTTCACAGCGTCTCGATATCTAAATGATTAACTGACCTACGCAATATTCGCTGTATCCATTTCATTCATCAGTCAAATTTATCTGACGTACAATTTATTAACCGCATAAATAGTTCAATTTACAGTTTTAATTTTAAATTTTTATTATATCAATTATAGCAATATATTTCATTCATCAATGTTTTCGTCATATTAATATCGAATTTCTTAAAAATCATTAAAAATATCATAATTAATGAAAAATATAAACAGAGAAAAATATTGTTGGAAGTAAGATATAATTTTGTTTTTTTAAATAATGTTTAATTGATCAATTAAATGAAATGCTAGATTCAATTGCAACATGTTAAAAACTAACCTCGCCATACATTGCGCAGTTGTAATAGCTTTGTTATTCATTAGCATTAATTTTGAATGAAATATTATTAAAATTGATGTGGAAAAAAAAATGTCATTTCTAATAAGGTGAAAAAATCATCACGATTGTGTCACGATTGTAAAAAGATTAGTCATGAGATTCTAGAATGATCGTTTGAGAACAAGAACGTAATCGGTAGATTTTCTCGCGATGCGATACTAAAATAACACGATGCTTACCACGTGGGTGAGTCTCTCCGTTACATCGTACGAGATGACGTCGCGGTTAGTGATTGGACGTTTAGATGGGCGTGCGCCTGGCCTTACCTTAACAGTGTAGCGATGGGACTAATCCGATACTTGAAATTCTTGAACAAACTAATTTTATTTTTTTTTCTCATGTAATTTAATCAAGAAAATTTGCCATTTTTTAATATTTTTTTTTTAAAACACATCATCAAAAATAATTTCATAAACAGATGTTTGACAATTTGTTTTTTTCTTGAAATAGTAATTTAAAAATCAATTAAAAATTATTTTTCTCCGTCATTAAATATTTTATTCATTCCTTTAAATAATAAATATAATTTTAAATCTACAATTAAAAATTAAAAATTTCATTGAGCAATGAAAATTAAATTTTAGTAAAAAAAAAAAGCAGAATATTTTATTCTTATTATTTTTTATTGAATAAATTTCATAATTAGAGTTATAATACGAATTAATTAATTGATTTTTATAATCATAATTACAAACATTCATAAATCATTTAAAAATTTAAACTATTTATATTGTATAAAATAGAAATATATGGATAAGAAATATTAAATTATATTATTATATATATATATTTTTTAATTAATATTAAAATTATTATTATAACTATAATATTAAAATTATAATTATATTCATAATAATAGATTGCAAATATTTATATTTTTATAAAAAATAATTTAAAAAATGAAAAATGAAATAAAAATTGTTTTTTCATTTGAGGATTCTAAAGAAATATATTTAATTTTGTATATTTTTTGCATGCTGCATATTATTTACGTTGTACATATCTCGTATATATTTTCTGCATATGTTAGATATAATATATTAAATATAATGAATATATTATTATATTTAGAATTAGATTATAAAATTTTTATATAACGAATATTTATTAGTAATATTTTTTAATATATTTCAATTCATAATATTCATTCATTATATATAGATATGCTATAGATACTACTATATAGAATGTAAAACGTAAAAAATTCTCATTTAAGCATAATTTTTTTTAACTAATATATATCAAATGATTAAAATCATCTCATATGGACATTTTTACTTTATAATTTTTAATGATTTAAGATTCTATAGTTTTATTTGCTAGCAATAAAATTCATTTTATATAAAAAATATATAAAATAAAAAAAAATAGACATTTTTTATTAATTTCTCATTCTTTATTATTTATATACAAATTAATTTTATTTATTTATAATTTAATTTAATATTAAAATCATATTATATCATAAAATCTTGTTTTTTAATTTATTTATATCTAATTTATAATATATAATAAAGAAATAGATAAATAGAATCTTAAAAAATTAATTTAATACTATGACTAATATATGTCAATAATTTCAATGATCTTAAAGGCCTATTTTCTATCTTAATGTAAGAGGTCAACTTAATGTAAGAAGGCAATTGTTTCGATCGATTCTATCGCTATCCTGGAGTACATACTGAAGAACGCGTCAAGGTTTTTTTCAAATTCACACACAGAACTATTATTTAAGTTTTAAAATTATCCTCGATTTATTTTTATCTCCGCTATTTTTTCTCGCAAGATCTGGTTTTTCAATGTGCATAAGTATTTATACACATTCCATATATTTCTCTTTTCGAAACCAACCATATGGTTATGTTTTTAGGCAAGATAAGCGAATGTCCGATCATCTTAGTATTATTTTTTGTTCTGTCAATGTTGAAATGAATTCTCATTCAGTGTTTTCATTCACTATTAATCAAATATTATTATTTATATTATATGCTTATAAATAATTATATAATATTTATTTCTGTATTATAATAATTATATAACTTGTGAAAATGTTTTCAAAATTTTAATTGATTTTATTTTATTTTATTTATTTATTTTTTTTTATTTTTTTTTCGAAATAATTTTAGATGTATTACTCGTAGAATAAATTTTTTAAAAAAATGTTTTTGAGTTTTATAGCTTTTGAGATATAAATTCCATAGTATATACGAATGTAAAATCCATGGAAATGTTAAATCGATTTTATATAATAAAATAAAATAAAAATATAATAAAATAAAATACAAAAAGAAAAATTTAAACTTTTATTTATTATGAAAAGAAATAGTAAAAAAATAAAATAATAATTGGAATTCTAAAAAAAAAAAATCGTTACTGAATTCGTTATGAATTCATAAAAGAATAAACATTATTTTTTTAAATATCTAATTAAGTATCGAATCGTAGAAAATATAGGTCAATATAGCATATACACATACAAAAAAATAAGGATTCGGTAAACATTATATTGATCACAATGGGAAATTAAAAATTATGTTAACTATATTAATATTATATTAATATATTAATATATATAATTATATATATATTATATAATATATAA
Organism: Apis laboriosa; assembly: GCF_014066325.1. NCBI lineage: Eukaryota > Metazoa > Arthropoda > Insecta > Hymenoptera > Apidae > Apis > Apis laboriosa. The sequence goes on from NW_025223220.1 coordinate 1,287,507, forward strand.
TAATATATAATAATAATATATAATAATAATAATATATAATATATAATAATATATAATATATAATAATATATAATATATATTAATATATAATATATATTAATATATATTGATATATGTTAGTATATATATATTAACTATATTAATATATATATATATACTTTTCATTCTCAGCTTTAGTATAAAAATTTTAAGAAATTTTAGAAACATAATTTACATTCGCCGTAAATTACATTTTTGTGAATAAAATCATATTATAAATATATTTATAAATATATTCTTGTAAATGAATGCTATTCGCAATTATGCTGTTCGCAATTAACAAAAAGTTTCACAGTAGAGAGACAGGAAGAGCATTTCTCTTCTTTTGTTCAATGATATGGTGTCATGATTTTATTTGTACTGTATGTGTTTTTGGTCAATATGTCTATTTTCAAACCTGTATTTTTTTCAAAGGATTTTTAGGATTTTATTAATTGCAAATAATAAATATATATACTTTGAATATAATAGAAAGTATTAATAGAAGATTGAAATATTTATCGTTTTTAAGGTAACAATATGCAAAATATGCAAAATATGTAATGGTTTAATTCTTAAAATTATTTTAATAATATATAATAATTATTTTAATTCTTAAAATTTTGTTCAGTAGATCAAGTAATATCATAGATAGTCCTAGAAATGATTCTAATATTGACAATGACATTCTAAATATTTCAGATTAATTGCAGATATCTTTTGAATTGTTAATGAATATCTTCTAGATTTTCATGCGTTTGGCAATTCTAATAGTTTTTTTTGAAAAAAAAAATATTCATACAGTAAAAAATATTAAATTTATCTATTAAATTTAAAAAATATTATATATTTTAAAAATCATAATTCATATCGATATATGTAGTATCTATTAATATGGTGAAATAAATTTATATTGTAACAAAATTAAAAATCTAAAAATCAAGAAAAGTAATTTTATCCATTAGGAAGGTAATACAAATTATGTTCTTTTTTCTAATAAAAAAGATAAAAAAAATTAATAAAAAAATTAGGGATAGATCTGAATTATTTTCATCACTAAATATTTATATTGATAATTTATGTTTATTAATTCTATAATTTATTAGCTTTTTATAATTTATTAGTTTCATAAGCTAATAAAATATAGATAGACATTCTTGAATCTAATTTGCCTCGTTTGTACTTTCTATTACCATGTATCTTACGTTCAAATATTTGAAATAATATATTGAATTAAATTTAAATGTCATTAAAAACCAAATATGAAATTAAAAATAGAAATATTTATTTGATAAGATTAACATCAATAATTTATATTAATGTTAATTTCAAGTACTAATTTATCTTGTTTAAAAATCGATCATTATAAGTTTATATTCGAAAACATTCATATATACATAAGTTACACAAAAATAAAAGCTTTTATTTAAGATACGGTAAATAACTTAATGCTTATTATTAACAATATTAATTAATCACATTATTAATAGATTCTTGATTTTCAGAATATAATGATGTTATATTCTCATTTGGGAATAGTAGAAGGAGAAAAAGTTAATAGGAAAGGGAATTAAATGTCATGAGTTTCGTATGATATATTGTATGACAGTACATGACAGCGTGATATCTTATTAATACCAAAGTCAATGCCATGACAATTCGACGACGATAAAATTCATGATATTTAATATGACCATAAAAACCACAATTTACTATTGAAATCGTTCTTAATACGTACAATAAATAGTAGCAATCGTGTTAATTTCTTTCCAGTTAACTTTCTCTCTCTTTAATACGTAAATGAAAATATGATGTTAAATTTTGATAATGTAGATTCTTGTCTGACAATCATGAATGATAGTATTATACAAAATCAAACAATGCATTTTTTTTTTTTACAAATAAAAACAATTTATTAGCAACTGACTGAAATTATCCGACTTTCCCTAATAAATATATTTTTAATGTATCTTTAAAAAATTTAAAAGAATCTTTATAAATAATATGTGATATTTTGAAGTATTTCATGTCATTGTATCTATTGTTATTGGTTTCAAAAGATTCTTAATATTCTTAATATATGGTGAGAAAATTATTTATTATTGAAAACAGAAATATTATTATTGAAGACTTCATTTTTGTTGTATGCTTTTTTTTTTACTCATTTTTTAAAGATGCATTATCATTTTTTTATTCATTAGTAGAAAATCTTGCATAATATACTTGTTTTTTGACCTCTAATATACAAATAACCCATCTTTGAATTAGAAATCCATTCTTTTGAATGAAGTAAAGTAGCCATTGTATATTCAAAGAATTCTTTCAAGAATATTGCATAATTATTCTTTAAGGGTCACAGGAAGTAAAAAGCGTTTCAAAAGCATGGTCACAAATGAATATGAACAATGGCCATTCAACTTATTCATTCTTGTTTAAATCGTCAACTGAAGTTCACACACCGTGCTTCGTAACAGACTTATCTTCCGCAAATTTTCATCTTCTTAAAAAAATTTTCATCCTTATGTTTCAATTCCTATCTGTTTGTTTCGAGAAACAAACCATTTCAGTTACAATCAATTATCGAATACCTCTCATTCTTCCAATTAGATTCATCAATAAATAGATTTCGCACGAAAAATGATAGATGCGTGTTTACGAAATTTAAAAGAATATTATAAAAAATTTATATATTTCTTTAGATCAAAATTACGATAAGAATAGGGATTAACATACAGAATACATGGAATTTAATTAAGATAGTTCTTTCTTTAGATAGAAGAGAGTAGAAGATCAACATCCTCCCGAGTCAATTACAATTTAACTACTGTTGGCCGACTTTGTACAATCAGAGTCTAAAAGTTACCCTCGAGATATCAAAACTTGGCCCCTTTAATTATAGCCACAAATAACGACGCAACAACCTAACCTCTATATACTGGGTCAGACGTCACCTCTATGCTTTTGACATTTCGTGTTTCGATTACTTTCGTTTCTTCTCCATTATTCTATCGTTCCACTTGTCAATCACTTTTACTTTTTGTACATATATATTTTACGATGCAATCAACGTGTGAAAATTTAAACATGTAGAGCGAATCTGCGCATGGAAAAAATTCGATCTGTTGATTTTAAGATTTTCTGTAAGCATCAGATGTTTGTCATCACAATATTGTTTCAAACCAAATAATAGTTCAAACAATAGTGGTTTATTGCGGATAATATTATTCGGCTTGCTCGAAGGAAGAACGAGGACAAGTCGTAGAGAGAATAAATCGAGTTTTATTCTTTGGAAAAGAATAGAATAGTGTCTCATTCTGTCTCATACTGTTGATTTTGAACGGATGTAAAGATCTACGGTTTCTCGTTTTTATGGATTTTTCACTTGTTTTCGGATTTCTCAGTTTCTGACTGATTTCGAATAATATAGCGATAGCGATTTGTTTATTTTGAGATAAAAGACTGTTGCTTATTTTGGAACAATGTAATATCGTATTATATCACTTTCATTTCTTCTCCATTCTACCATTCCGTTTGTCCAACGATTTTTATTTTTTGCACATATACTTTTTATAGTGCAATCAACGTGTGAAAATTCTTCGATGAATATGGGAAACAATGTAGAACGAATCTGCGCGTGGAAAAAATTCGATCTGTTGATTTTAAGATTTCCTATAAATATCAGACATTATATAATATTATTTCAAAATAAGTAATAATAAAATAAATAATTGTTTATCACGGATTATATTATTCTAATGTGCATAATATTTCAAATGCGAGAATATATATATGCATTTAAAATGAATATATTATATATTATATAATGAATATATATTATATATTATATATTATATATAATATATTATTTTATTTAATATATTATTTAATATATTATTTATAATATATATAATATATATTATAAATGAATATATTATTATATATATTATATATATTATAATAATATGAATGAAATGAAATCAAATGAAATATTTTAATATATACGTAATCTTTTAAGAATTATACGTAAAAAATCTTGCCTTTAAATGATTGTATCATTAATTTCGATCATATTTCTTCTTAATATTTTAATTGATAATTGACCGAAAATTTGAGTTATGGTATTATTGCAATCCAGTTTTTACTTATCGAATGTTACTCGAATTTAGAATTTCTTTTTTTTTTTTCTTTTAATTTGCATGTTTCAACGTGTATGTTTGGTCAATATTAAAATTATAATTCAATCAATCAATATTAATTTTTGATTTTTTATTCTTGAAATTACTAAAAATCTGTAGATGGAAAAATTATTATTAAGTATTTATTATGTATGTATACTTAATAATTAATTTTTATAATTGTTAATATTTTTTAATTGTATAATACTTTATATCTATTATATATTTAAATATATATTATAAATTATTAATTTTAATTTTTAAAATTTCAAAACTAATTTATTAATATTTTATAAATAGTTACATAAGTAATATATATATATATATATTTGATAAAATTTATTTGTGAATAAATATATTTAACTTTTGTTATAATTTATTATAAGAATTTTTTAATTTAATTTGATGAAATACTTAATGAATACAAATTTCATATAATTTAGGTTAGAAGTTTATTTGCTATTTAAATCCTGTTTAGTAGAATTCACTATATTATATCTGTATATAAATATATATGTATATCTGTATATAAATATTTTCATTATTAATTTTGATGGAAGTGATAATTGATTGAATAATTAAATTCGCTGAAGTAAAACAAAATATTCTTTCGATTGCAAATTCAAAATTCAATTACAGTACCATGAAATTGTTTTAAATTTGTATCTTTATTAATTTTAATTGATATTTGTTGGTAGAAATAATGACAATTTAAAGTAATTTATGAATATAATTAAAGTTTTGCCATATTCAATGATACTTCATTTTTACATATGTTATTCAAATGACAATTAATTCGATTTATATATTAAAATTTTCAAAATTAAAACACAAGTTATAAATTGAAGAATAATATATTTGTAATAAAATATTTTTCTAATTAATATATTCATATTTTTTTTACAATAACGATGATCAATATGGATCATTCATAAATCGTTTTCTGTACTCTTATATGCATTGTTTTTACGAACTAATATATTTAATTATTATTATTATGATTCAATGAAAAATACATATAATTCTCAATGTAATTTTTCTTCGAAACAAATAAAATTTTAAAATTGTAAATATAGTTTATTCATAAATTATATTTCAATTAATATTTGAATTAATTTTATTTGAGTTTGTAATTATTTATAATTATCGTGAACTTGTGTGAAATTGCATATCGTGAACGCATACAATATCGGTATATCCAAGAAAAAAGTCTCGTGACCAAGAAATTTTTTGGCACGTGAAAAGCAGGGTTGTTTTGGCAGGGTCATTCATCTGTCGCCATATTAAACAGAGCCAAGACTCATTTAGACATCGGTCATTTTGCTTTAGTATAGCAAACAATGAAATTGATTTTTGTGAATTATGTTATGCAATAATTTTTTTAATAATTTTATAAATTTGCGATAAAACGTATTTATGCATTTGTAGGAAATTTGAAGATATAAAGATATAATATTGAAAAATATTAAAAATGTATAAAATAAAACACTTTTTGCTATGATATTTTGATGAAAGAAATTTCTGTTTAGATTTCATTTTTTTATTTATGTTAAAAAAATATAAATTTGCATAAACTTTTCGACTTGACAAGATACTTAAAATTAAAGGAGATAAGAGATTCTCTCTTTTTTTCTTTTTAATCAATAATATATAAGGTAGAAAAAAGATAAGGAAAAAATTTATATTTCTAAAAATAGTCAGAATATTAAATTTCCATATTTTATGATTCATGATAATATTTTTGTAATGAATTTTTCAGAAAATTCATTAGAATGTTTTTTTAGAAAATTTTTTAGAATTTTTCAAATAAAAAATAATTGATTTAATTATATAATCAAATGAACTTCGAGTATTGTAAAAATATTAATATTTTTTTATAAGTTTTAAAATCAATGAATAAAATGATCATTTTGTTCATTTGTATATTCATTTAACAATTTATTTTATTCATATATTCTATACATATTCTATTATACGAAAAATTATTATATCTTTATGTTTTATTAATATCTTTTATTTTAATGAAATATTAATGAAATATTATAAATATGTTAATATTGTATCTATATTTGATTTTTGAATTTATGATTGTTTGAAAAAAATATGCTTTATTATAAAATATAGTTTTTTTTTAAAGCTTTGTGTATATAATATTTTTTTAGTTATTGAAATTTAAAATTGAAATTCAACAATCTGATAATCATAATACAAATACGCTATAATATTAGATATATAATAACTAATTCTTCTAATTAATCTTATAATATTTTTCCAGAAAGCTGTTAAATGTAACAAATGCTCTTGATTTTAATCAAAAGTAGTTAGCAGAGAATTTGTCCATTTCAGAATCGTATTTTGAAAGCTTAATTTAATGTCAGTGATATGCGTATCCGGCGTGAAATCTGTTTTTTTCGCCTCTATTTTTGCTTTAATTCGTATATGTAGACCATTATCTTTCATAGATTACTTGTATGTAATTCGTGTGAGCAAAGATTATCATATTGGATTTGTCTAAACGTATACATATTATCTTACTATTATCTGCTGTTATTGCTGCCATTAAATTCAAGTAATGCAGAATCATAGTATCGAGTTCTCACTGAGTAATGACGGCAATATGATGGCAATATTATTGTCGTCGTGTTGTCTACCATAGTGAAGATAATAAACATTAAGTCAAACATTATCACATTCAGATTATTAAAATATATTACAGTATTTAATTTATCGGTCAACAAATTTAATTATCATATGATTTTATTTTGAGTATAAATTCATTTTTTTAGATGATTATTGAAATTTAAAGTTAACATTTAGATTTAATAATGAAAAGTAAATTTTTGAAAATTATTTTGTTACAAATTTTGTTACAGTATTAGTTCATGATTTTATTAAAAAAAAAAAATTATCGATAATTTTGTTTATTTGATTATTAATTTTTTTCTTTAAAATTTAATTTATTTAAAAATAAGTTCTCATGCGTAACATAAGAAATAATTTTTGGATTAAATATTTTTATATATATATTACATGTACATAATAATACATAATAGTACATATATATCTATATATATGTACTATTATAACAAAATAAAAATAGCATATCCATTGCATCTTTTTTTCCGAGTAAAAAATACATCAAACTTAATTATATAAATTGAATTTGTTAAATGATTTTTCATTTTTTTTCTATCAATTTTTCTCAAGTATATAGCTTAAAACGATATAAATTTAAACAAACTTTCATTCTATTATTTTATTCTAATATTCAAAATTTTACTTTTCATTGTAAATAAGAAACTTTAGATTTATTATAAATTCAATCAAAAAAATTTTTAATGTTTCTATTACTGATTGAATTTTTCAGAAATTTTTGAGAAGAAATTTTTTTTATTTTTTTTATTTTTTATATGATATACCATTTTGATAGAACCATTTTTGAAAAAAAAGAATTCATTGTAAAAATAGAGATTTCACGTTTTAAAATATTTTTATAAAATTATTATTTATAATTAATTATATTTTTATAAAATAATTTATTATATCAATAATTTTTTATCGAATATTCACTTGTGCTATTTATTATATTATATACTTAATGTTATAATAAACATATTCATTGCTTCTTTTTTTCTGATACATATATATATATATATATATATTGGTTCGAAAATGTATGAATGTTATAACATTTTGGAACCGAATGAAAACGATTGAACAAATTCACGGATCAGCCCATTCTGATTTCTACTTTAAAATTGTATCTGTTGAACCAATTTTCTCGAGCGAATGTCAACAGTTTTGTTTGCAATTCGTTACGAATCTTCTACAAATAAATTACTTTCTATCATTGATCGTTCAATAAAAATAATTATGTAAAGAGGACATTAAAATTATTCATGGTGTATCAATGGAGCGCATTTTCATGAAAAACAATTTCATAATCGAGTAATAACATTTGCACGTTTGCATTTTTATTCTATATTCTAATTTATTATTTTAAATTGATAATCATATTTATTATTCTCTGATCGAATAGAATATTTTGGTAAATATTTTGATTGATCAAATAGAATATATTGAAAAAATATTTCGGCATAAATACTCAAGTTGTCAATTATATAAAAAGAATGTCATATTTCTTTTCAATAATTTTTAAATATATATATAAATTAACATTTTGAATATTTTTTTTCATATCTTTTTTTATACACGTAATCACCATTTAATATTAGTTTTCGAGATATTTGCAAAAAAAACATTACTATTATTTATGTAGAATTTTATCTGTACATATGTATTCATGATGTTTTTGTAAGCATGAAACCGTCATTTATCTTTGTTAATATAAACATATTACATATTAATATAAACACATTTGTTAATACAAAGATACAACAAGATTAATATAAAAATGCAACAGGCAATGTATACAAGAAGTAAAAATTATTATAAAAATCGGTCAAAAAATTATTTTCTTACGAATTGTAATAGTATGAATTACGAATTATAATACTTGAGATATCTCAATTCCAATCGAGTATAATCGAGCAGAAATCATTATATCGTTATTATCTATCCGTGAAATGTGAAAATAAAATATAAAATAATGTGCGAGCAATTGAAATTATAATAAGTAAAGTTATGATGATATCATACTTTGTATCTATATTATTGTAATATGGATCATTGTTATTTCTGTCATTCAAGTTGTTTTATATTTTATTCTTACATTTCATGGATTAAACTGTCTACAACAAGAAGATAATTTTTGCGAAATATCCAAGTTCGATATGGACTCAGATTAAATATATTTCAGCCTGTCACAATTTTGCGATTAAGTGAGGAAAATTAACCGATTCAATCTTTATTGTATTAATTATGTATCATTGTATGTATATGTATAAAAAAAAAGTTATTCGAAATATTGATTTCGACAACATTCAAAAATCATTGAAAGCGGTGATTTTTTCTATATAATTAATTCTATATAATAATATATAAGATTATTTTTAATTTACAATTACATATTAAATTATATTTTTAAATCGAATATTATATATTTGTTTATTTAATATGAAAGTATGCGTCAATGACTTTATTTACGTTCATAATAACCTTCAAGATCTATAAAATGACAAAGTCCTATAATGACATACGTCTTGATTAATATTTACAAACATTTCTTATTGATACTACTTAGCTTAAACAATATATTTTTTGCTGTTGTTTATTATCAAAAGTGTTTTACGTACTATAAGATAATTTCTTAACAAAAGATAAAGCAAATGTATACTATCAAAAATATTTATTATTTATATCCAATCTAAATCAATTAGGTATATTTATAGATATTAATTTTGAATATTAGAAATAAAAATTTAAACATATTGTTAGCAAAAGAATATTAATATTAATTAATGAATATTGTTTGAATGCCAGAAAAACATTATTGCAAAAAAATTATTGCAAAAATTTTAATAAGATAATATGATTATATAATATAATATTGTTATTTAAACAGTTTTAAATATTTTTTACGAAATAAAGAAAATATTATCTACATTTGAAAACTACGTCATTCTTATGACGTCATGTCTGTTTCATTAATTATAATATTATATTCATTAATTATAATTATAATTATCTTGTTGATAAATAATAATTCATATTTGTGAAAATAAATGAATGTTTTATTTAGAATTTGTTTTATCTTCAACCGATTTTTTTCTATTAAATTATATATAATTTTTATTTTTCTAAATTATAAAATTTTTGTAATTATAAAATATTATCAAAAAGTATAGAAATCGATTAAAAATTTTTATTATCTTAAAACAAACTTTAGTATTTTTTCAATCATTTTTTTCAATAAAAATATTCCTTTTTTTCTAAAATATCCAAGATTCAGATTTCTAATTTCAAAGAAATCATTGTGATTTTTTTCTCGTTGAAAATCATATTTATGGAAAATTTAATTTCGTTTCAATACGAATATAATATAATATTAAGAAATACTATTGTGTAATCAATTATTTCATAAAAAATTCATTCATTTTCGTTCGATGCAGTCTCATTGATTATGTACCAATTTTTATCTAATGTAAAAAAAGTTTAAAGAGAATATATTCGAGATACAGTGACAAGAATATAGATAACGCCTTATACGTAACGGATTACGTATCTCTGGTCGTCTGTGTTTAGTCTGCAGAAACGAGGTTCAAGTGATAAAGCATTCATTGTCACGTAAATGATTTCATTGCTCTGATGCGTTTTTACATAGTGATATTATTCGATGTTTGTTGTTTGCGAATTAACCGGATATTTTATTTTATTATCATTATTCCATTCTTTACCCTATTCTCTATTGAATATTTATTATCCAATAAATAATTTAAAATTTTTTATAATATAACTGTACAATATGTTATTGATGATATAATCGAGTAAAGGACGATTCTTTCTTGAAAAAATAAAAAAAAAAATAAAATTTGTTTATTTCATTTAACTTCTTCGTTTTCGAAGAATTTTAGAAATTAATTCTTTTTTTTTTTTTTTTTTTTTTAATACGTAAAAATATAATATATTAATTCATATAATGTTATATTCATTTTATTAAAAAGGAAAGTATTATAATGAAAGATGAAAACCAGTATTGATCGATACGATTCTTCCCTATTCACATAAGAAAATAAGTAAAAAATATAAGTAAAATTATAATGTAAAATTATAATAAATGTAAACGTATAAAATTTTATTGCTTAAATCTTTTTGAGAAAATTATCGTAAAATTGAAAATGTACAATCAAGAAATTTTTAAATTCAATTTCTCGAAAACTAATTTTTAAATAAAAACATTTTTTTGCTTATTTTTATTTCTAGAATTGTCTCCTATTAATAGTTTATTCCTATCCAATCGAAAATTAGTTAGTTTTAATTGTATTTGAAAAAATTTCAAATTTGATTTAATCGACAAGTTTTTGATTTTCGATTTATATTTTTATGAAAAATTATTCTGTGCTCAATTGTATGAATAATGAGACACTGTATAAAATATATTAGATATATACTAAATAGATTTAATATAATAAATAGATATGTATTGCGTCTAAATATCCTATTTGTAAAAGTACTGTTTCAAAACAGTAGATTAGACAAAAAAAGATTTATTTATTGACTTTTATCATATAATGTATTCAATTGAAGATAATTGTTATAAGATAATTGTTATAAGATAACAGTTCAATTAAAGATAATTGGAATAAAATTATAAATAATAACTTTTAAATTTTAAATATTCTTCAATTATCTTATCAAAAATTAATTTAAAAAATTTGTTAATATTGATAATGAATATTTGAATGATAATACATTATATAGATTACAAATAATCGCTTTTATGAAAAAGAATTATAAATCAATAAATTATTATTGAAATAAATTATAAAATAATAAATCTTTGAGTATACATATTTGCTTTTAATGTAATATGTAATAAATGTAATAAAATATATGTATATGATAATATATTTAAAGTATGTTTAAAACAAATGTCATGTTTATATCAAAGAAAGATATAAGAAAATTTATTGTCAATGCATTTTTTCAATTGAATTTTATACTATAGTTTTTCTCGATACATTAAAGTTCTTTTTGTTTTTGAATAAAAATCGAGATTGATAAAAATTTGAAACAAGACCAAGTTAATCAAACTTTTTGATTGCAAAAAATGCAAAAATATTGAGCTGTTGTTAATTTGTTTAAAATTTTATATTGATATAAAATTTTTATCATCGAATATATAAAATTATAATCAATATAATTGATATAAATCAATATAATCAATATAAAATTTATATTGATATAAAATTTTATATTGATTATATATAATTATTTATAAATTATGTATAAATATAATTTATATATAAAATTTTATATATTTTATATAAATAGGATAATAAAAACTGAATAAAATAAAAATTTATAAATTTTTAATAATAATAATAAATTTATAAATTTTAATAATGTTCAAATCATTTATTTTAAATCAGAATTATATTTTTTATATTTTAAATTAGAATTATATTTTTAAAAAAATATATAGAATATTCATATTTATTTTATAATTATAAAAAATATTTACATTTATTTTCAATAATATTTTAAGAGATACATATTTCACAAATATTGAAATTTTATTAATTAATATTTTCTTACTTATAAATAAATACATCATATTCATTAATAAATTTTTTTTTCAATAATACTGTTGCAATTAAAAAACATAAAAATACAATATATAGAATAAAATAATACATATAGAATGAAACAATACAAGTTTAGATTAACTAAATGTAAGCAAGCTTTTATTATAAAATTTTATATTATTATTAAAATTTTTATATTAAAATTTTAATCATTGATTTTTAAAAAAATTAAATCACAATATTAATTACAAAATGTAAGTTTTTATAATTAAATTCATTAGAATATTATACTTTTAGTGTAATAATATAAATTCAAATATAAATTTAATACTTAATGATAAAAATAATATTTAAATTTTTTTTTATTTTTTATAAAAATTAAATTTTGTAGAAAATTTTTCAACTTTTAGTTTAAATTATTTAATTATTATTTTTCTATATTTATATTATTTTGATATTTATCACATAATTATTATATAATTTTTTGATATTTCTGGGAATAAAATAAAATATACATTAAAAAAAGAAAATAAAATATATATTAGAATGTCAATGAAAATACAGAAGATACCTATATATCAGATATTAAATGTCATATGTACAAAATTTAAATTTTATTGATTCATCATAGAATAAATTTTATGAATTTCATAATTATCATGATATTTTGCATTCTATATTAATAAATTACTATCATTATTTTATCAAATCTCAAATCGTAATCTGTGTAAAATGTATTCTCATAGAAAGTTACAATTAGGAAAGTTTAACAAACATTACATTACAGAACAACTCACGATTCCAAGTATAATAGCTTCTCACTAACTTAAAACAACTAAGTTGTTTTAATTACATACATACATATCAAATTATTGCAAGCATTGTATTTTGCATAATATATTATAACCAAAAAAATATGACAAATATCATTTTATGAAAAAAAAAATTAGAATTAACTTTAAAAAATTAAAATAACTTAAGATAATTTAAATTTTGTTTAATTTATATTTCATTTATTTTCTATAATTATTTATTATTTTGATAATACAATCTTTTGAATTATCCAATCATGTTTTTCTATCGTTAAAACATTCTTTAATTTTGAAAAAAAAAAAGATATTCGCTAATATATATTAATAATTTTTATCGAAACAAAAATAATTCAGGATATAAAAAATTAAAATGAAATAAAAATCATATTTTTTATACTAAATCATAATTATAGTAAAAAAAAAAAATCTTAGATCTAATCATTACTCGAAATATTCTATAGCATATTATCTCGCATTTTTATTAATATTTCTTCATGGCATCGTCGATAATACATTGCTTCTTTTCGCTTCACGTCGATATACATCGATATGTTTAATCACTCACGTAAGCGGAAATCGTTATTAAAGAATCCGCCGCGGCGGAGGGCTATCGCGCCGGCTAGAAAGTTTCATTAACCCGATACACTTTCCTGTTGTGTTACCGTCTGAGCTGTATCTTGGTAGCGCGCTTGTGGCGTACGCATGTCTCACTTCGTTGTTCACCTCGTCTTTCCATTTCTGTGTAGAGAGGGTCGACTCATGTGTGCACACGATATTGTCAACGTGCATGTGTATCTAGTTAAACGTATATATGTGCTGACGTAGCGATACCGGGCCACCTCGGGTGATTGTTGTGGGGAGTGAGGGAACGGATCTTATTTATAACGAGACGGGACCATCGTACGATGCCGGTACGACCAATCAAGAGGCTTCTCGTGGTCTGGCCTTGCGGGCTGCTTCGCGTGCACACGCATACGCGTCTAACCGCAATTCAGCGACACCACGAAAGTGTTCCTCGTCCCTCTATTACCGATTCACATGTATATAAATGTATGTGTATATGTACGCTGTTGTATGTGATTATTGTCTATGCTTTTTCTTCGATCCTTTTTTTTTTGGATTTCAAATTTTCGAATTAAACGTTTTAGCAGGATCTCTTATTGGTTAAATAGGAAACGATGCTTGTTATATTTAGATATTAGATTTGAGTTTAGAATTAAATAGTTATGATTTGAGAAAGTAATATGAATGATGGAATATACGGAGGATTTGAAATAAGATAATTGTTGGATAAATCATTGGCAATCAAAATGTATTCATAAGAAAAAATATCTTATAATTTTTTTACATGCATTCTTGTTTTATGCATTCTGAATATGTATGTATGATAAATTGTCTAATTGATTTCCTTACTATATCCTGAAAATAACATGACGTGCTATTTTGATATTAAATATCTAACGTGAAAAATGCAACGTCACATTCCCATTTTATTGCATTTTTCTACGTATTTATCGCTGTGCAATAATTCTATAGATATAGATTTTTCCTCGTTAACTCATCAGATTCGATTTTGACCAATGAACAATAAGCATTTCTGTTCCTATATCACGCCATTTAATAGAATCATTTTTTAAAAAGAATTATTTTTTTGAACGTAATTCATATAATTTATTGCAAGAATGCAATACAATATATATTTTAAGAAATAAAGAATATTAAAAATTTTTCTGTTTCTATAAATATTTCGTTTTATTAGTTTCGAAAAAATTTATGATTTAGTTGCGAAATAGTAATGAAATTCACAAATATATCTATATAATATAAAAATTATCGAAATTGCTTAAAAAAATATTTTTTCTTCGATATATTTTTTAAATCAAGGCCAATGATGAAATTCTTGATTATCTTTTACTGACCATTCACAAAGAATTTGTGCATTCACAATGCGTTAGTGAGTGACTAAATGTAGAAGTTCCACTATTACGTGACCAAATCAAGATCTCTTCTGTCACCCACGTTGCATGACTAACCCATATTTGTATGGTTAGAAAGTTCTTGATTGATATTGTATTATAACTTTCATTTAACAAATTATATTTGTTTATTGTATATGATACATAAAAAACTTTTTTTTTATTCTATTATTAATATCCATTATAATTTTATAAATAAAAATATAATATTTTAAAAGTAAAAACTATTTGCTATTAATTCTCATCATTCAATATTTCTGAACACTCATAATATGATAGATTTAAAAGTTATATCTATATCTATAGAGTAATCTATTTAAAATAAAATATTGTTTGACACAAAACAAGCAATAGGATAGATATTAATGATTTTTAAATGAAATATTATTTGTTTTTTTTATTTTTTTTACTTTTTTTATTCACTATATAATAATGCTTATAAGATGTATCACATGATAACATTCTTTACAGTAAAGAATCTTTTTTACAGTATAGAATGCTATATGATCGTGCTATCTACAATGTGTCAATATGTTTCGATTCGTTAATTATTGGATAAGAATGATAGTGATCCAATTCTTGTAAACATTTTAATTACAAAATATTTTTTTTTAAATTTTATATATCTACAATTACATATATTTTGAATATATATATATATTTGAGTATATATATTAAGTTGTACTGCAGTTTTATTTGCGAAAATCGCGATTCTTATTGCAATCATTCTGTATATATATTGTTAAACAATTTTTGAGTTTTTATCGGTATGTCGATATGTACGTTGATTAATTGTTGTCAACAATAATTTTTACTTACAACATTTTGTATATAGTTTAGTATATATTCCTTGATATAAGAAAATATCTGAATTATATTTGGTTTTTCCGAAAGATCAAGACAATTCCTTCAAATAAATATTCAGTATTATTCATACATATTTTAATATATGTTCTTCATTCATCAAAAATACTTTATAGCATATCTTCGATTATTGAGTATAGAAAAGCTAAAAATTAATTATATAAGTTATCACTAACAATTTGAAATTTCAATAATTTTAAAAAAAACATTACAGACGTCATCTATGTATTGCTACGCGTTCTAGATAAAACAATGTTAATGAGATTCATAGGAGTTAGATTAATGCTAATCATTAACTAAATTCTACATTGTTGTTTCGGTTTATCGTATCAAATGACGTTAATTTATGTGCATTATGCTAAAATTATATTTTTTGGAATGATATATGATATGATAGATTATTTTATTTATCTTGAAAAAATGCTATTATATTATAAGTAAAAAATAGATTTTCATTAAAAAAAATTAACTCGATGTCTTTCTATCACTGCACTTGCAAAAAAATTATTTACTATCTCAATATCACCCTTTATATCGAACAATTTATATAAGAAAATTGTTTTGATAAAATAATTTTTTATATTATTTTCAATTATTTCCTATGTATGTATATGAATACAAAAATGTATACCTATATATACATAAAATCTATTCATTACAAAGAAATAGAAGAGAGATTTTTCGTTAAATTTTAAAAATTCAAGTTCTGAAAATCTACATAAAGAATTAAATAAAAGATCAATATTGAATATCTATAATAATATTTAAATGGTTCAATATAAAAAGGAGATTTTACAATAAATAGTTAATATTATATATTGAAATATATAATTATGTGAAACTGAAATTATATTAATAATAATATATAAATTTATATTATATTAGAAATAAGTTTCAAGCTCTAAGAATTAAATATAAAATTAAAAATTATAATTAATATTAGGAATATTTAACAATTTTTTCTCTCAAATGATCAAAATTTAAATTAAAAAAGGATAAAATATTATTTTTATTGTGCAATTATATATTTTATTATATATTTATTCATCTGTTTTTTTAAACTATTTTAGTTCTCCACTTTCCATATTTATATCCTTAACCTTCAATTAATATAGAAACGACATTGCTTGAAACTTCGTTTCTCATCTCCGCACGTTAACTTCTCAATCAAATGTATTTCATTTAAACTCATTCCGTATTATATATTGTGTCGTTAATAGTTTGAATGCATATGATATTCTACACATAGTAATGTTATACATATATCTAATATCATCAACGATTACGTACGCGTCAATACCGCATCTGTCTTGATTAATCATCTCGAAGCACATCTTTCGCTGTGTTTGTGTTTTCATTGACACAAGCTGTTACATAAGTGTATAAAAATTTAAAATTCTGCAGTGAATTTTAAATTGTGGAATAATTTTCACGCGGACACAGGTGCAAACTTTAAAATATGCTCTGAAGGATGTGGAAGTTTCGAGATACATAAATCTTCTATGGAACATAACGCATCTGCACGTGTAATGTGTTACCTGAAATATTGCTTGTATATTATGCACATGTTTATTTTATTTCTTTATTTTTGGATCAATCTCAACTTCGAAACGATTTAAAGAACATGGAGATTCGAATTACTACAATTCCAAAACTCTTAGAAGTTTTGATTACTCTTGCAAAACTTACAAGTCTTGTTAACTTTAGAAGTTTCAATAGTATTTCTCGTAAATTCTCAGTAACATTTCTCACATAATAGAATCAAATCTAACTACAAATCTAGAATTTAAAATTGATAAAAGAAATGGATTGATGATTAATATGTGCATGCCTGTTTTTTTTTTATTGTTTTAACTTCATTATTTACTTATTAAAATTTTCTTATGTTTAACTTGATTCTGTCATATGAAAAATATCTAAAATCGAATTAAAACTTTTGAGAGAATTATATTCAACATGATTCGAATTTTTTATCATCTATGTATACGTAAAAGAATATATATTGTTTTATGAAAATTTTATTAGTAGAAATTGAATATCGAATATATTGAAATATATATTGAAATTTAACTTAATTTAATTTCATTTAATTGTAATTTTAATGACATTGTATATATTATATATATACATTATATATATAATAGCATTTTTTGTAAAGGATTAATTATCTCCAATAAGAGATAATTTTCTATTTTGTCATAACATCATCATCGCAACGATTTTAAAATCGCAAAAAAACACATATAAAATTACACTCGTATTTCAAGGAATTGTTATACTCAGAAAAAGTGAGTCAAGTTTTCGTTTTGAATAACTGAGTGAAGTAATTGAGTGAAGTATTTTAAAAAAAAAAAAAGAGTAATGTTTTAATCAAGTAATCGAATTATTTCAAATGATTTTTATTTAAAAGAATTTCTGTCTATTTTTATTATTCATATTCGTATTTATTATGTTTAAATATTTAAATATTTTTTAAGAAACTTTCTTATGTATTTTTTATCACTTTGCTTAAATTTTAATTTATTTAAATATAAATAAAAATTACAGTTAAATTTGTATTATAATATAGATTTAATGTTAAAATAAATTTTCGTCATGATAATTGGGACAAATGAAAATTAATTAAATTTATAATTATTGATAATTTTAATAATTACGAAATAGTTAAAATATAAAATATTCAAACTGATACATTTATTAACAAATATAATCGTACATATTCGTTGGAATAATAGAATAATAATTGGTCGATGTTTGTTGAATAATTTTATGATTCAACTTTTTAGAGAACGATATTGTTTCGTAGAAATAATTGAATTAATCGTATTTCTCATTATTCTTTATTCTTTCATGGCAATTTATGCTTGTTTGTTTATTTATATATTTCATTTATTTTGTTATTAATATTTCTGTTTTTTTCTTTATATTTAATTTTGTGCTTAATTCATATGAAGTTATTGATCGAGCTGATTTAAAACTGCTTTAAATAATTAAGATGTTTTGATTATATTCACTTAAATAGATTTAAATTCTAATTAAGATATATAAATTATAGAAATTTCGTTATAAAGATAATTTTTGGAATTTAAAAATTAATAATTGCAGTGGAACATAATTATTAGTTTAGTCATTTAAATGATCGATTATCCGAACATAATATGTAACAATAATATAACAATATTTAATAATATTTATTAAAATACTTATGTAACAATGGTACTTAATAATGATTAATTTTTACGTAATAAATATTTATATTTGAAAAAAATTGTTTAATTTTTAGTTGTTTCATAAGTTTTCTGATGTAAATCTTCATTTAAAGAATAATATTCAATATTTTTTAAATTTAATTTTTTCTTAGTTTAATATAAACATTTAAATATTAAGTTCTTTAATTTGCACAAGTTAATTTCAAGTTGCATATTACTTTCAATCTTGTTCTTGTTCTTAAACGATAGGTAAGATTTAATCAAGTTTTCAAACTTTCTTCGTTCAAACAATCTATTATTTCTTAATAAATCAGTTTTCTCAAAGTTAATCCAATGTTTTGTTGGCTTTCCAAACTTTCATTACCATTTTATATTTTTCTTTTTTTTTGACATTTATTGTATATATACACGAAATCTATGTATATTGTATATATTATAAAAGTAAATATTTTTTTAATTTTTAAAAAATGTCCAGAATTTAGTATTCTATTACTATAAAAAAATTCCTAGATGAATTTATATCAAAAATGTTGATAATTTAAAAAATTGATTTCATCATCTGAAAAAAATTCCTCATCGATAAAAAGATTGTAGATTTATTTGTAATCTATTATATTCTAAAAAGTTTTATTAAAATTAGAATTTTCGACTTAAGTGAATTTTCTTGTTAAATAACTTTCGAAAATATTTTCATTAGCAATTGTATACTATTCTGTTCTGCGATGTATCATGCGTTTAACTATAAATATCAAAACAATTTGTGTTATACATAATATATATCGATTGATTTTTTTCAGAGTTTTAAAAGTAGAAAATTTTTTTTATTAATAAAATTTACATTATTACGTACATATAGTGACTGATAAAATTTATTCATACATTCTTTAAAACTTTGAAATAATTTTTTTAAATTTAAATCAAACGATTTGAATCTTTGAAGAATATATTAGAAGAATTAATTTATTAGAAATATGTAAAAAAAATTTTTTTTAAATTATTATTGATCAGAATTATTCAGAGAAAGTGAAATTGAATCCTTCTAATATTTTAAAAAAAATTCAAATCGTTTGATCCTATTTTGAAAAAGTCCTTCATTGTAAATAAGTCTAACATCGAAATCGTAATATTTCGGATAAAAATTACTTAATGCAATGAAAACTAATTTCTAAAATCAATTAATTCATTTTGATATCATTGAAAAATATTTTTATATAAACAGTTTTGACTATTAACTGCACAAAAAATTACGAAACAAGTTACAAGTTTAACAATTAGCATTGAATGTTTGCTTATAATTAGTCTTGACCTTCTCTTTCCTCTTTTTCGTGGAAAATTTTGTCAATTAACGACACTTTAAACTTATACAGAAATATTAATCGATATTGTTTAAACGTAGGACCAATTAGAGAAATTTTCACGTAAAGAAATCTCGATGGAATTCTGCTGGTGGAATCTCGAACAGGGAAGAAAGTTAGGCTCGTTAAGCTCGTCCTGTCTCGAATTTGTAGACTCGATGAGTCCAGAACGTCGGAGAGAAGGAATCATCATCTCTCCATTGACACCAATTCGCGAATCCCCTGGCGAAGAACACCGACTAATTATATTCCACTGTGCGAAGAAAATTTTCGAAGAGTCAGTCTTGTTTGAGGTTTTCGTTGGTTGACTTAATACTTGAAAAGCTGACGCTGCCATTTTCCCAGATTCCAAACGAACAGAAAAATTTGCATTTGAAGCTTGTATTCATCAATTATTCCACTTATTTTATTCGATGGAAGGATGTAATTGGGGTGGAAGATTCGCTTCGTAGTTATTGTGCGATTGCATTTATGGAAAAATGGAATTTGGAAAATCGGGATGAATTAAAGTATTTGTAGCAGTAAGTTTTATTTTTTATTATATATTATTTGTTATATATTCTATTTTATTAAGAAAAGGAAATGATTAATATTAATAAAGTGAATTTAAGTAAAAAATTAAGTTAATTCTTCTACAATGATTAATTCGTTTCGTGTTGTTTCGTTGGTTTGTTTGAAACCAATTGAGAGGAATGTTACAAAAATAGTGTGATAGAATCATTTGCATTATGTAACTTGTCTAAGTTTATTAAGCTATGTTATATGGAAGGAGTGATGCAATTTTTGTACTGTGTTCTATAAGAATTGTATTTTCAAAATATATTGTAAAAAGATTAGCTTATACTAATAAAAATTGTAACTGATTAATCTTCAATTAGTTTATCAGTTATTAATCACATGGTCATAAATTGCAAAATTTAAAAACATATTAGATTTTGAAGAGAAAGATACATAAATATTTATAATAAATTCAAATCAGATATGATACGAGATAATTTACGAATATATGAATGTGATTTCAATTTATAATATATTCTATTGTTATTGTTATTATATATTATATAATTATTAGAATATTATTTGTATTATTTAAAATTTTATTAATTATTATATTTTTCTCTGTTTTAACACAAAGAAATGATAATTCTAACTATATATGTGTGTATATATATATATATATATATATATATATAGTGTAGAAATTTTTTATAATAAATATGAATATGAATTTAATTATTTAATATACTTTAATATAATTTAATATACTTCAAACAATTCTTGATTTCTTTTTAGTTTAAATTATTTAATTAAAAATTTATTTTAATAATTTTTTTTCATTTATCTTTCTATTATAGTTATGCAACGACCATTTCTGAGAATCGTTATGTGAAGATATAGTTTATAACCAATATGACGTAATTTTTTTGATGGCATATGGAATTTAAATGCACGTGGGATGTTGCAAAGGTGAAGAATAAAGTTATAATATTTCTACTAACACAAAGTTTAAAATTGGAACTTCAAAAAGATAGATCAAAGGCATGCAGTGTGATTTTATAATTCGATTTTATAACTAATGTTGCAATAATGTGTGCACCCCATAATCTCCAAAGTTATTTTATTATTTGTAACAATTTTTTTAGTAAATTTTTTATATTTAAAATTTTTATAGCATATACCAAGTTTTGTATAATGTTTTCATTTTAAAAGAAAATTCACTCGTCTTAACTATATTATTTCGTCATAAATAATGATAAATATATGCAGTTTTATTTAAAAAAAAATTCAATCACTTTAACATCTTGAAAAATATTTTCCAAGAAATTTTTTCCTTATTATAATATTTATTCCATTCAATCAAATATCTAATATTTTTTAATAATTATATAAGATAATTGATGATGCAAATAGACAGAGAATGATTTTAAAAAATAATATAATATATAAAAATATAAAAATGTAGAATATAATTTTTTTGAGATTTCGTTTTCGAATAAAACAAAGTTGAAAAATTTTCAAATATAAAATTAATTATTGTTTGATCAGATTCGAATAAATATCGATTAGTTATTTTATATTTATTTTATTTTATAATTTTTTTATTTAAAAATTAATTTTTAAGGAAATTTAAGAAAATTAGGTGAAATTTAATTGTATATACAGATTTTCTAAAAAAAAATTTTATTCTATATTTTTTGCTTTTCATACATAGAATAACTATCGATATTTATCCGTATCTGATCGAAAAATAACTAATTTTACTTATACTTGAAAATTTTTCAAATTTGTTTTACTTAAAAATTAAAAATCTCAAAAAAATTTTATTTTGTATTTTCGACTTATTTTTTTACATAAAATTATCCTTTCGTAGAATACTTCTAATCCAATTATATTACCAATTACAAAACATTTTGTGTTTTTTGTAAAAAAAAAAGCACATCATTTTTTGATTTTAAAATATGTTACAGAGGATAATTTTTAAAATTTTTCTTATATTTATAACCATACTTTAGTTTTTTAAGCGAAAGATAGTTGTTACTATTATATGAATTTCATCTATATGTATATAATTATGTGCATCATTATCAACTATTAATTTTTTTTATATAATTACAATGTTTTTCTTTTGACATTCCTTTCTGTTTTTCACTATTTCCATTATTTTTTTTTTCATCTTTTCATTTAATGCGAATAGCTTAATATTCTTATTATTTTTCATCATGTTTGTTCTATTGTTAAATTTTATTGTTTAATTTCATTGTTTAATTTTACATTTAATCTGAATAAAAATCTATTTGAAATTTATGTACAACAATACAATTATAAATTTTTATTTTTTTTTGCAAATTGAGATTAATATAATTTAGCTTTAAT
The DNA here is from genome assembly GCF_014066325.1 of Apis laboriosa. Taxonomy (NCBI): domain Eukaryota; kingdom Metazoa; phylum Arthropoda; class Insecta; order Hymenoptera; family Apidae; genus Apis; species Apis laboriosa. Next base: position 1,310,997 of record NW_025223220.1, read on the forward strand.
TTAAATATAAATCAAATAAATTGAATTTAAAATTGAAATTAGTAGAAAATTAAAATTCTTTTAAGTAATTGTTCAATTATTTCAATTTTTGTTTAATGTAAATTTTCTAATTCTATTTTATTTTATTCTACTAAATGATAATATGATCTATTCCGCAATTTTAAGTAACGTAAAGTTACACCACGATGTATGTGGTATACATACTTACAATACATGTTACTTTTGAATAATAATTCAAATATTTTTCTCGTAAGCGATATTAATAGAAAAATATACTTATCATATATCAAATTCAATCGATATATGATAGATTTAACAAAGAGAATAGATCGAGCACAAATATTTTTGGTTAAATTGAAAGATTTCTAATTTTTATCTATTTTTATAGATGATTTTATAGAGATTTATAGATGAACGTATATTACTTATACATTCATAGATACATATGGGATTACAATAAAGCATTGCGTTAACTTAAAGAACAATTGTAATAAGGAAAATTACGAGTTTGTAAAATATAATATAAATTTGTAAAATAGAGAAATAAATAATTTATTATGCTAATTATAAATATATCTAAATTGTTCAAATAAGCGATGATTTGAATCTTTTATTAATTCAATTTTCTAACAAATGCAAAACGTTTATAAATATTTTTATTTTCTCTGATTTTAAACATATTAAAATTATATTCAGTTGATTGTAATTGTATCGATTAATTAATATAACGGATGATTTTTTTATTTATAAATATTTATAAATAAATTTTCAAGTATAATTGATATCAATGTTAATGATCGATTTTAATAATCTAAATAAACAGACATTTATACAAAAATAAGAATTTATGGCAAAACAATATTAATAAAATAAAATAAAATAAAAATAATTAATATAAATTTAATAATATAATAAATAATAGATAAATTAAATAAATTTAAAAATGTACAATAAAGAAAACTAGTTCGCAAGAATAACGTTTCTAATTCGGATTCAGGATTTTTACGTACCAATAGTCGTTGCTTTTTGCAAATGTTTATTTTTTTTCGCAGTAATACTGAAAAGAACAAAAAGATATTTTACATTCTACCGGATAAAATAAAAATGTCCCAATTCTTTGCATTTTTATGTTTTCCGAATTGTAAAATTCAGTATGTATATATTCACTGTGCATTTCGGATTAAACGGCAACTCTAGCCTTAATTTAATTCTGTAAGTTGCATCTAAAGAATTAAATGAGGTTGCATATATTAATACAGCATGATCAATAATATTAATTAATCATTATCTGATTGATATAATTATTTTAATTATTTTGATTATTATATTATCGTTATTATATATTACATTAATATATAATTATTTTAATATTAAATAGAATTAAAAAGAAAATCGATTAAAAAAATATATATAGAGTTTTAATTCCGATTTGTTGAAACAAATTTGAACGAATTTATGAATTTTACCAGAATTATGGAAAATTGAAATTCGATTAAATTATATGATATGTATTACTAATAACTGTAAAGTGAATGTGACTCCTATACGAAAAATATGAAAAGTAGTATCAGAGTATCATAATATCATAATATCAAGAATACTCATAACTAATAAAAATTTAAATATAATAACGCGTTTTATATCATCAGATTTTCCCCAAATATATATCTTTTTTTTTAATTTAAATTCTTCTAAAATGAGATTTTTTCTCCATTTTATGTGAAAACATATCGATATGCGTGTATTTTTGGGACAGCAATGTTTAATTTGCCTTCGAGCAAATAAAACATTCGATCATTTCGAAACGCTTCGGTTCCCTGCCTATTTTTGGAACAGACATTTGAAACAAGCTTTTTAAAACACAAAAAGTGTTTAACAATATCCGCGACCAATGAACAAACTATGGACGAAGAAATAACAATGATAATATCGACTTTATCGTGGTGAGTTTCGCACTGTGGAAAATGGAAATTGAACGAGGAGATAATAGAAAACAGACAACTGTTTTGATGCCTAGAACGAATTTCACAGAATTTCACAGACGAAGAGTTAATGGAAATTCAACAAATAGAATTGTTGTTAAAACTTGATTAAAGACGAAATTGAAATAAAAAAAACGTAATAGAGAACGAAGACTTGTTTGTTTCACTACAATATGCATAGAAATTGAGTTAATATGTGGAATTTATACCTGATCACATGGATTTTAAAAGTTCGATTAAATATATATCTTTCAGTATCGAAGTGATTTTTAAATTCAAAAATTATATAAAATTGTTCGTAATAATCATAGATATATTATACATAAGAAGACCGATTGATACAGAGAAATTATCTTGACAGTGTATTTTAATATTTTTTTATTAATAATTAAATCGAAAAAAAATGAAAATCACATTAACATATCTTTGTATTAATTCATCTTGATAAATTTAGATATTCATATCGTACAAATAGAGCTTAATCTCATTATAAAATTCTATTAGAATAAATCATCAAATCAAAATTGGTAGCTCGGTATTTCTAAACTAACCATTTTAAAAAATAATATATTCAATATACATTTTTTTTTTATCATCTTCACATTTACAAGTTTACGATGCAATCGTAAATTTTCTATTTTCCATTTGCTATTTGCTTTATTTCTTAATATTTTTACTTAATAGTCAATAGGAACATAGAAATCCTTCAATACCAACAAACGTAACCTTGTCGTAATCTTATCTTTAGAATTAAGGATTTTATGGAGTGGAGACAATAACAGTAAAACAAAATATAAAAAGTGTCTTAACTGACCCACGAAGAGAAGAGAATTTTCACTTATCTTAGCAAGTTATCTTAATAACTGAGTATAGATAACTGGGGAAAATAGATATATTCCCAGACTCTTCTATTGAACTTTCCCTAGAAGAAGAATTTAACTGGATGGAAATGTGGTACCTAGAGATATAAAATAACCAGAGTTTCTCATAGTTTTACACAGTTTGACATAGTTCATTACAAAGCGAAGTACAGGACGAACGGGATAAACGGACACTCGAACTCAGAATATCGAACATCACGAACTCTCGATACGAATTTTGAACTTTATGCGACTTCATATGGATATTTGAACTTCGTACAACTTCACTGTAGGCAACGTTATTTCGAATTATTTAAGTAAATATCATTTTGCGTTGGTAAATAATTGTTTCTCTATTGTTTGAATAATCGAACTCTATGGAAGCTTGACAATGTATGTTTGCGAAAAATGATTATTAAGATATCATTTACATATTTTTTTTTAATCTAATTATGTTTAATTTAAAATTTCTTTGTATTATTAATTGTATTGTAAATATTATATTCATATAATATTTATGTTAATTAATATTTTATATACAGAAGTACAGTTAGAATATTCTATATTCTTGAACAATAAATTGTAATATCATTTTCACAAATCATTTTATCAAAGACATTTTTTCGCGAAATTTAAAATTATAATTTCAAGAAAGAATGATAATTTGTTAAATAAATATACATTTTGTATTTGAAATTAGATAAGATACATTAATCGTATATAAATCATTAATGTTCTGATTATGTTCAAATCATTAATGAACTGTTCAAAGTTCAGAATTATTAATTATTATTTTATTTATTATTTTACAATGAAAATAACAAATTTATTTTAAAATAATAAAAATGACTTTTAAAATTTGTAAAAATATTCAAATTATTCAGCAACTTTTTTTTTTATTTTAAATTAGAATCTTTATTATTCGAATTAATAGAGAGATAAGATCGTTTCAAAAAAAAAAAATAATAATTTTCGATATTGAAATATAAAATTTTTTTAGTTAAAATATTCTATTTTTTGAGAAAAATAATTCTACGTTTAAGTATTTACAATTTTCAAAATTGAAATAATAAAAAGCAGATTTTATAAAATTGGGAAATCCATACTTTTTTAATTGCTAAATTATATGAATTTTTTAATATAGAAAACTATATATATAGAATTACATTTCTGAATTTCGAAATTTTTTTTTTTATTCTCAAAAAAGTCTGAAGAAAAAAGACATTTTTTTCATTGTTATTTTTAATATATTCCTTTAATCATTTTTTTTTAACACTTTTTTCTTATATTTTTTATCATATTGAAGTAATTCTGAGAGTTAATATAAATAATTATTAAATAAACATTAATTTATAATAATTAAATATTAAAATATTAATTTTTCACACTTATTCTATGCAGTAACATAACAGATTCTTCTAATCTTAAGAAATATTTTATTTATTAATTTATTTAATTTTATGGAATAAAAATTTTAATCCTCTTTTCAACGTCACTTTTACAATATTAGATTAACAACTTTACACTAATATATAGCATAACATGTTTCGCAATTCAATCATTATATTTCTCTTCAATTTGTTAAAATCTTTTCTAAAGGTTTTCTGTCAAATATTACATATTACAATTCATTTAATTCCCAAATACGCATGATTTAAATTTTATCCAATTTTATCAATATTTTATCAATATTTACTTTAAAATTTGAATCGTTTTAATTGTAAATTTAATAAATATTTTTTTTTTTTGCAAAACAACAGTTGTTTTGGAAATTGTTGAATATCGGTATTGCTTTATTTCTTGCATGAACTGTATTGATACGTAGCAATATCTACATTTTTATTTTTTAACATTTTTAAAGTTTTTCTACTAAGAAATACATATCTTGCAAATAATTTTGAATATCATTTTTCATTTTTTAATATAATTATGAATTATGATGATAGATATGATTATGAATTTCTTATATATTTCTTATATATTAATTCATCGTTAACAGTTTCATCGTTTTCAAATTCTAAAATATTTCAGATTTCGTTTCAATTTAATTTGTATTACGTGTTTATATTTCACTATTATTATATACAGATGAATATTATTATATTCGTATTTATTTATATTCAACTTTGGGAAATCTAATTTTAAAAGTCAAAATACGAATACAAAATTAGTTGAGATTTACCTATTAAATTAAAAGCAATTTAAGTTTGCAAAAGAGAGAGAGAAAGTAAGTTGTTTTGTTTCCATTACACATTTTTGCATTTTATTTCTATCTTATTCGTCTAAAACGAATTTAAATTGCTAAAGTTAATAAATAAAGCATTAACAAACCATATTTTTATGTTTGTTTTGAGAATCTCTAGAAACAATCCTCCAAAGATCTTCCATATATGAACATATTAATCACTATGTGAACAATATTCAAATTTCAAATTAAATTTTATTTTTAAGAAAACAGATCTTTAAATCGTTGTGAGTGAAAATAATGTATATAATAATAAAATGTTCAATAATTATGAAATTATATTTACAGTACTCGAATATTGTACTGTTTTAATAACAATTCAAAAGTAAAATTTAAAATTTTTTATATTTTTATTTCGTCGAATATAATTTTTATCAACCATATCTTGTTCGAGATTTTAATATTAGAAATTCAATACTTCAATGCAATACTTTAATCGAATAAAACGGTTCATTCATTTTATTTAGTTCAGCAAGTACGAGTCCATTTACAATCATCTCTAAAGGACAAGATATTGCATTGTCGCTGGTAAATCGTGCCAATTCAAAGTTCTGCATGCGTATGCATGCAACCACGTGTATAGTGGGCGTGCGTGTACAGTTAGTAATGTGCATTGCACGAGATTACTCTCGCCGATTTATCCATTTTGTCTTTGACAAGTAATACATATTAAGTAATACGTACTAATATATACAAACTTGAGAAATACAGATTAGACGATTCCGTGTGATCGATGCCAACATGTTTAGAACAACAATATGAATATTATATGCGAGTCCAAATTATTTCTCTTTAAGGTAGTAATTATCTTTTGCACGGAAATTAATCAGAGAACTGATAGGAATAATGATGGAATTTCGTTTGGAATTTATAATAAGCATCTCATAGATTCTAGGTTTTCATTAATGAACATTTTCTCGAGGAAGCGATTCGCACGCGTTCTTGAGAATCTGTAATATTTTGTAATTTTTATTTAGAAATAGTTGAGACGATATCTATGAATAGTTATGGAGATTTTAATGGAAAAAAGAAAATTTATTATGTATTTTAGGAATCTGTTGGAAGAAAGATTATATATTTTTTTGACAATCTTTTTTTATTTTTTTGACAATCTTTTTTTAAACGAATTACTTTTCATATAATTGTCATACATTATAATATACATTATAATTTTTATGATTATCGTTATATTATTTATCTTATTTTTCATTACTTTGTATTTTTGTGAATTTATTTTTACAAATTATATAAAAATTAGCAAGATATACAAATATTTCAAATATTCATAACTTGAGTTAGATGTTACTTCTGGAATATTTATTTAATAAATTATAAATTTATATATTAAAATGATGCATTAACATATAACATAATAAATTTTTTTTTTACGAATGGCATTCAGTATGAGGTAATTTTTCCAATATTACGTTTAATGAGCTCAAGATATTTCATTTCACAGTCGACACATTTAATTAACTTAATGCTCTAATTATTAAATAGTATAATTCCGTACGTATACATCGCATATGTATCTCACTATGTCTCTGTTGATTTATTATAAGTATAAACATATAATTTATAATTAAAATATTTTATTTTATCACATCTTACATAATTACATATCTGTTTTTAAATATCAATAATTTTTAATTTTAATTTATATTAGAATAAATTTTATTTTAAATGGAGATAAGAAATAAGAGTTCAAGAATTTGAAACAATGATTTATTTAATTAATTTATTGTTTATATTTTATAAGTAAAATAGATAAAATAGACTAATAAATAATTTTTTTATCTGAATTAATTTGATCAAAGAACTAAAAATACGATTTTATTGCAAGTTTTCGCAATTGCTATATAAGAAATTTTTTATTATATATTTTGCTAAAATTTCATGATTTTTTTCATAATATATTTTAAAAAGACAATTCGGGCAAGCTAACGATAATTCTATAAATTTTATATCAAAAATTCTGAAAATATTCTCTCCTCGAATTCTTTCACGTAATCTTATTACATCGATCATAATAATAAAATAATAAAATAATTAAAAAAAAAGTACTATATCAAATAGTTATTTGAAAGTATATTTGAAAGTATATTGACATCTAATCCAAATAAGACGATCCATTATTCAAACACTTTAAATACATCATTAAAAATAAATGCTTAAATCTATCTTCATCCATTCTTATAAATAACACAGAAATTTTAACATCCCTTCCACATCGAAATAATCAACACTTTGTTCGCATAATGTTATATAGCGCAGAAGGGTTGAAATGCTAGCCAGAGGGATGAGAGCCGTCCTGTGTCACGTAATTAACTAATGCCCGGTTGCATAATGCGCTCGTAATTTTAGCTTCTCTGCAAACGTTATAACGGGTTGCTCGGTTTAAAACGGGGCTTGCCACTTTATGGGGGGGTTGTCGGCCGATATGCATATACATGTAGAGGGCATGAGAAAAGCAATAAGAATGGTTTGCGACGAAACCAGGGAGCGTGGAAATATATCTCAGTCGATCGAATGAACGATGACGTGTCTCGATTCTCCACGCTTTCCTCTATTTCGTTTTTATCATCCCCTCTTCTGTTTTCGCTCTTTTTCACGAGAGGAGATTTTACTCCATCATGTAAAATATTTTTGATCGGAATAAACGGCTCTTAGTATAGTATGTTTATATAATGTGCTCGCATATTAAGTCGTATTTATTGTGTAGTTGCCTCTTCGATTGAGAGTTTGTTTTAAGAACAGATAAAAAAAGTTGTAGCTTTGTAAAAATCTTGATCGAGGCTTATTCATTACGTTATAAATATAATTTAAGTTTGCGTTGGAAGCGAGGGGGTAAAAGAGGTGACAGTGACGGTGTCTACTCTGTTTCCTCGTTTTGTTTAATGCAAATTTTACAATTGTTTATAATTTAATAAATAAATCTTAATCGATAAACATTTTTGTATATCGATTTTTGTTTTTATTTTGAACTATATAGAATCGATTCTCCAAAGATGTTCTTGAATATTATTAAATTTTATAAAATTATGATAAATATACATAAATTTGATCGAAAGATTTTTTATTTTGTAAATAGTTTTATAGTTTGTTTTTTTTAAGGAAATAAAAGTAGGAACTTTATTTTTTTATAATGTATAGTTGAGGAAAAATTTATGAAGAGAAAAAAATATAATAATAAAATAAATAATAAAAATAATAAAAAAACTTTAATTTTTATTAATTTTCTTTCTTATAAATTTTGTTACAGGAAAAACTTAAAGATATCGTATACATATAAACTGTAATTAATGAAATAGTCCTTGCTATTTCTATTATTATGTAACAAGTGTAATATTTACAGTATATTATAATTACATATAAAATAATATACGTAATGATAATTCAAAATTTATAAATAATAAAAAATTCATTTTAAAGATTCATTTTAAAGATAAATATATATGCATAAAAACGATTTAGTTATTAATATTATTTCCATGCTTTTTGTCAGAAAAATTTAACAATAACTTCTTTAATTTAAGAAAGAAAAATATCGATTTACCTATATCATTTAATGCCCTAATTTAGTCAAGATGAAAAATAAACATTAAAGATTGAAAGAAACCCAGAGGGAAATAATTGCTTGTACTTGGAGGAAAATCTGTTTCTAAATGCAGAATGTAAGTACATTTCATACATTCAATATTTCGTGGTTCTCTTCCGTTCCCTTCTTGTGAATATGTATAGTTCATTTTCCCCAATTATAAGTTTCACTATTCTATTTCCCTTGTGCACATTGGTCAGAATCAACCTTGATACAACAGAGAGTCGAATTAAGGAATGGCACGATTTCATTCGTTAGGTTTAATTTCTATCCAACTCGCGATCGAAATGAAATATGAATGAAATATATGGTAATTAAATGTCGCCGTTGGATATTTTTTTTCACCTGAAGTCGAGCGTGCATGTTCTTGCATACATTAATACTGTTTGCAGAGATATAAATAATATATTCACGATAGAATTAAGATTTGGATTTAATATTTTTCATGATTTTATATCGAATATAAGAATATCTTTATTATATTCTGATATTTTTCTTTTTTTTTTTTTTCGTGAATATTAGTGTCATCGTTGAATATTATTCCACGTGAAGTCACTATTTTGCATGTTTTTGCATGCATTTATACTTTTTATAGGAATATAAATAATGGATTTATAACGAAATTAAAATTTAGATTTAATATTTTTCACGATTTTATGAAATATTTCATCTTATTATATTCTGATGTTTTCTCATCATGGATATTTTAATGTAAATACTTATTTGATTGGTGATAATTTTATATATACCTAAGTTTCTTTTTTAACATTTTTTTCTTTCTTTTTTCTATTTAGAGTTATTTCTCTGCATTTATCTTTTCCTTTTTCCGTGAAGAATTTCTTCATTTTTTATTATTTCAGATTTTTTATTATTAAGAATTTTTAAATTTGTAATTGTGTGTGATTTGTTTATAGAAATATAAAAATATCCGATATGTAGATGATTCAGAAAAATGTTTCAGAAAGATATTATGGAAAGGGTGAATATATTTGCTTGTATTTATTTGACTTCAAAAAGTATTATACACGTTTAAGTAAAAATCTATATTTTTCATTATATATTTTTGTATTTGATGCTGAAACATTTTCAAAACATTTCATCGAAATATCGAAATATCGAAATTTTAAATTTGATGTGCTGTATTATTAAGTTATATTACAGAACACTGTTTGATTGGATTTTCTATATACAGATTTTATAAAGAATTACGTATACGTGCTTGTATATGTGTATGCGTGTGAAAATATTGTTAATAAATTTTAAATCGTAAATTGATTTTTCTTGAATATGTTTTCCATTAATCGAATATGTTTTCCATTAAATAATATTTATTCTATTTTAAAATTACTATTTATTTAAAACTTATTCTATTAAATTATTTTAAAAATTATTCTATTTTAAAATCTTTTTTTAATCCTTTCGTTACCATGTGTCACATATGTGCACAGAATTGCTAGACCAACACATATATACATAACATATACTTAACATGTATTGTGTTTTAATTTTCTCTAGAATAAACGCATGATATCTTATTTATTTTATTTATTAGAGTTATTTCTATATATTATAGACAATAACAAGTTATCATTTGTTTGTCAATGTATAACACATTGTATTTGGTTATTTTAAAATTTTCTTCTCGATTGATCTCAAATCAAATGACTTATCATTGGATGGATTTCACAACGATTTTTTTTTTAATTCTTGATTTAATAATTCTTGATTAATTCGATGATTTCTTAGAATTTTTTGATACAATTATATTGAAATGTATTTTATGAAAATACATGATTCATAAAATAAATCTTGAGAGATCTGTAAAAATTACTTTCGAAAGAATTAATTTGCTTTAATAAATCAATTTTCAAGATATTTTAAAATAAAAGATAAAACGTAAACAAATACCGTTTAAAAAATATTCATAATAAAATCAATTTTAAGGATCATCAATCATCTCTCCCGCCATATTTTAACTTCATCGCCGAAGATAATTACTCTCTCGTGCCGAGTCGACGTTCCCATACGGGGAACTCGTGTAGAACCCAACGGTTCGTCCTACTCGACCGATAATCGAGAATCAATTTCACCCCCCTCCAATCACCAGTTCTTCCACCGCGTCTCTCGTCGACACGAGGCAGCCGAAAAGGATAGGTGGATTAATGACATCGACAGACGTCGGAAATTATCGCAGCACCCGGGGAAAAAAGGGAGATGGAAAGAGTGTTACCGAACTTTCCATTCGTGTCACTCGTTCCCCGACAAATACCACCCTCCTGCTCGATTTTCCCTTGGATCGTCCTCTCCCTCCCTCCCTTCCTTCCGTTCCCGTTTTATACCGACCATTTTCTTTTTCCTTCGAACAGAGACAGTCAATCGTCTCCCTGGCAAACATTAATTCCGCGAAAGATGAAGCTGCCGCTGCCCGGCCACGATCATTAAAATAACGAGAGAAAGGATTCTCGGGAGAGATCTAACCTCTCTAACGTTACTATCCTTTTTTTTTTTTTTTTTCCTAGAGTTAGTTGGGTTCAAAGTTAAAAAAGAGGGAAAGAGGAAAACTTAGGTTGTGTCATTGAAACCGGTGGTTCTAAGAGCGGAGGATATTAAAGGGAGTGTAATAAAGGGTGATTTGGCTAATCTGGGCGGAGGATCAAGTCTGAGGGATGAAAAGTTCGTCTTTGGTGTATCGGGTTATTTTATTCCGGAGGGTTTCGTGCTTCGTTATTTTCTTACTTTTCGAACTTTGGTAATAATGATTTTGGTAATCTTTGTTATAAATGTGAAGTTGTTGTTTCGATCGAATTATGGGTTTCATGATCCGCTTCGCGAGAGTTTGATTTTGTAATTGGAACGGCTTTAAATATTAAGTCATTCTACGAGTTCGTGCTTCTCGGTTTGTTATTTAAAATCATAATCATTTAAATATGTTTTGTACTGTTGTGATAAAATTTTTATTTTTATTCTATATGTGAATTTTCGAAATCACATACCATTAGATCATCCAATAAATTTTTTGTTTTATTTAGAATAATATATTTTTAAATATTATAAAAAAATACACTTTCTTTCTATTTTTTCGGCAAGAAGAATATCATCTTTATAAAATTAGAAAAATAAAATTTCTATTCGTTTTATATTTTTTTCATTACAGTATCTTTCATTAGATAAAAAGTTCGATGATATCAATTTTATAAAAAATGATTTCGAAAGATATTTTAAACCATAGAAATGTCCTTATGTCAAATAATAAAAAGAGATCGTGGAATGATTGATTATATTTTTTTCATAATATTTAAAAATGTGTTTAATATATGATTTTAAATAATAAAATAGAAAACGTACGAATTTATTAGATTTCGTATAATAGAAGTTTTATTATAAAAATATTGATTACTCATGCTTTTAAAAATACAATTTATTTATATTATTATTTAAATAATATCAAAAAAACAATTCGTCATTCAATGTAGAATCGATGCAATAATTATTTCGTATTATTTGCCACAACACAATAATTTATAATTTATAATTTTTGAATTATTGACACGAAAATATCATTATTGCTTTTTTATTGATTATAATTTGATATAATGTTTTTATAGCAATTTAAAATATTCAAAATCGTTTTTTCTAAAATATTAAGTTTTTAGTTATATTATAGCAAGTATCGAATTTATCTAATATTTTATTTTTTATTAACATCTTTTTCATTATATTTTAATTTTAATTTATATTTAATTTAAGATTAATATATATATATATATATATATGTAAATTATATATTATTGTAGTCGATATTAAGTTTATTATATGATACATAAAATAGAAAAACTAATTTACAGTGTAGAAAAAAAAAAAAGAAAATCGAATGAAATTGATTGGAATCACACGTTTCGTGCAAAATTGACGAGAAAAGTAATCCCGCTAACAGCTTGATGAACTATCTTTCAAGTTACGTGAATGTCCAGATCTATACGTATACGTGCATATATACGCGTGGATATCGATATAATCGGTATCTCGTTCCATGCTGAAAACACGATACGACCTCGATACGTTGCGAACAAAAAATATCGGAATCCTTTATTTTGTTTTAGTTCTGTGATCCGTAAACGCGATAGAAAGGTAGGAACGACGAATTGAGAGGAAAAACACTCGATAATGCGTGCTCGACGCGGTGAAAAGTGTGAAAAATGTTCAAATAACAGGTTGTCAATGGCTAAGTTGTTTAATATGCCGTTTGTCCAAGTTTCCTGTGATAAACGTGGATTTGAATTTAGTGAATATTGATCTTTTACGGTTTTATTACAAAAATAATGGAATAGTAGAATATCAATTCCGAACAGAAATTTTATATTAATGAAATTGATTTCTATTCAAATGTGGATTAATCTTTTTTACATTTTCATTATATTATTTTGCTTTGCTAAAAGTGATTACACTAGAAGAAGTTATAGCTTCAAAATATAATTAAAACAAATATAAACTCATAAGAAATATATAAAAAAATACATAAAAATATTTAATTATTTTAATGACATTTTAAAATTTCTGATTGTTATTTTAAAGTTACAATTATCTATAATCGTTAAAATATTGGATAAGTTGGATGATTAGGATTCTTATTTTTATTTATTAAATATTATTATCAAGGCAACTCAAAATATTATTTGTAATAAATTTTAATAAAAATAAAATTATTGAAAAATTATTTATATTGTATTTAAGAAAATCTATTCGCGTTATTAATATCTTAACGATATTTTTAATGTGTCAAAAAATCAATAAAATATAATTAATTCATAAATAATCGTTAACAATATCTTTAACGATAATTGCGAATAAGAAAAAGAAATAGCAGTTTTAATTATTTTCATTTGACATCCATATCTTAACGATACAATTTTATGATTGACATCGTAACTTTTTTTAATTTTTTTTTTTTCTAATACTTTTAATTTCCGTTATTATTCATGATCAATTATTAAAAAAAAAAAAAAAAACTTGCATTAAACATCAATCACAGTGAACATATTATGGTGGTTGAATTCGAATTGTATTCGAAATTTCGCGCGGCTGGTTAAATCAATACTCGTTGGTAAGTGCTTACGCTTGTAATCTCGTTTGAGATTAAATGATAGAGGACCGATGCCCCATATGGTTAACCGTTTAACCATTCAAATTGGTTAAGCGAGCATTGATTAATCGATTAAGTTTTTTCCTCCATTATTATTGACTAATTAAACGGTTTACTATCGTCCCATACAAATGATTGTTTCAAATAAAACCGTCGATTTTTCCCTGATTGAATTTGTTACTTGTCCGATAAATTGAAAAAACGTCTTCGAATTTGTCGTTGTAACAATTTGTCGGACGACGTTTGAATCGATGTCGTTTAATCTGGTGTCGGGATATCGATTTCTATTCAACCTGGCAACTTCGAATTCCCTCCTGTTAGCTAGAAAACTCTGATATCGAGTAAATTGCAGTGTATTTTCTCTATGTAATTGTGAATTAATGCGGCGATTTTTAATTTATTCGAAAAGATTTAGAAAATCTACGAAGTCGGCGCAAATACGAATAATTGAAAGTAAACACGTAATGTTTATCACTTTATTGAATTTGTAATTTTTGAATTGTTGAAAGATCATTGTCGAAAAATTATCGAAATTTTTACAATGTTTACATTGTCATGAATAATCGTTGTTTTTCACGAATTTCGATATAAACTATAAAATCTAAAGTTTTTTTTTTTTAATATATTTTGGTGTTTATTGTTTATTTCATTTAATCGATTTCAATGAAATTTTCAGCATATATAATTAATATAAATTAATCTATTTCTTAAACTTTCATTAAAAGTTTAGATAAAACTATTTTGATTGATTTTTTCACTTTTTTTTCACGTTTTCGACGAAATTGTAATTTTTTCAAAAATTCTTTTATATGTCATCTAATAAACTAATCTTTTTAACTTTTACTTTTTTTTACACCTACATATTGATCAATCCATCTAATTAATCGATTCATCTAATTTTTGAAAAAGTTATCGTGTATTAAAGAATATTTTTTTTTTTTTTTTTGGAAATACTTGTATTTGATACAAATTTTAATTTTTAATAAAGTTTTGGATATTTACGATAACGATACGAAAAATTATTTAAAAGGGACGCGTGATAAGGATTAAGAATTGAATTAATATATTAAAAAAATATTGACGATATTTATTGGTAATAATTAATCGCGTGTTAACTAATTTTCTTGTTAAAGTATGAAAATGATAGAAATTCTCGAATAAAAATGCACCAATTTTCATTTCACATTGCTTGATGAAGAACGGTCGAAAGTACTTGAATACAATCGAGAAATCCATTAGGGGCAATTAAGTGTATCCCAAACGATGCGAATAAATGAACGACGGACCGTTTTTCTGCAAACTTTTTTAAGTCGAATTTTCGCTTAATTGACACCAGGTGCCACTCGAATTTCCAACCTAATGAAGATCAGACGAAAAGTTTTCGACATGTTGAATGGAAATATGAATCATGATACGTAAAATATGTTGATTGATTTTGAAAATTTATTTGTGTAAACGATTAATTTGTGTAATGAAATTATACGGAAAATTTGGAAAATAATTATCCTTTATCATTAGAATTTATAGAATTTCTATAGATAACAGACATGGAAAATATCTACATATGTTTTTCTCATTTTTCGTAATCAATAAATTATAATAATTATATTAAATCTAATAACATATAAAAATATATAATTTATGGTATTATATTTGACAATTTATCCGACTGTTTTTTCGAACAAACTATCAAAAAATTATTGTATAATTAAATTAAATTCTCATAAAATGAATTCATGTATTATTCATAAACAGTCACTTAAAATTGTTCTTAGGATCTAAAACAGATATAACTTTCTCACCAATTCAATATATTTACGAAAAAAATATTTAAAATGTTCTGTCTAAAGTTATATATTCATTTGAAAGTCTTTTTCAACGCTTATTTTCGAGAATGCTCTCAAATTATGTGTTTACTTGAGAACAACTTTCGAAATTTTTCCTCCCAGATAGACGATAAAAAAACTCATCCAGAGTTTCTGAATTCTCAGAATCTTATTCACAGGTGTGCTTATTTTATGCTGTTTCTTTTATTCCCATTTCAAGCTCTCACGTCACTCTCGCGATAGCTAGCTTCCAGATATATTTCTCAAAATACAAAATTGTTTTAAATCAGATGAATCATTGTGTAGCTATCGACAGTCATATTGAGACCAATCTAGAAAATTTTCGCTCTCAATATTCTCAATTCACTTTTCAACGCAGTGTTTAGAGAACAACTCGCGATTTTACTCTCAAATAGATAAATCACGTACCTCTATCAAGTCAACAACATATGTAGATTGAATACGAGCCACTACAAAAAATTAATCTTTCACGAAACTATAACTATCGTCAAATACATTCAAATTTAATTTTCACGGAGTTTCACTTGCTATTTCGCATTCGAGACAAAAACTCGACCAATTTCCATATTTGTTGGAGTAGAATTATAAAAAAACAAAGAAGCATTCGTATATCGTGCAGAAGGTAAAAGACTTATCCAATCCGTTCCTGGAGCTAATATAATAAAAATAAAAATAATTATTACAAAGTTTGTTGTTGACAAGTTCAATTTAATTCAAAGGCAAAGCCAATAACATTCCTCACTAAAGTTCGAGGTTCAAAGATTTCTGAAGATGTTTTGATAATTCTCACTATTTTTGTAATTCTCGCACTATTTAATTTTTAAGTTGTCTCTCAGAAGAAGGTGCCCTCTGAAGCCCCCGCCATGTTCCACTCCTGAGCTTGCGAGTCTTCAGTGGGGGTACAATAAGTGTCCAATAACTGCAGACCAATCCCCCTGATTGAATATCCCAAAGAAAGCGCTCTTGAATGAATGAAGAATGAAGGGGCTACTCACAAGTTTATTGTTTTCCCAAAAAGCAGTTTTAATTCGTTTCAAGTAGAATGATGCCGTTGAGACTGGCATGGCTAGAAGTATTGTCTCAGGTACCAAGATCATATCCAGCCATGTCGAATTGTTTCTAAATGTGCAAAGCAAATTGTTAGCAAATTTTTCTCTGAAAAATAGTGCTCGCAATAGCATCTGTTTAAGTCCATCAGTTCAGTGAGACAAGGACAATTGCAGCCGAGAAAAACCACGATCGGAAGATATAGAATTTCATCGATGGTAAATTTCGTTTTATCGTGTCTACGCGATATTCGAAAATTTCTTCTCTCTCTCGGTTCTTCTCTCCACCTTCCTTGGGGGGAAGGTCATACCATAAAAATAGTGCATCGAGGTATAATTTTCGATCACCTCGGGAAACA
This sequence comes from Apis laboriosa, assembly GCF_014066325.1. Classification (NCBI taxonomy): domain Eukaryota; kingdom Metazoa; phylum Arthropoda; class Insecta; order Hymenoptera; family Apidae; genus Apis; species Apis laboriosa. Next base: position 1,328,074 of record NW_025223220.1, read on the forward strand.
AAGTCGAATTTGAATGGAAATTTTCACGTCGCCTCTATTTTGCGCGAAATTGACTATTATCAAATAACGCGTTATATCATCGTCGAAAACAGAGCGCGGACGATGCACCACTACCTAACCTAACCTGCGCGAGCAAGGGGAGAAATGTATCGAGCGCGATCACCAAGTCTGCATGTGAATTTCTGCACAATTTCCCTGGCTTAGCTAGAAACCTGCATTGTGATTTTGCATCGATTTCCATCCAACCGTTTGAATCCTCGTTCGTTCTTTTTTTTTCGCTTTGAAACCATGGAATATTATGACGTGTGGTTTTCGTAAGATGTATAAAAAGATTTTTATACAATATTTAGAAATATAGCGCGAAAAAGATTAAAAGTAAATATTACGAGAAGAAAATAAGTTAATTGTTTAATATGAATTTTTGAATCGATAAAATCTTTTTATACATTAAATATATTGACTTGAAATAATATATATTACGTAATAACGGGAAAAAGTAATTTTTAGGATAAATGTTACTATTTATGAAAAAAAAATTCTAATGAACATAAGTTGATTGAAAATCAATATTTCTGAAATTAAAAGCAATTTTTTATCGTTATGGAAGCGATTGGTTATAAAAAATTATATATCTTAGAAAAAACGTTTTTCTTTTTATTCTCTTATCATAGCAAATTGAAAGAATAAATATATACATATTTGCAATATTTCAAATGCTAAAGCAGTAAACAACTAATATTGCTGTATATTTATTCAAATATTCATAAATCTTAGCATAAATAGATGAGTTGTAATAAAATGTTTTTTATCAATATTATTTAAAATTCCTGGAAAATAGAAAAAAGGGATTTTTATTATATCACATTTCCAAATCTTTTTTTTTTATAGTTAATATTATATAAATTTCTCATATTGCATTCTATATTTAATCCAATCTTTTTAATATTAATCACTCTTTATAAATAAATTTGACAATCAAAATTGGTATTTCAATGACAAACGTCTAGAAACGTCTTTTACGTTAAAATCATCAATCTTTAACCATGGATCAAAATCATTCCGGTAAACGTTTGTAACCTAATTGTTTGTAACAGGAATGATTGAGAAACAAAATTCAGATTCTGTATACGAAACACAGGAAATGCATTTCTGGAATGCTTAATGATGATGAACGAGCATAGTTATTATCATGGGCTAGTTCGTGGCTTAACGACGGGCAAAAAACCATTCGTTCAAATTAAGAAGTTGATTCGGATTTAATGATGTTTTGTTTAGCTAGTCGGATGCGTTTCTCCCTCCTCCCCAACCTTTCTCAATTTCCTCTTCTCTTTTGAAACCATTTTTTTTTTTTTTTCATGTTTCATACCATAACTTGAACGAAATTATATCGTTCACACTTTGATATTTAGTCTTTATTAAAAGCTTCAATTAAAAACAGCTTTTAAATCCGTATATATTTAATTAAAAAAAAAGACAGAAAAATCTTATAAAAGATTTCTTCAAACATTTCCAATTTGAAAATAAAAAGATTTATTACTTACACGTTCTCGTTCAATTTTGTTAAAACTGACGTTGAAATAATTTTTTTATATTATATAAAAGTCATTTTACGAATTTTTGTCGTTCCTTCGAAATATATGGCCAATGTACGATAACGAATGATTTCCTTTGTTCTCGATATCAACGATAAGTCAGAGGATCCCTCGTCAAATGCGTTGCATGTTCTCACGAGTATGTTACACACATGTAAGCAGTTGGATAGGTGTGTATGGGACCGGTCTGTGCAATGTTAGCTAAACTCTCGTTACCCTGGGCGCCCGTGTTGGCCACGCGCAATCCGCTTTAATCCTTGCAAAAAGACAAGCCAAGGCTCAAGTGGATCAACCTAGCATTGCTCGGACATTGCGCAGTGGTACATCCATACCAATGCCGTTAGTCGACGACTCGGTGTACAGATTAACGTGGATTTATTATCGTCCTAGTTTTCTAACGTGACGTCATGTTTCACGTTTCATTGAATCAATATTTTTCGTGTTTTTTTTTTTTTTTTTTGGTTAATCGATAAATTAATAATTAATTTTTATGATTAGAATTTCTATTTATAATTATAATTCTTAGACTTAGATATATTAGATTTGTTAGATATGTAAAAACGACTTCTTGTATAAAGTTTTAGTGGATACATCAATTATATATTATGCGAAGAATATTGACTTTTAATTTCTTTATAAAAAAAATTTGAAAATCAATTTTTTCAAATTGATGATTATTTTTGAATTTATGTAAGAATTAATATTAGATATCATTTTTAAAGTAAAGTAACATTATTATTAGAGTCTATAAAAAATTATTTTATGTCACATCAAATTTATTTTACATAGGAAAATATTTATAGTTATACTTTATAAAACAGAAAATTTTTATATCTTGTCATCAATTTTATACGAAATATTTTATAGAAAAAAAATTTATTTAGTTTTTATTCAAAAGAAAAAATTTTAATTTATCAGAATATTATATAATACAACTTATAAAATATTATAAATAAAATGTGAACAAATATGTTTAAATTCTTTGTATATATTATGTATGTAAATTCATATTTTAAATTTAATTCTTTTCTTTTATGTCAAATATTTTGTTTTATTTTATATGAAAATATTATTATTTTCTTAATAAGATTATTATTCCTTTTATAAATAGAATATTATAAAATTAAAATAATTGATAAAATGGAACCTGTAAATAATTAAAGTGACTGACAAAATGAAGTCTATTATATATTATCTAGTCACGTTTTATCTTATCTTAAGACGTAGCAATTACTTCTATTATTAACGTTGGATGAGTTTTAAGTGAAAAATTAATTTGTTTAAATTGGCAATCGTGGCACGTAGTTAGCTCGATAAAAGACAACATGATTAACTTGTGTCTAGGAGGATTTGAATGAGGTCAAGATCATTTTTCTTTTGTAACTTTGTCTTTCAACAAATAACTTTTCAAGTATACGATAATTGAAGAAATCAAGTGACTCGAGACCAAATTGAAATTATTCCAAGAATTCTTTGCATTCTTTATTTCGTCTGTTACAATTTTATTAATTCATTTCTCGTTATGCTTATTACTCTTTGTCAACACAAAAATTATTCAACGTGGATAATTATATTCTTGATAAAGAGAAGATTCTCTTTGTGGAAATTCGGTGTATTGTTATATAATATTTATTTGTGAATAAAGAAACAAAAATTGTTTACTTTATTTGAAATATATTATAAAACAGGAAATTTAAAATATATTAGAGTTAACTTTAGTACAAATATTTAATCAAAATGTTATGGAATATACTGAAGTAAATTTAATAAATTGTGTATAATATTGAAAAAAATTTTTTGATACAATTGCAGAAAAATGAGAAAAGAAGATGGAAATAGTGATTGATTTTGGATTTTTTAAAATTTATAAGTGTCATACAATTTTTCAGTGAAGTTTTCTTCTACAATATTTCTAAATTTTACAAATAAGTTACCAATAAAAATTTCCAATAAATACATTTTCTTGTATAATTTTTTTTAACGATGCAAATTTTGACAATAAATATTCGACGAAAAATTTTAAAATTTCAAAAGAGAAATTTAAAAATAACAATTTTCAATTTTTTTAATCTTTTATCTTGTAAACAAGATAATAATGATATAATGATAAGATATTTCTAAAACATAATATTGAAAAATATTAAAAGATTACTTATTATGAATTTGATTATAAAATATTTTTTAAAATATTTCTTTAGAATAATCTCAATATTTAGAATTTTATTTTTGACTGATTCATATATGAACTTTTAAATGAAATTAAATATTAATTCAGTAATTTTCCATTGAATTAAAGAATTAAAATTAATATATCAATAATTGCTTATATATACTAATTAAAAATTAGTCTTTCTACTTTTCAATCTATATATTGATAATGTCAATTTTCTCAAATGTTAAATTCATGTTAACCATAAAATATTTTCTTTTGGTTTGCACAGCTTCTTCAGCTGTGAAAAGGTTAAACGGAAGTTAATGTAGCGAACAAATGTGCCACTTTTCTATTCGCTTGACAATCGATAAATCTTAAAATGAAATAGTATCCGAAGTGTAAACTCGTTGGAGGATATTTTAAAATGACATCCAGATTGCTTCAGGCTATTAATTGTTCAATGTTGGAAACATCTTATCGTTAGTTTGTCCGATTTCTTCTTTACTTTACGTTATCACTGTTTCCGTTTCAGTGCTTGGCAGTTGTCGGAGCCAAGAGTGCGGACACGAAAGGTTGGTGAGATGCGGAAGGCCTTTCGAGAGAATCAACACCAACGACTTGAGCTTCGTGACGAAGAAGGAGGAACTTCAACAGTTATGCCCGTAAGTTTTTCAATTATCTTCTTTCGTATTATGTAAATAATAATTATAAGTTTACAAAAGAGCTTCGATTTTTAAATATCCTTTAGAAATTTTTCGATAATATTATAATATCATATTTTGAATTTTTCCTCATATTGACTGGTATATCTGGTATTTAAATAATTCCTTCAAAAGTGAAATATAAAACAATCTCTGAAATCAAAAATTACAACGATAATGATATCAGCTTTATATTTATTTAATTAGTATCTATTTTTGTAATATCGATTATTATGATTTCGATCGTTCAGGGATTATTTTATATTATCATAGATCTGTGGAATTTCCAAACTCTCTATGAATAGATAAAAAGATATATGATGGATAGATATTCATATGATATCAACTCATTATATTTGAAGTGTCAACCATCGTGATATATATTTGTATTAACAGAAGATAAATGGCGGTCACGTGCTTACATACATGTATGATGCTTACATCATGAAGTATAAATGAAATTATAATATATTAATAGCATTTTTTGAAAATTATGGAGCAAATTTTATACATATAGAAAAAAGTTGTTCAAAATCTTAATTTTTATAAGGTTTATAAAAATCACCGAAAATCTTTTTCCATATAATTATTAAAATAATTACTAGAAACAAAAAATGAAAAATAAAAAAACAATTTTTATAAATATATATTGGATATACATATTGTCGTGTATTTTTTATTTAATAATCATATAATAGAAAATTAAATGAAAATATTTTTGTTAAAATTCCTTATACGAAAGAAAGATTGAAATTTTCTCTTTGAGTAAGAAAACATAAAAATGAATGTTTTTTATATATTTTTTTTTATAATATTATATATAAAATGATTTTTTATATTCCGAATTTTAGATAACAAGGATAAAATGATACTTTATGTTTTATAGTAAAATTAAATTTACTATATTGTTAAATTAAAAAAACTAAAATAAATATTAATATCTTGAAAAATGATCTTTATTATATTTTATTTTATGTAAACTACAAATTTCCATAAGATATTGAATTATATATTCATGATATAAAGAAAATATTATCTACTTTGTATTTCAGTTAATTATTATTTAATAATCTAATCTTTCGTGAACAAACACATTTTTTGCACTTTCCGTGGATAATTTATGTCCATAATTATTTTTCTTATTGTTCTAGACTTTTAAAAACCGTTAAAAAATGGCGTATTCATTGAAATCTCTGTTTCATTATATAATATTTCATTCAATTAAATATGTAGAACTTTTATCAATAAAGTAAGGAATTCAAAAATGAAATTTTTCTCTGGGCACGAATGATAGAAATTGTTTACAGAGTTTAATTTTAATATTATTTTACGCGTATTTTTTATTTATTCCATTTAAAAAAAATTATTTCATAAAATAATATTCCAAAATTTTCTCTGTTTTATGAAATAATTTAAAACATTAATATATATTCATATAAATATTATTTATTCTGAATTGCAACGAGAAATATAAAATCTATCGTGGAAAATGTTCGTTAAAATTGAAATAATTATCATGCGTAAAAAATCCATGTATCCATGACGATTGAATATTTCGATCGAATTTATATTTTTCTGTTCATCTCCATATCTAAATTTTTTTCTTTCGATTGTATTGAGGGCAACTTTTTATTTAAAAAAAACTCACTAATCAAAAATTCAAATTTAATCATACAATAATTTTATTTATCCATTTCTTAAAATTTGTTCGATTGAAGAATGGCGGCCACTTCAGTCCTCGATCGCACTAATAATTAGATAAATCGAAGGAAATTTAATGCGATCTGAACTTTCAAACACCTATTCAAATTTATTGGTCTTGTTTGTTTATTTTTCCCGAATCGAATCAATCGAGAAACGAGTTTCAAAGATTGAAAGAGAATTCTAATAAACTAGTTTACTAATTTACTGAAAAGTTCGAGGGAACAGCCAACTCGAGATTTCTTTTGAGTTTTAAATAGCCTCTTAAGAGTTTCCAGTTAATCTTTTTTAAGTTTGATGATTAATCCTTTGCTGGAATAATTTTTAATTCCAGTATTGTGAGGAGGCTTCGTTAAATTAATTCTAGATAGATATTTGAAATTTGAAATATTTTATTATTAGAAGATATCAAATATCTTCTATTTATAAAAATGTAAATATTATTAGTAATTATCATGTATTATTAAAGATAAAATTATCGTTCATTAAAATAAAATATATAGCTCTGTGATAAATGGACATATTTCGTTGTTTTTTTTTTTTTGAGATATCTAGATTTTCATAAATAATAAAGTTCAAATATTGAATTTTATACAGAGTATGTTTCGATTTAATTTTTTACAAAAATAAACAAAATTCATGATACTTGGATTCAAATAATTATTTATCGGTTTTTTTTGACGATCGTTTAATTGAAAAACATTCATCGATAGATGGTAAATATTTTGATAAAAATTCAATAACAGTGCAATGCCTGGAGATATTTTTTGAAAATTTTGATCAGTGTTTAACTTTACAAAAAGCAAATTTTTTTTTTATTTCTTTTTTAATTTGTATTTACTATTTATATAAACTACACATATTAATATTACTTTTTATATTCATTATATTAATAACTTTTTATATTCACAAAAAATATTTTTATTTATTTATTTGATAATTTTAGAAATATATAATCTATTTATTTATAGAAGTTATAAAGTTATGGCATTGTATATCAAGTGATAAAAATTAAAAAGAAAATAAATTAATATGAATTTTTTAATAAATAAGTTTTCCTTCGTCGATTTCAAGTCATCAAAATTTTGTTATATCTTGAATATTGGTTTGCAAATAATTCTCTTTACTTTTAATTATTTTATTTATCGATCGTGTAAATTTCTCGTGAAATTGATTAACTTTAGTTAATAGACATTCGATTTCTTTCATCAAAAGGAAGTTATTAATTTTTTCTTAATAATTTGAAAGTTTCAATCGTTTGATATTTAAACAATTCAAATAATATTTTTAAAATTTATCGTGTTCTTCTACAATTTAAATTCAATAATTTTATGTTATAAATTGTGAATTTTAAAATTGGATTTTAATTTGGAAACATATAAAATTCTTTTGATTACTATTAAAAATAATTTTCATTTTTTTAACATAAAATTTATAATTATTATATATATATATATATATATATATATATATAATATTAACTATATTAACAAATTGTTCTTTCAATGATCTCAATTAAAAATTTTATTTCAATTATTTTATTATTATTTTTTTAAACGTTTAAAAATGGAATCGAAATTTGTAAAAGATAATTTACAAAACATAATATATTTCATCCATTTTGTCTATTGTGTAACTATTTTTCACTTATAAAAGATCTGAATACGTTTCAAATTTTTTTTGCCTAGTAAAAAGAGCAGTTAATTCGGATGGATAAAATTATATGGTTTTGTTCGTTAGAAGGTTCGTGCAGGTGCAGTTTCCACTAATATACGCGGAGAGTAAGTACAGGTACAAAAGGTTAGAGCTCGTTAAACCATTTGGCTTTTCTACTTTTATTTTATTTACTTATTTTTTTTTTTTTTCTACTTTTTGTCCAAAAACGAAAGGGATATGTATGTTTCTATGTTACGTGACTCATCCTCCGTAAAAGAATGGCTAACAAGTTAGTGGGAAACCATAATTCTCGAGAATGAGATACCTATCCACTTCGTGTGGACTTTAAAACTTTTCTAAAGAAGCATATTTTTTGCGAACACATGCGACAGACATGAAACTTTCTAGCGTTATATTTATTCATTAAAAGAGAAGCAGCAGCAGCAGCAGAAAGAAAGAGAGCAAGAGAGAGAGAGAGAGAGAGAGAGAGAGAGAGAGAGAGAGAAAGAGAGAGAAATTTATAGTTCTTTTTCTCTTGTAACTTTTGCTCGATCGTACAACTATGAAATTTGAAGAATCACATAAAAAAAGTTTGAACTTAAAGAAATATAATACGCTAGAATATTTTAGAACTTTTACAACTTTTTATACAATATTATATATAATATTATATATTATATAATATATATATATATTATACAATTCAATATAAAATTACTTTTTTTTTTTAGTAATATTAATCCTTAAAAGTTATTATCGTTGAAGAAAATTATATAAAAAATAATATTTCGTTTGAAATGGAATTTTACTAATGATATATATCAAATTCGATTAAATTGTTTCTCTTTTTTTTCCACTTTCCTTTCATCATAGATAGTTTTATAGATTACGTATATTTTATGCAAAAATTTAAAGCAATTTAAGTTATGAATCATATATATACATATCTTTCACAATCAAAAATTAAAAACTTATCAATTCCATCACTTGTTAATAAAATATATTTTGACGATAAAGAAAAAGAAATTGAATTTTCTTTTCTGAGCGATTTATATATAAGAATAAAATAGATACATATATATAAATGTTTTTAATTAATCAATAGATTATCATTCTTTACTTTTACTTTATTTAAATATAATTCAACGATGAAATTCATATAGAAAAACCAATCATTTTCATTTTTATATGTAAGTAAAACATTTCATTTATAAACAAATATTTCAAGATAGAAAGATAAAAAGAAATAATATCACTCACTGAATATCTTTTTCAAAATTAAATAATGCAAAATAATCCAACAAGTGATACGAAACCAAACCGTAACACGTTTTTTCTTCGTAAAATTAAAAGATTAACAATAAAAACGAGAAATAATAATAACTCGTAAATGGGAACAAGAACAAATATTATCATTTGCCCGTATACCACTTAACAAAACTTTTCGCCAATTTTCATGATGTTCATTCTGAATAGAATCATTTGAGCGTGCTATCGAAAATGCGACATACAGCGTTTACAGATTGATGCTAAGGCAGCGAAAACGAGATTCGAAAAGCGAATGGGTCAGGTTTTTACTCGGATAAATCGAGTTCACATCGATGAGAGAAATATCGGTACGAATTTTCGGTAACCGACCAAATCAACCGGCGGAACGATAACGCGTGAACGTGTACATAAAACGACTGAGCGTACGAGCACGCGTTTCCCAAATTTTGGGATATTATATCGAGATTTTTTTCGTTAATGATCGATTCCAATATGTACAATAAATAAATCTGTAAAAATTCGTATCTAATAAACAAGAAATTGAGCATCTTTATAGCAAGAATATATATATAGTATATTATATATAATTATATAATATATATATTTCATAGTTTTATTGCACAGAGTATATTTACAAATTTAAATTCGATGCTTAAGATTCATTTTATAAATTAATAATAATTTCATGGCCAATATTGAATATTAAGATGGAAATACTTTAATTTGGATTTCGTTTTTTTTAATTATTAATATTATTATAATTTATTATTATATTATTATTATATAATAAGGCCATTATTTTTTATTGTCAGCTTGAATTTTTCTCGGAATGGAATCGTACGGAACTGAATGATATTTAATGAGATATTATACTATTCTCTTATATAATAGTTTTTCAAGTTCCTTTAGCGAAGCCGGAGGAGGATATCTGCCCCTAACTTTATTCTCCAAAATAGACCATAATGACTCGATGATATTATGGTCTGGCGATTGTGCTAGCTATGGAAGATGTTTTACTTCGTTTTCATGCTTCTTAAACCAAGATTGCACAATTTCAGTTGTATGAATAGAAGCATTATTATCCTGAAAAATTCCATTACATTCAGGAAATATATTGTTTGCATCATTCGGGTGAATTTGATTGTCTAAAATATCCTACATAGTCCTTGTCAGTCAGATGATCTTTCACGGTGATAGATAAACAACGCCTGCAGAAAATCACAGATATAAATAATTTCATGGCCAAAAATCTCGATTACATAATGTAGAATACATGATATAATATTATATATGTGTATAAGAGCTATTTCTATTATTTTATTCATTTTCAATCTATGTAATAATTCATTGTGGCGATTAAAAATATTTATTAAAATAAAAGTATTTTATTTTATTTGAATATATAACTTTTTTATAGATTCTTTTTATTTTTGTTAATTTTTGGAGAAATAAATTCAGATTCGTTTCTTTTGATCAAAAAAAAAAAAAAATTTTAAAATATAAAATAAATACAAATTATTAACAAGAAAATAATTTTAAAATAGGATCAATAAGATATTAAAATCAACTATTTATTTTTCTAAAAAAATTATAGCACATACATTATTGTTTAAATATTTTTGACAATCATATATATATACATATATGTTACTTATTAAGTCATGTTAAATCATAAGTTGATTTGGATACATATTTTTATGGCGATCTTATTACTTATTATTTTTTCAGAAAATTATTTTTCATACTTTAAATAAAAGCAAAACTGAAATAATTTATAACAAAGAAAAAAAAAGTAATAAAAATTATAGAATTATACTATTTTTATGAAAAGTTAAATAAATGTTCTTTTCAAAAATAAAAATCATCATTTGTCAATTATTTAATCAACAGTGAAACGTATTATTATTGATCTTAAATATTACATGATCATCAGCATTTGATAATGATCAAAGAAGTCAAGTACTACTACTTTTCGATTCTGCTTTTCAATCATTGCCTGATTTAATATTGTAATTTAAATTTGTAAAATATTTTTATTAGAGATCTCTATTTTATAAATACAAAAAACAATTGTAAAATAACGAAATAAAGAATTATGCATATTGATGACAATATTTGTATGTTGAACATAAACAGAAAAAAAGATAGATACGTAAAAAACTTTTTCTTTCACATTACTTAAAAAAATTCATGATATAATACACGTCAACAATCATCATAGAACAGAGAATCCTTATATGTTTATTATATTCGAAATTGAAATCATTTTAAAAATAAAGAAAATATTAAATTGAAATTGATAACGAATCTAGAAAGAATTTCGCAAATTATTTTAAAAAGCACTTTGAAATGTTGAATATTTTACGGACAGATCTCGTATATTTTCTGAAATTAGGTTAAAATATCGCGAACTCATTGTTCAACTCTTTGATCGTACAGAATTTTGTTGAATTTTATTTTAAAATATATTTAAACTAGAAAAAAAAAAATATTTCGATCATTCTCACCTTACAATTTCAGTATAACGAAACGAATTTCCATTAGAAAAATGCACGAAAAAAAAAAAAAAAAGAAAATTAATTGGTTTTCATTTCGTTTGGAATCGCGATGGTGATTCTTGAATTTCGCGTACGCGTGCCAGTAATTTCGCGGTGGCGTGAGCGAGACGAATTCAGCCGATTCCCTGTACCTCGAGTTGCGATTGAAATTTGAAATTTTAATGCGGAAGTCGGGCCACTACCGTTCGAACCGCCTGTTATCCGGCTGCTCGTAAACTAGTTACGTGGATCTAACACGCGAAATAATGCATCGTAATTGATCCGATAACAATGAATTGAAAGACATCGCGGCTAGATAATTTATCGTTTTTTCCATCAATTAATTAATTTTTTTTTTATTTTTGTAACTTTCTTTTTTTTTTTTTTTTTTTTCTCTTCAAAATGTGATCCTATTTAATGGATCCATTAAATGTGATCCATTTCTAATAGATGTTTGTTGGATATTCAAATGTATGTGCAAAAGCATTTTCAATTTTACACAAATTTCATTGTTAATCATTTTTTCAATGCTCGTTAAATGTACAGTCAATGTACAGAGCGGTCTATATATTTATAGTATTTTTATGGTATTGTTTCTAATATTTCAACAAAAAAATGATTATTATATAGGAATTATTTAAATCAATTTTTAAATATGTAGAAATATTTTGAATAATTTCTTTCGCTGCAAGCGTTGCTTGGTCTTAATTTTCGAGATATTATATCAAAAAAAGATTGTTATTGTTACATAGAATTTCATTAATATATACGTCTGTACACAACTTATTTTTTATATTTATTAATAAATATCAACTTAATAAAGTGATTCTCATATAAAAAAATATGAATTTAATATTAATAATCAAAGAAAATAGCTAACTTGAAAATAAATATGATATAAATTTAATTTAAAAATATTCATATTTTTTTTATTGATTTAAATTATTGAATCAATTTTATTAATTTTGTTATCAATTTTAATTTTAAAATTAAATATTCCATTATATTAATATTCATAATCTTAACAAAAAATAAAATGTTTCTATAAAAGTCAAAATAAATAAACTTTCTGAGAAATTGCGATTTCAAAGAAAATTTTTATATGAAAGTACTTTTTAAAAGATCTTAAGAGTTTTCGAATGTTTTTTATCAACATCAGCGATTTCAAATTCTTTTTGGTTCAAAGAATGCCATACGTTTGAAAAGTATTCCAGAAAAGTATTCCAATTTAGAATACTTACTGAGTAAAGTATCATTAAATATGCCGCTCAAAGTGAATAAAATATTCGAGAATGAAGTAATTTATAATGACTGAAAAATTAATAAGAGAGAATAAAATAATTTTTTCTTTTAATTTATTCAATTTAATGTTATGATAAGAGCACAATAAATCATAGAAAATATTACATATAAAATATATTGCAAAAAATATGAACAGACAAAACTTGCATAATAAACATTTCAAATCATACTCATTCTCTACAAATATAATTTATAGTACATTTGTCGAATTAATAGAAAATAATTCGGAAAGAACGCGAAGTAATATTTGGCTGTTCATTCTTTCTTCGTTTGTTATAAATTTAATAAGTTTTTTACGAAATTCAAATTAAAATTCTTCTAATCAAACAATTTCATGAATTAAATTAATACCAATTAATATATATTGAGTTATACTACTTTGTTTCAAAAGTTTCAGAATAATCTTATTTATATATCAAAAAGATTCAAATGATATTTTCATTGTACTCAGTTTTCTAATAACGATGCATTGCCATAGGTGCAATAGTGTATATATAGTTTATATACTTTATATACTATATACTATTTTATTATTTTATTATATTTTATTTTATTATTTTACTTATTTATATACTATATATACTTTAACATTATTTTTGTCACTCGAGGTTCGAGTGAGCCGTTTTCAATAACATCTGGATTTTGCATCGTGATAATGCTCCAGTTTACACTTCAATACTTGTTCGCAACTTTTTGTTTGAAAATTCAATAAATCTCATTTCATAAATATTCATTCGATTATTGCGAACGTCGATTTGAATTTATGATAAAACAAAATTCGCCAACGGAATTGTAAACGCCATCGCAAAAATTGAGTTTTCAAAGTTTTCAAACATTGGCGAAGAAATGTAGTATTGTAAATAATAAGAAGAGACTAGATTAAACTAAATTAGATTTAAGGGAGATAAAATAGAAATTATATTTCATTTGTTTTAAAACTTTTTGAATAAGAATAAGATTTCTTTGAAAAAAAGATTTAAAATTAATAATATAAAATTCATGAAGAAAATAAAGTATATACATAGCTCATTCGTATTCATAATTTATTCATTTTAATATCATTAATATCATTAATATCATTAATATCATTAATATCATTTTAATATCATTAATATACGAAAAAAAGATTTTAACGATTTTTTTATTTTTTACGTATACAAGTTTGAATGCTCATTCTGTTTGAGTTAAAAGAACATCACGTGATTTAGATTTCAGTCTCATAGGGACTCAATTTAGCGACCGTTTCCCAAGTTTATTGAACGATAATTTTAAATTCGGCAACTATCGACTCGTGTACTCGTAACCTGACTACGTTTTCTTCTAATTTCCCCTGACCCGTGAAATTGAAATTGAAATCTGAAATTTAAATGTGCCATCCCAATAAAACCAGAAGGCGATATTCGACGAGTGTCGAGAAAGGTTAAAGGAAATAAAAGGGAAACTGTCGGGATCGCTCCAATAAGCAACAGCAAGATAATTGCTCCGCTGACGGAGTAAAGACGTTCCGATTTCCCTTATTGAAATTCTTTCTTTCTTTTTTTTTTTTTCCTCTTCTTCTTTTCTCTTTCTTCATTGTTCCTAGTGCCGTTAATAATGAAATTGTCACGTTGTGATTTCTTCAAGTAAGTCGTTTTGAATTATCTCTCGTAATTATTCGTAATACTTTATAATTATCAATTCACGAAATGTTTGAAAAATTTCATCATATTATTTATTGAAATTGATCTTTTGAAAATAGATCATGCCGTAGATACATGCCGTATGTGTTAATTTCGTTTCTCAATTTTTTCATTATTTCATTTGTTAATTTTACAATATTCTATAATATATATTTTATATATACATATAAAATTATTTCTTGATTAAATATAACTGATTTATTAACAAATGATTATTCTATATTTTTTTGTTTTATTTAAAAATTAATTTTGGAGATTAAATTTGAAGATTCGTCTATGCTTCTAATTTCCTTCTATTGTATAATTTTTTCGATTGAAAATTTTTCTTCCATTTTTCTCATAAAAAAAGATAAAATAGAAATTTATTTTTTATTTTTTGCTTATTCACATTATTTCACATTCAGAATAATTATTCCTATCGAGAAAATCAATTTGAACTTCTAATTTTTAGTTAAATTTAAGCTTTTTAGCATTTATTTAATTAGATAATTAGTTAATCATTAATTAATAATTAGATAATTAGTTAATAAATAATTAGTAATTTAGATAATTAGTTTTTACTACTTGAAAATTTTACTCGAGAACGAAGTCTTGAATTAAAAAATATTTTATTCTATATTTATTTATTTTTTCATAGCATCATTCTCTATAATTATATCATTTAATTTAAATATATTATATATATATGAATATATATAGAATCATACATATTACTACATAAAAGGATTAAATTATTAGTTTACAAAATATTTAATGATTTTATTATTTATTGCAATTCATTTTTTGAGAATAAATGCACGACAATGTATATCAATCTCGTTTTTTTCTATTTTTTTTTTAAAAAAAATGATTCCGTATCCCATTTCTTATGAAGAATATAAAGTTTCCTTCAATTTACTTTTATTTTAACTTAGCTGGCTCTTTTCCATTATCTTAGATTCTTTTACTATCTCGGTAAATTGTTATTTGCAATATACTTTATAAATATACTTTATTGTTTGAATAAATTGTTTAAAAACATCAACTTTAAATATAATAATCTCTTATATTATTTTTAAAATGTATTTGAAATGTTGTGTTTTTAAAATGTATTTTGTTTCGAATTGTTTTCTTATTTAAATAAGTTACAAGATATTAAGTTTATCTTAATCTATGTTTGAAATTTCCGTTCTATGAAAAGACACGAATATGCAATTTAAACTTTACAACAAGTTGATGTACAACATTCTGTTTCAATGAGAAGTAAAGCCGATAATGTTGATCGTTATAACATTATTAAAGAATCTTTCTTTTTTTTTTTTGCTTTTCCTTTAAGATTTTTCTTTAATTAAGAATAAGAAAAAGTACTTTTCGTATTAAGAAAATCCTCTTAGAATCTTACGCCCTCATCTTATTAAATAAGTTTTATTTTTGCACCGCATCTTAAATTTATGAAAAGCGACCTTTGAAACATAATTAATTTAATTGTATTCAATTTTTCCGAAACTTTATATAGTTTAAGAAAATTTAAGAAAAAAAAAGATCTATTATTGTAAAGATAATTAAAATTATAATGATCATTTTTTAATATAATCATTTAACCATTCATTCAAATGAATGAATTTCAATAAAAATGAAATATTCCTATATAATAAATAAAATAAAATAAAATAGTTTAATAATAATTTATAATAATATAAAATAATATATTTTTAATACTTTTAAATATATCTAATTGTCAATACAATTAATCACATTTACTGTTAAATTGTTAATTTATAAAATCAACTAATAAATCCATAAATTCCTCCACAAGTAGTTCATAAAATTTTTCGAATTATCTCCTTAAATCGAATATTAATTCAAAACTCGATTATTCCTTGTAGTAACAATTATTTATAATCAATCCTCGTTGAAACTTTGAAAATGAACGAAACACTCTTTCTTCTATAGATCTGTTTCGCTAGAAAATTGTGATATTCAAATTAAAATATTCTTATTGATTATTCATAATTTATGATAATATATTAGACATTTGTTATTGCAAAATTTTTTCGATATCACATATATTTTAAATTCATTTTAAAATATCTATATTATTCTATACATATCTATTATATTTTTTATTTTATTTATATTGATACATCAAAGATTTTTTTTTTGTTTGTTACAGAGATTTCGAGGCTGGCATGAAGTGCATTCAGACGTATACGTTCGACTGCATGGAAGAGAAACAAAGGGAGCACTTCAACTCGTTATACGTGGGCACCAACAAGGTAGTCATGGAGCTGTGTCAAGATGGCCCTTATCAAGACGGTAAGTTGGATAACTACGTTATACTTGTCGTTATCCCATACCGATGCAATTATGATTTCGTGTCTAGACGATTTTGGAGAGCGAATCGGATGTGATTTTATATGATGTTTGCAAATTATAAGATTTCAATTTTTTTTTTTAGTAAAAAATGTAATAATTGTATCTTGTTTAACTCTATAACGAATCTATTTCGACCAAGTAATGTGATTCGAATCAAAGTGAATTTTCATCTATAAAATATAAGATGATATAAATCATATCTAATTTCAACCACGTGTATATCTACAAAAGTTGATTGTTTTTCAAGTAAATCATACGATTAGGTTTATATGTTTATGTAATAAGTAATTTATATTCAAAAATTATTTTTTTTTTTAAATTTTAGCTTTTATTTATTATAACAATTATTTTCTTATATCGTTATAATTTGAAAATTTTTTTAATTTTTATTTAAAGTTTTTTGTATTTTGAATTTTCATTCGTTTAGAAACCTCTTTTTTACTTTGAAAACTTTGATAAACTTTGGTAAGTTTTATATTTCAAGGAATTTATCTTTTCCCTTGAGATTCAAATTATCCAAGTTCGATTTTATTTAAATAAACTGGAATTATAACTAAATAGAAATTTATAATTAATATGTTGATTATTCAGATTAGTGAAAATATATGCATGAAATTTAAATTGAAATTTCAAGTTTTATACGTATTTCCAATATTTAAGTATTGAATATTTTTATCATCTTGATATACAAAGTATTTCGTTGGAGGAATTGCTTCGATGAATGAAAATAAAATTCATAATAAATAAATTAAAATATAAAAAAAAATCATATAAATTCATATAATTGACTTTTATTTGAATTTTATTTATTAATACATTTTCTTGTGCATTTAATAAGCAAGCTTGAAGAAATTTCACCAATATTTCTATTCATTAATATTTTTATAAAAAAATTCCAACTTCAATGGGCATTCTGTGAATGAATGAATATAATGAATATCTGATGCAGCAGAATTTCATTTATACTTGTCGGAAAACAAATATGTTCATATAATAAAAAATATCAAGTTGTTCATATAATAAAAAAGTTCACCAATTATGATTTTTCGTCCAATTAATAGAAGTTCACGTTTACATAAAAAGATTTTACGAAATATTTTCTCTAAAATACACATCAAATGTTATAAATTTAAAAACATAATAATTTTTTTTGCTAAATGAATGAATTTTATATTTATTTTGTATATTTCTAATTATATTGTAAAAAATATATATAAAGATATTCATAAGTGGAATGATTCTCAGTTCAAATAACAGAAGTTTCATATAATTCGAATAATTGTGTAAGGTTCATATAAACCTTTAAGTTCCATTTTATTGAATTCCATTCCACAAATAATAGAATTAATTCAACTATTTTTATCTTTTGACATAATTATTTTATTAATTGTTCTATTATTTCTAAAATTATTCTGCTATCTATATAAAATTCACTATATTGAAAATAAAGTAGATTAAACAAGGCATAGATTCATTTACAGAAGTAATTCTTTGATGTGATAAGATGTTTAATGTAAAATTTGTAATATATGATTAATACGTAGTAAAGTTTTAGTAGTGAAGAATTATATTGAAAAATTTTCAAAATTTTATATTTATTTTGATTTCGATGTTTGATATTTGATATTATTCTAAAAAAATATTAAATTTAAATTTATTTTTTATTGCATGTATATATGTGTATCCTGTTTCTTGTTTTATATTATGTTTTTTGTTTCCCAGGTAACACGTGTAATCTTATAATATCGTACGCATAATTTTATTTTATTTTTTTTATTTATCTAAATTTATTAAATAAATTTGATAAAATCCAAAAAACGAACTTTTAAAGTTTTTTTAATAAAAAAATTTGATATAAAAAATTTTATCTTATCGAATGAAATTTATGAAAATTTTATGTAAATTTCATTGACAGAACATTCTGTAATACAGAATGAAAAGCCAAGAAATTAGAAAAAAAGAAAAGATTGCCGTAATTTATGAAATTCATAAAACCAGTTCTTAATGCTCCGTCCACGTATTACAAAAAGGATTAGAGAACTAAATTAATTAGGTTTTTAACTACATTTCTAGAAAGTAATTTTTCTCTTCTTTCAAAAGAGAGAATTTATGTTCTCAAAATTAATTCTAAAAATTGATATTTATAAAAGATCAGTTTATTAAAAAAAGAAAAGAAAAGGAAGGAAAATAGATATTTTTTAATTTATTATTAAAAATTATATAATATATAATTATATATTTCTAATAAAATAGTTTCGATCAAACGATAATATGAAATTCGTTAAAAATATTTTTAATTTTTGAGAATTAATTTTATAAAAAGAATGCCATGTCATTAATTTCAATGGTTTTTTGAATATGTTTTTGAAGATGTAAAAATCGATATTTTGAATAATTTTGTTCCATATATGTATATAATGTACCATACATGCTTAACTTTTTCTAAATATTTCCAAAAAAAGAAAAAAAAAATTGCTATATATACATAGAACTTCATCTATACATGTGCATCAATATATAATTATCACTTATCAATTGTTTATAAACAGATAAACTAGTCGGCTATCACTTAAAATGTATAACAAATGAGCTAATATCATTATACTTAAATTTATCTTTAAAGAACTTGGGAAAATTTTTCGAAAATAAAATATAAAACAAAATATATAGACAATTGAAATGCTTAGATAAAATTTTCGGTAATTATATAAAAAGAATAGTACTTTATTGATTTCAATGATTTGTATATTATATAAATAAATATTTTAAATGATTTTTTTTATACATAATCGTTACATGTATTTAGATAATAGATACTGTACAGCTAAATATAAGAAGCTGAATATATAATAGATTACATACAATTATTTTAAAATATATTTAAAACAAAACTTTTTTGTTGACGAACATTTCAAAATAATTAAAACTCGTGAGATTTTTTTAAATTAATCATGAAAATAGTATATAGTATTATAATATTAATAATTGGTAATTGGTAATTTTTTTATTTAATAGGAAAAATTTTGGAAAAAATTTTGATTATTGTGAATTCATGAAGAGAAATAAATTATTATTTAAAATATATTTTCTTTCTAATATTTCTTATCATATTCAAATATTTTCATGTGTATTAAAATTATTATAATTATACGTCCATTTAAAGTTACTTTCTCATTGTTTTTTTCTTCTAAAAAAAAATTTAAGTTATTTTTCTGTACATATTTATTTTATATTATACCGATTTTTCAACACGTTTGACATTTATACCACATTATTTTACATTTCAAAAATTACAATTATTTTTAATGAATTTCTATATTATTACATTTGATCGAAGACTTTTTTCTATCGATACCATGTTATAAATCTATGACATTTACAATGCGCGTAATCGGACAAAATAGATATACCCTTATCCAAACATCGAATCTTCTATTAATCCTATAATCGTAGATTTCGTGAAAGTGTATATGCGTGCAATTCGATTCCTGGAGCCGAAAGCAAAGGAAACGGATTCACCGGTCACTAGCGAATATACGAATTGAAACACGCTAAACACTGTTCCAGTCCCCAGGGCATAGAGAACATGTTATTGAGTTGAATGGTCATTGAGCTGCGCTCGCTGTTCGATCTATACTGCTATCTCGAAATCGGTTACGCGATTAGCGCCTCGTTAAGAGCAATACCGGCTACGCGACTCGTAACGAGCCCGATTATCGATATTGAACGATCGAGTTGTGTCTGATCAACTTGTGCCTTCACGCAATTACAATTCCTACGTATAGTTTTGATACGTTTCGTGTTATTTTAAAATTTTTATTTGGAAAACATCATTTCTTGTTATGATTAACTTACGAAGTTTTATAAATTCCTAATATTTTTAAGCTATTAATTTCTAGATTTTATCCTTGTCAGTTTTTAATGTGTTATCTAGAAAAATAAGAGATAAAAGCGATAAACATATTTATTAATATAGCATTATAATAAATTGTTAATCGAATTTAATTATTGAATTTAAATTATTATATATTTTATAAAATTCTTTATTTTTTAAATACTAATAAAATATAATCTTGTCCATTTGAAGAGGTGATTTTTAATAATGATATTTAATAATAAAATTGTTATATTATAAGTACAAAATTTAAATATAAAATTCAGATGTATATAAAATTTGATATGAAGTTTACATGGATTCTTAGTTTAAATAATTCAAAAAATTCTGAATTCATATTATGATGATTATTTAAGAATATTAAAGTTCAATATAGTTCAATTAATTAGAAAAATTTAAATGATTCTTTGTTTAAAATAGTTTTAATTTAACATTTCTGTACGTTATAAAAGTAGTAATAGTTTGAAAAATTTTGACTTTTTCTTGATTCGAAAAAAACTCATGCTTTTGAAGATCTTCTCCATGTCCATTTTATAGATTTTCGATATAATTGCATAAACAACTAATAATATTGCGGATCAGTCTTTTGATTATGTTTCAAACAGAATTGTTGAATAGAAACAGTTCAATTCTCCTCTGGTAAATTTTCTCAAGAGACGTGACGTCATATTATTCCCATTGCTACTGCACTAGGTAAAGGTAAATCACGTGATCAGGCTTTTGCCAAAGTCAAACGTGTCACGTGACATTGCTATGCCTAATCTAACAATGGTAGTGGGGATAATGTAACGTCATATATTCGTATAGAAATTCGTAAGAGGAAGAATTGAATTACTTTTAATAAAGGGGTAACATAATGTTCCATTCTGATAATTTTAGTCTCAAATCTAAGAAAAATTCCTTATTTTGAGAAAAAGTTGCAAGATAAGTGTTTCTTGTTCTAAAAAAAAAAAAAAAAATCAATCTGTGGATATTTTTTATAAAGTTTTCTAAAATTTTCTATAGTTTAGGATTATGTTGATTGCAGTTGAAATGGCGTGATTGAAGAATATTATCTCAAATCTCAGGATTACGTTTCTTCAGCCAAGCTAAAATTTTAAGAAATATCCAATTCAAAGATATCTCTAGATATTTCTCTCAAAAACGATTTTATCCTATCCAACATTATTCTCTATCATTTTTGTTATTTATACATAATTGTCATTTAGCTATTATCATTTCTTTTTTTTTTATAAAAAATTTAATTTACAGATAAAAGACAAAGAATGATAATACAGAACTTTTATGTTTATGTTTTCATTTTTTGTATGTTTATTTATTATTATTATTATTATTATTATTATTATTATTATTATTATTATTATTATCATCATCATCATCATCATATTTAATTATAATCATTTACTTATAATATAATATGAACAAATAAAATTGTTATAAAATTAATTAAGAATACACGTATATGAAATAAATGATATGATGTTTCCGGTTATTATTATTAATAATCTGAAAAATTAATTTTACATTCAAAACAGACATTCAAAAAAGATAACAAGTCAAACGATTAAAACTGATACAACTATACGAGAAAAACGTATGCATGTAATTTTTCCTATTCGTCTATAAGTAAATATTGATAATCGACAGAAACAGCTTGTTCGATTTACAACTGCTGAGTTGCATGCAGTTCTGTTATTAATATTTATTCAAGTTTTTGTTCGATGTGCCACGGGAAAAGAACGAAAATATGTGCTATCATTTTAAAATTAACATCCATTAATATAGTTGTTTGTCAAAACAGTATTGAAAACTTGATATTATGCATTTAACTATTATTTTGGTATTTAATATCGATTTTATTGAAATTTATAATAATGTTGATTATCACTGATAATGATTGAAATTCGTTGCTTCGATTCTCATGATCATATTCGTATTTCAATAAATTGAAATATTCTTAATCCTTACCTAAATAGATATCTAAATAGATATTCTTTTATTCAAGTTTGAATTTCAAATTTATTATTTTTCCATCAAAATATTTTCAAATTCAACTGGGTCATCTTTATTTAATCTTATATCTAATATTGGTTTAAATTCCAAGATTACAATTTCATAAAGAAATTAAAATAAAGATATTAAATATCAAAATCAAAAATTGAGTAATATTTTTTGACAAAAATTTTGTGATAATTTTTTATATTTATGCAAAAATTCAATAACGATAATTTCATTCATTTAGTTTTTCTTTTCTGTTTACAGAATTTCTTCAACATGCGCCATGCATGCAAAAAGTGCAACCTGAATACGAGCTCTGCTACAAGAAATACCAGAAAACCACTCAGGAAATCGAAAGGAGAAATCACACGAATGGATCTCTCAAATCTCTGTGCTGGTAAGTAAATATTATAGATAATCTTTATTAATTCATAAGCCGATCACATTTCCTTGTAAGGATACATTAATAACACAATATAACAAAGCATATTTTTTCAGAATATGTAAATTATGTAAATGTAAATTATTTTTACATAATTTTCAAAATATTAATAATTGTTAAAAATTTAATTAATATTGCAATAATATCTGGCAATGTAAATCGGTTCATGAATTGTTGTTGTAGCAATAATTGTTCTTTTGTTCTCTTTTTGATTCGGAGCATCGCGACGT
The DNA here is from genome assembly GCF_014066325.1 of Apis laboriosa. Taxonomy (NCBI): domain Eukaryota; kingdom Metazoa; phylum Arthropoda; class Insecta; order Hymenoptera; family Apidae; genus Apis; species Apis laboriosa. The sequence goes on from NW_025223220.1 coordinate 1,351,583, forward strand.
GAATATGAAAGCCATATGCAAAATACTGATTTATAAAATGTTTCTTTTTTTTATAACGATATTAGATTATCGCAAAATTTCTTTTCATTTTTTTTATACAGATCTATTTTCGAAAATATTTATTTCATTTTTTTTATACGAATCTATTTTCGAAAACATTTATTTCATTTTCTTAAAATAGTAGTGAGTTACATATTAATAATATTTTATTATTTATAAAATTTTATATATTTTATATTATTTTACTTTATATACTTATATAAATTTACTTTATATATAATGTGTTTATTTCTTTGGAATATTTATTATTCTTACAGAAATGATTTTGATTTTGATTTAAATAAAATATTAAAGATATTATAATATTATAATAATGCTTAATATAATAATAAAGAATCATTTGATGATTTAATTGTTCTATTTGATATGTAATTATAAAAGAATAATTTAATCAATATATAATTTATATTAATTTTCTAATATTATTAATTGATTTATTTTGAAAAAGATTTTAAGATTTTTGATAATTAATGAACAATATCATTAAAAAATAAATTAGATTATATATTTTTCAAGTTATAACCGTACAATATGCGTGCAAATAATATTTGAGAGAATCTAATATATCAAAGACATTCATTCATTTATTTTTTTTATACCATTATTATTTCATATTTATTCTATCATTATTATTAAACATGTGTATATATATATATATATATATATATGCATTTTCGTAATGAAAAATTATTTTAAATAATAATGGATAAAATTTTTTTATATTTTCTTTTTCTAAAAAAAAATTTATCTAAAGATTGAAGATAGATAGATAGTAGTTGAATAGAGAATTGGAAAGTTTAAATTGTTGAAATTTTTTTCCATAACACTTGTTACTTTTCTCATATTTTTTTTGAAGTTGAAAGAACGAGTTTTGAATAATAAATTGTGCGCACTATTCGCTTTTCCACTGGAATTTCTGTGACGCATAAAATTCACACATTTTTATTTCTCCATTTTTATTGTATACATTATCATATGCATCCAACCAAGAAAATCGAACTTATAAATTTTTTTCGCTTTTTACCACTGATATGACTGACAATATTTTTTTTTTTTTTTGAAATTTTAATTCAGCAATATTTTTTATTCGTTTATTATTTTCTTTATTAAAACAATTTTATATTATTTTTCATTAATAATGTTTTAATATAAAAAACGCGAAACGATACACACAATTAAATATAAAGATTTTAAGATAATAATTTTTATTGTATTTTTAAAAACCTAAATCTGAAAACTGAAATAAAAATTAATAAATAAACTTTGAAATATATTTTGTATTATTAAAATTGTTTGAATGAACTTTTAATATGTATTTTTATATTATAATATATGAATGTACATTCGAGTCGCATGAATATCGTTAAATATATAATAAAATAATTTTGCAAGTTAACTCTGGATTTTGTTAATGTCTCGATGATATCCGGTGTATTTTCATATGAAATCCAATATAAATAACTAGATCAATAAATAGGTAAATAAATAGGTCATTGTTGTAAAGATCAAAACTGTATTATTTTTGTCATATTATTTTTAAAAACTTTTAATTAATTTTAAATAGAAAAAAAGAAAAAAATGAAAACAAAAAACAATTTAAAAATACATTAAAAGTTTAAAATTAATTAATTAATTTTTCCTTCATAATTTGTCAATTTTCAATTTTCAATTTAAACATAATATATAATTTTCATAAACAATTAAAAATTCATTATATTTTTAATTAATTCATTAGATTTCAAAACAACTATATAATCTATCATTCAATGAAATGCCAAATTCTTTATATTACGTTATTATTAAAACTATTACGAATTTTAATATATTCAAAATATTAATGTAATTTTCATGTTTGATAACATCGATAATTTGTCAAATCTGATTAAAAGTTTCATTGATATAAGAATTATTCAGAAAAAAACACAATATCCTTGTCTATATATTTTTGTGATTTTATTATTCAGAGAATAGATTGTTTTTTCAATTTATATTTTATATTATCTTTTTTTAAATAACGAATTGATTGAATATATCTTAGTTATTATTATACATATAGTGTATGATATGATAGTTACGTGAATATTTTTCTATATAAAAAATTTAATTAAATTTTCTCTCTCTCTCTCTCTCTCTCTGCCCCCCCTCCCCCTCTCGTTCACTTTGGCGCCCATTTTTCACGTTATCGTAAAGTATTTGATTAATTATTCTTTGGAAACATTTTGTAAGAATTAAAAAATATTTAATAGAAGAAATTTTAGAAATAATTATGTAAGAATTTTTAAAGATTTCATTTAAGAAAAGAAAAAAATTAGAAAATGTTACAAAGAATGTTTTGAAAAATTTTTATAAAATTTGTTGTTTATAGATATTTTCCTCTGACACAGTTTCAACGACTTCGTTGCTTTTGAACAAATTATGAATTAAGCATAGAAGACATAGGACAGAGATGGGTTGAAAGCATTCCCTTTGAACGAGTTATAACATTAAGCACATTAAACGCAATAGGACGTGCATAAAAAGATTTAATGTAAAAAGAGCATGCACGTTGGAGGGTGCAATTCAATTTACGCGATAAGAGTGTTAAGAGAACGCCGTGTTCATACGGGATGTGTTTCAAATCCTTTTTTCCTCTTGTCCGCTCAGTCCTTAACATTCTCGCTCTACCCGCTTTTTATCCCCTCCATCATTCTCTTACTCTTTACGCTGACTATTTTTCGCATTTGTTTCTTTTCCTTCTATTTTTGTTCGTCTCTCCTGTTTTATCTATTTCATCTTTTCTTCTCTGTTTCACTTCGTCCCCACTTCTCTTTTTTTTTCATCTTTTACATTCAATTTCCGTATTTTACTTTTCCTGTGGTTGGTTTCCCTCTTTTCGCATATATCGTTCTTTTTTTATCTAACTTTTTCTAATTCACTATTTTATATTCTTCTATTTCCTTTTTTTGAATTTTTCGTTGTTTTCTTCTCTTTTTTTTTTACTTAAATTTACTTAAATTTTTCTATAAGATTAGAAAAGATTGGAATATTTACTCTACTGGTAAATTGGAACTTTTTAAAAAAATTGATATAAGAGTGATTTTACAATAGAATATATTTGAAGTAGAAAAATAAAAATGAGCTTAAAGATAAAGTACAAGTTCCATATATATTCAATCTTAATATAAATAACAATTTTTGATTTTTGATTAAAATTTTTGATTATTTTCACGAAATCAGTTATTTTTTTAATTCTTTATATATCCTATTTTTTTTTATTTCTTTAATTATAGACGATTATTTTTAAAATAGTTTGATAATATATTTACTTGTTATAATTAAGTGTTTTATGAAATATTTCGCTTATTTGTGAATAGGAAAAAAATAATTTATTATTGTTAATATAAAATAATAATATTATATGTTAGACTGGAAGGAAATCCAATTTCTAGTTCATATTAATTGAAATAAATTTTTTTTATTTTTTTAGATCTATTTAAATATATCATTTTATATACTATGAGTAAAAATGATTATTTATAATTTTTATATATAGTTTATATATAGTTAATTTATACATAATAAGATAAATATAAATATATATTAAAAATAAAAAAATAATATTTATTAAATATTATAATCAGTATATTCATATTAATAAAAATTTCTGTTTAAGAAAATCAAGATTTTTTATTATTTGCATAAAAATTTTTGAATGAAAAAATATACTTTTTCAAATAATTAAGATAAAGTTTCTTAAATATTTTCTTTTTTGTTTGAAATTTTTATCTATAAAGAGAAATATATGAGAATTAAGTTAAAGCTAAATTTAAATCATTCAATGGATTAATTTTCCAAAAAACGAATGATTTCTTTTCTATACGTTTTTTTTTTACTTTATTCAACCTTTAACAGTTAATATATTCTTATAAGTATATATTGCTTATATCTATTTGACAAATTTTTCTTTTCAAATTTTTTTTTATTTTTATATTTTATTTTTTCCTAATATCTTTTCCCTTATATTTTTATTTCAAAATTTTGTTATGCTTTTATGATTATTATTTTATATTATTTGTAATTATGAAATTTTTTGAAAAAAAGAAACAATAAGCGAATCAAGTCAATCAATATTTCACTTTTACATTTTAAATAATAGTTATAAATTTTATAGTTCTATTTTAAAAAGTTCCTTAATTTTTCATCTTCTCGTATAATATCCTTTCTTCTATTTTATTCTCTATATCTCATTATTAAATGATATCATTCTCATCCTATTATTTTTTTGTTTCCACTTACAATTCTTATGCTTTGTTACGATATTAATTTATCATTCCTTATCACGCAGTTTAAAGTTGTAAATTAATTTGCTTACAACTTTGATCATCTCATTTTCCATTTCATTTCTCTTCTCTTCCTTATCCATCTTTTGTTTCCTCTCTTTCCCTTTTCTCCCTCCTTTTCTTCGCTTGTCCTTAACCCCCTTGTCCGTTTGTCTTTTTGTCAGCCCCCTCCTCTTTCGACTTCTTCCAGTGGGTGATGCACAATTTCAAAAGCTGCAACAGACCGTGACGGAGATAAGCTAATGACATTACATTCTATGTACAGGCATCAGCGTGAAAAGCTTCCTCTCTCGTGTTTACATGGCTTCGAAAAAAGAAATAAAAGAACAAAAAAAAAAAAAAAAGGGAACGCGAAACGGCTACGATGTGAACGAACGTATCGAACATTGCGTTTCATTCGCTTCTTCTCCCTCTCTCTTTCCGAATTCCAATATTCTTCATCAAGGATATCAAACGAAGAATTATTTTAATCTCTATCCAATCTATAAATCGCTAAAATTCTTCGTTTTATTTATTTTTGTTACTTTTTTATTCGTTATATTTTTTTCATTGTTATTAAGTTGAACGAAGTTAAGTTGAATAATAAAATTCCATCTGCAATGTTGGACTAGAAGATTTTTAAATTTTCGTTATTAAAGCGGAATAAAAAGAGATGGGATTTTTAATATTTTGCATTTTTGCTGGATTCGTAAACGAGCTTCATTCAGTTGAAACTTTAATCTCGTCGATCTGGAAATGTACAGATGCGCAAGTCTCTTTTTTTTTCTTTCTTTAATTTTTTTTTTTTTCGAATGAATATTTTTTTTGAATGAATAATATAAGGTTTGTCACGACTTATTATAATTTGAATAAGTTTAAATATTTTTTTATAGAAAATTAATGAAGAGATTAATATAGATATTTCAATAAAAATAATTTGAAAATGAAAATTATTTCGATTAAATTGTTATTATTTTTATTTAAATTATGAAAAAAATTTGTTTTCGAATATAAGATATGAAATTGAACTTAAAAGAAATTGTATGTTGATATAAATAACATTAAAAGAATAATGAATAATGAATAATAATTAAAATATATAATAATTAAAATAACATGATATAATGTATATTTATAATCATAAATAGAAATATTTATTATTTTATAAAAATTATTACAAAATTAAAATCTTAAAAATTATTTCTAAGTATATAATTTTAAGAATTATTTATATAAAAAATTTTATTTATATATCAATAATACTTTTAAGCAATGGAATTTAACGTTCAATCTGTTACGTTTTGATAAATGATAACCGTCTAGTATTCTGGAATTCTGATAGGAAGTTTTATACCAAAAGAATTACCCATGTCTCATTTTGACGTCGATTTATAGCACTGCAGTCACCTGATGTATTGTACTAACCTTGCGTAAGTCCGTTTTCAAATCAGTGTATTCCTTGTCATTCAAATTTTTTCCTTTGAGTTTTGAATTTTTTAAATAAAATGTTAAATCTTGAAATTATAATACAAACAATCACCAGTGAATTTTTTCGATAATTATTTACGAAAGGATACTGATTTTAATGATTTTGAAATATATTATCAAGCTTAACATTTTGAATCACATTCTCTATATTATCGATGCTTGCGAAATATTTTACAAAAAACTATAATAATAATATAATTTATAATTTTTATAATTATTATAATTATATATAATTTTATAATTTTATAATATATATTTTATAATTTTTATAATTATAACAACGTATGCCTTGTATATTAGTCGGATATAATAAACTAATCTAACTTTATTTTTTGTTTATAAAATGAGAATCGATGTAAATCCCTCGAATGAAAATTTCATATACAATATAATAATCTGTATTAGATTTAGTATTATAAATTTAACATTATTAATATAATTATATAAATTTAACTTAATTTTAATTTTATATAAATGTATCATAACTTGGAAACTAAAATCGAACAGCGGATTAACATGTATAGGGAAAAATCATGTCTTTGGTAATATATTTCGTTATCGTTGAAATCGATAAGGAATATTTTTTTTTATAAATAATTAAACACATATATTATATGTATTATTTTTATAATTAATATTTTGTTGGGAAAATGCAGGATTTTACGTATTGATCGATTTTCTTCGAGAAAGGGAATAAAATTTGAAAATTCGTGGCAAAGTGATAAAAGATTTAACGACTTTTCAGTTAAAATCGTATAAATACATTTAATTAAAATTGAAATACGCTTCCGTGCAATTTTTCTGTTGATGTTATTTTCGCATGAGATACTTTTCACCACATTTTACGCGAAAATGTTTCTTTCTTTTTGCAGGCGAAAATTGCAAAAATGTTATATGTTATATGGCGGATACGATGGATTTGTAATATCGTAATAAATGCTCTTAATTTAAAATACATGTATTTATAAAAATATACATAATATATTTATGACAAAATAATTCTATATTATATTATATTATTTATTTCTTTTATATTTTTTTTATTTATTATTTTAAAATTATTAGTTATTATGTTTTATGAGAGAATTTTATTTATCATTATGTTGTTATAATAAGAAAATCATGCAAAATATCCTTGTTTTATATCAAATAAAAAAAATTCTCAGTTTTAAAGAATAATTAACTAATAATATACAATTGATTTTATATTCCATTTAAAATAAAAAGAAACTCTTGTATTTCTTTTTATTTTTCATATAATGTTTTTTAGAATTATTTTAAATCTCAATAATTATTCATTTAATTGATCTGGTATAAATAATTACATCAGTCATCAGTTTTATTGTGAATTCCATTGATTCGTTCATATTCAATATTGAAAAAAATTAATTAATTCAACATTAATAAATATTAATTTTATATTAAAAAAATACAATAAGTTTAATAATTGATCAAAAATTTTAAAGATATATCTAATGAAATAAATCACATTTTGTTAGTTAATATACATATGAATATCATATAGATCTTTGAAAAAAATTATGTTTGTTTTAATTATATTAGTCCAAAATTAAATGAATGCATGGTTTAGCTTATTATAAATTAAAACTAACAAAATAAATTATTTTATCGCTTAATATTTATTAATATTTTTAATAATATATTTAACTAATAATTTAATAATAATATATTTAACTATATTAAAAATTAAATGAATACAAATTGTTTCGTTTTCGATTAAATATTTTCGACAACAATATTTTAAATTTTTTAATTCTATAATTTTTGAAATTTTTGAGATCTAATGATGTAAATATAAAATACATAGATTTATCAATACATTATAAAATAATTAAAAATTAAATAATTTTAAAATATTTATTACAGAAATATTTAATAAGAAAAATTCAAATTTATAGAAAATAAATTAATTGTTTTTAAATATTATTTCAAGATAAGTACATGTTCCAAAATTAAGATCTATTAAATAGTTTAAATACTAAATGTTCTGTGTTCAGATTATTTGAATAAAAATTTTAAATAATCGATATAATTTTATTATATTATAATCTAAATGTATGTAAATTTAATATTTTAATTTTGTGAAAATTTAATATTTAAAAAATATATATTACTTTTTACCAGTTTACGTTATAAATTTTGCCAAATGTAATTTTATCAATAATTTCAAAAATGTCCTTTCAAAAAGTAATGCAAAATGAATTAAACATTGATTCAATAATGGAAATAGATTAAACGCATCTACCGATTTGTTTTACAATCACGACCATGATGCGTTTCACTCGAGATGCACTCGTTGCAGAACGTAATATCATTTCGCGCGTTGCATTTCGTTCTGCCGGAAAATTGAAAGAAAAACAAGATTCGTTCATAAAAAAGAGACGAGTGTCAAAGAAATTCCGAGGACGAGAGATCTCTCGATTCGCTTTTGGAGTTTTAATATTCACGTGTATGCTTATCTCTGAATTATATCTATCATTTAGACATGAAGATATAATTTATGAAAATGCATGCACCATAAAATTACTCTAATTATTAATATCTTAGTAGTTTGTAGATAATTTAAAAGTATCACAAATTAGTATTAATACTTTAATATTTTTTTACGAATTAATTTTAAACATTGAAAAATTATAATTTAATTCTTTTATCGATATTGTAATTTTTTTTGATTTAATTCTTTCTTGATAAACTTTTTGGATGATAAAGTTTTTATTTTGTTATTTGCTATTTTAATATTTTATTACATGAAACTTATATTTCTCATGTAATGTTAACATAATAAATATTAATATTACATAATAAATTTTAACATAATAAATTTTAATATTAAATGAAAACTAACATCAACAACAAATTACTTTTTCTGTAGAAATTTTGCTATTTTGGTTTTTGATTTTAAGACTTATTGATTTATTTTTCTATATTTAATTTAAATATTATGTAAATATTTTGGACACATCTGTTATTTTTAAAAAATCCTATTATAAAATTCTCAGTGACTTTATAAATTCTCTAAAAACTCTATATAAATTTTCGAATCATTTTACGAGAATCAGATTTAATTTTCAATTATCGGTTATCAGTTTTTGATAAAAATAAAATCCTATTGTACATTGATCTTAATGATGATAAGCAAACAAAAATAATAAAAATATGATATAATGATGACAATCTGCCAAAAATAAAAATTAAAAAAAAAAAAAATACATTATCATTCTTATCGAAAAAACTTTCGAGAGATTTTTCAATGAAAAATGGTTTCTATGATAGTATATATATATCCAGATTTTGTTAATCGAGTTTGTAATGCGAAGTTTGTAATACAAATAACCAATTTAAGAATTGAATATGTCTGTTGCAGTGGCTTCAAGGAATTTTTGGAATGCTCACACCATACGGTCCGCCGACAATGTGGCGATGACACAGCTCGATTTGCAAAGGATTTCCTTGACAGAATGTCAAGTTCGCTTCTCAGGGTAAATATTTACCACTTTTGCTTCGGCAGAATCTGTTGTCACCGTAACGAGCTATACGTACGTTCCATCGTGTAGTCCTTCAGCTATGTCGAAATTGCTTAAAATATATATTTATCGATTTAAATCAGTGAGTAATACACGGACATACTGCATACCGTTGGAAGAAAATGTTCCTCCATTTCTTTATAAAAATAAAATTGATAAAAACTGCAAGTTTTTTAATTTTTTTTTTTTTATGCTTCGAATTTCCTATTCTTTTTTTTTATGCTTGGAATTGCCTGTTCTTTTTTTTTTATGTTCTTGCATGTTTATTACGTATAAAATAAATGTTTTTTCAAATTCATATTTGTGCAATCAAATTAAAGATATCTTTTGCGGTAAGATATTAATGTAATAAGTTTTCTTTATTTTTGAATGTCAGCAACTTTTGCACTTTTAAATTTTTTTAAAAACAGCAGAAATTCACATGATTATTATTCTTCGTTAAAAAATAAAAAATTTGATATCTTTGTAAAGTCAATTCTAAAAATCAAAACAAATACAAAAGTTAATATACAAAAATATCGATTAAAGTATAGTTTAGAAATAATAAAAAAAAATATGATATCTAATTGATTTTAATAATTTTTAGATATATCGTAGAGGACATAATTTTAAATAAGATTTTTTTTTATACATACGAATTGCCATCCGTTTTTAACTTTCGAAATATTTGCAAAAAAAAGAAGAGGTTAACAGAAAAATTTTTTCACGAATATTCAGCACATAATAATTTATATATATATATGTACAGAATAACATTTTTTTTAACAAAATATCGCTTTATAGAGATGAAATTAACGCTCAAAGTTTTGATGTGTTTTTTTTAAATATATCATCTTTGATATAGGGAGCAAAATTTTTTGAAAAATATTTTAATTTTTAGTGTTCTATCATCTTGTTGAAAAAAAAATTCTCACACAAAATTATATCGAAACGCGAAAAAAAAAATGCTGAAACTTTGGAGATTGATTTCATTGCCTCAAAGAGATTTTCCATCAAAAATATTCCATACTGTATTATAATTTTAAAAATATAAATTCATTGTACTTTACATGTATTCAAACTTTAATTAAAATCAGAATTATCGGATTAAATGCATTTCGTTATAAAGTAATACATGATAAATTTTATGAATGATTATATTTATAATATAAATAGAACTTTATAAATAGAACTTTAAAAGAAAGGAAATAATTTTGTATATTTAACAATTTAATAATAAAAATGATCTAAAAATTTGCAAAATCATTGATTTAATACTGATTAATTATTTAATTAATAAATTTTTAAGACTAAGATTAACAATGTTTATATTTAAACATATTTATTAGAATAGAAAATTTATTATTATAAACATCATGAAATAATTTTTAAATAATATAAAATATTTTTTTGATGTATGCATTTGACATGTGCCCAATTCTTTATAGATATTGTTGTATTCAATTCTTTTTCGAAATTTCAGACATTTTTCTGCGAAAAAATACAAAAGAAAAACTAGATGAACTGAAAAAATTGTCAAAAGATTCAACTTATAGATAAAACAAAAATTGTTCCGTATTGATTGACAGATTTTTAGTATTGGACAACAGTTGTATAGTCGATATTGTACGAAAAATACGAAAACATTTTGGTCACGGTGTGTTATATATATAAAATTTTCATTATATTGAATAAACTAAAGATAGCTTATATAATAGAATAAAATTATTTACTTAAGACTTTAACTGTTTTTTCCCAAGCTAAAAATTAAAAAAATTATGAAACTTTGAGGATATTTATTTTTTTTTGCTTATATAAATATATATGATACAATTTTCTTTTTTGTTGCTAAAAATCACTTTAAGGGGATGAAATCAAAATTGAAAGTTGATTATTTTTTGATTTTACGTTATATATAATTATATATAATTCGCAAACTATAGAAAATACAGAAAAAGTTGTTTCTTTTCATAAGGAATATCGCCTGATAAAATTATTAATTATTTATATATAATTAAAAATAAATTACAAATAAAAAGATTAATAATTCTTTTTTTAAATTTGTTTTTCAACGTGAAGTTTTTCATCAACATCCTAAATAATTATAATATATAAAAAAAATAGAATAAATATTTTTTGTTATTAATAAATACAGCTTTATTATGTTGCTGATTTTCGTTGCTAAATATTCAAGAGTAGAAAAAAAGAAAATAAAGAAAAAAAACTTATATATAATTATTTTATAAGATTTTTTTATTTTTAATGTAGTCGTAAAATTTCTTAATTTCTTTACATATCAGATAATAAACGGATTGAATAAAGAGTGGATGAAAGCATACAAGTAAGTGAATAATATTATAAATTATTCTTTATGATGATAAAATCCTTCAAAAAAATATTGTAAACATGTAATAAAAATTTGTTGCAACATGCACATCGTATAATAGCATGATGGCCGTGTTCTTGTTGTAAAAAAGCAAATTTTATTTTCAGAATTATTTTTAATTCTCATAAATATATTCATCCTCATATCATGCGTAAGCAAATACGTCGTAATATTTTGGTGACAAAAGTTGATTATGAATGGCAGATTGTAATTTAATGATATTATTCTATGCATATAGATTAATGTCATAATTATATAATACAACAAAATCGGAAAATTTTCTTCTATATGTGAAAATCATATACATCAAAAGATTACATCATTCTTGTGATTTTCTTCGATATTTTAAATATTTCTACATGATAATTAGACGGTATTACCATATAATACCTATCCAAGGATCCAATAATATAATATTCTGAGATCCTGCATTTGTTAGATAAACATTTGTTAATTATTTATTAAACAGTTAATTTTTCAGATATGGAGGCCATATCATGATAAAAATAAAGATTGTTCTATATATAGATCGAAATTAACACTTTATTCTTTTAAAATAAAAAGCGGAGAAACAAATTTGTCGAAAGCCAATATTATTAAAAATATAAGTATAATAATTAGTAGCGGCTATATATATTAATTATAACGGCTATATACTATTGCTTTTTGTTCTTTGATGTATAAAAATATAAAAAAGTTTGATGTATTATTATATTAAAAATGAAAAGATCTTTTAAAATAGTTATATATATAAATTCCTTTTTTTTTATTCCATATTATCCAATGTTTAATAAAAGACAGAAATATATGATATAAATTTTTGAAAATTTAGCAACGAAAATAATATAACAAAGCTTTATTTATTAAAAATAAAAAGTATTTATTCTGTTTTTTTATATCATCGCACAATTAAAAAACTTCAAACATTTTTTTATTTCTTTTTTTTAATTATATAAACAATTAATAAATGTTTTATCAGACGATAGTTCCTATGAAAAAAAAGCAATTTTTGTTCAAAAAAATTTCTTGCATTTCTTATAGTTTGCGAATTATAAAAAATTATAAAAATCGAATAATAATCGAATCTTTCAGGATTAATTTCACTCTTTAAAACGATTTTGAACAGAAAAAAAAATTACGTAATATATACTTACATATTTTCAAAATTTTACAATTTTTTTAATTTCCAAGATTTTTCCTTGTAAGAAATAAAATATACTATCAATATACCGAGAAATATACGATATGCATATACGAAACACTATGGAATGACAATACATTTCGAAAACATATTGTACAATCATCGACGTATACACAATGTCAATATAACAAAAATGTGAATTTCCAACGAGAGAAAATTGAAAATTTAACTTTTATCGATACTGCACGAATTCTTGTGTACGAATATCGAGAATAAAAGAGATCCTTCTCGAAATCGATTAACCTTTACGTAATTTTCAAATGATTGCAGGTACACTGCGCTCCGTATACCGACGAGGTGTGCACGATCGGAAATAGCGGGAACGTGTACAGGATTCAGGCTATAGTGATCGTGGTGGTGGCGGTGCTCGCGACATACTTCACGTAAGCGATTAAATGGCACTCGTAGCCGGAAAAAGGGGACGATTTCCGTGCATCACGAGCGTCACGATGCTGAAACCGGGGGCCCTCCGTTCGTTCTCCGCTTCAGATTCGCCAGAGTATTTTTTTATTTTCCAACGAGCAACCAAGGAGAAAGAAAGGAGATAGAAGATAGAGAGAGAGGAAAGAGAAAAAGGAGAGAGAGAGAGAGAGAGAGAGAGAGAGAGAGAGAAAAGGAAGGGGGAGAGAAGAAAGAAAGAGGATGGAAAGAGGCACGTGCATGCGAACTCTGAGTGGGTCGAGAGTATTATAACTGGAATGCGGGGAACGAGGGATAAAAGATGAAAGAGGGAGATGAAGAGGAAAAGGAAAAACGAAGGAGACCGGTGGAAAAAGTTAAGGAAAGCGAATAAACTGGTTGGACGCGATCAAAGAGACGGCGAGAGGAAAGTTCGCCACGTTTCTCCGCACGCGAACTTCCCCGTTGCGTTCGTGCGGCAACTGTTCTCTTTGACACAGAACGCCCGGGGAAAACAAAGAGGAGAGAGAGAGAGAGAGAGAGAGAGAGAAGACGTGCTTTCGGACACAGTGACGAGCTTAATCAAGCAATCAGAAGGCACGTGCGCCTAGAATTGAACGTGTTCGTTCGATACTCATCGCTGGTTTCTACCCACTAGGGTTCTCTATGCTTGAAAATCGATGGAACCACACAAGTTGGATCAATGGCCGAGTTGGAAGGGGAGGAAAAAGTCAACCGGCTGGATCTAGTCGTGCCGTACCTTGGTTACGTTAGCTTTTATTTATCGAATAGTTGCTTTATTTGAGTATTCGTCATCCGTAGCAAGAAAGGAGAAAAAAAAGAAAAATTAAAAAAAAAAATTCAGCTTGGAAAAAATGTGTCTCGTGTGACAGGGAGAGAAAGAGAGGGAGAATGAGTGTGTGTATGAGAGAGAAAGAGAGAGAGAGAGAGAGAAGAAAGCGTGGATACATTTTTATCAGAGGGAAGCGTCGAATGAACGAATTCGAGAATGTTGAATTCTATTTTGAATTTCGTTATCGGAACAATAGTGGCACTAGGAAGGAAACAAAAAATATAAATCGTGATGGAACGTAAAAATGGAATTTTTTAAAGTGTCGCCAAGTGTTCAATTGTCAATAGCACGAAAAAGTGTTTTGCTTTCTTGAAACGGGTTTAACCTCAAAGTTAAAGATTAAATTCTTTTCTTTCGATAATAATCCACCAGAAAAAGGAAATGAAGAAATACAAAGGAGAAAGAAATGCGAATTTATCGACAAAAAGTGTATCCTCGACTAGTCGACTAGTTGCCATTTCTGTTTTCAAAGCAAATACGATGAAACGAGCTGTTGGGATATTGTGGAGATAACACACAATTTTTCTAACTAATATTAGGTGTTTCTGAGGATCGGACACGTCAAGGAACCCAATTAGCACGAAATAGCGACGAAGCTGTGGGGAATCAAAAAGAAATCGCACATCACACGATAATTCGAAAATTTATTCGAATTATTTCTCTAATTTCGATTTTCTGTGTTTCAAAGATCTGATCTTTGAAAATGAACATCGAAACAATGAAACGGAAAATCGTGCTTCCACCTATATATACTTAAATGACTATTATTAATAAACAAGAAGACTCGATCAAACTTTTTTACTAAACTACTAAATGTCTACTACTAGTCTACTAAATGTTCGCAATAAAATCAACAATCATACAGAAGAGTAGACTTGAAAAGAATCGAATCGATTCGTATATTCTAAAGATTACGAACTGCGCGATACTTTAGTCGCGGATAATGATACAACACACAGTATTCTCGTTTAAGGAAATCACCGACAATGGAACGAAACGACGTACTCGAAATAAATCGTGAGATACTGGGATATCAAAGAAAATCGACAAACGAAGCCCTGGCATTTCGTTATAGAACGAGTACTTCATTTTGTCTCGTTAGAAGAGAGAAGCTTTATTGGAACGAGCATCTCGTGTACAGTGCTGTGCAAATGTTCAAGAAAGAAGGTGAATTAATCGTTGGAGAAGAAAGAAGAAGAAGAAGAAGAAGAAGAAGAAGAATCTTTGGGAAGATATAGAAATGGCAAGGGCTTGGTGAAAGATTTTCCTGGAAGAGGGAACAAATTGTAAGCCGGTGAAAACGCGAAGAGAATTTGTTCTGGTCTCGAAACGCGATTTCTACTAGTTAGAAACGGCTTTGAATGATCGAACATTGATCAACGAAGGCTCGATCAACGAAGAACCGTTTCGTCGATATTTTTCATCGACCTCGAAGAAACGCCAATAAAATTATACTGCTTCAGATGCGGAACATACTCTAGATACGCGATTGCTTATGCAATCGATACACCGCATAATCGAGAGGCGGAAAGTGACAAGCTACTGATGATAGTCTGCAATCGCGTACGGAACTATTTCTATGAAGATATTCCATCGAGATATGCTGTTCTTCTTAAGAAATTTCTATGCCGCAGAAATATCAGCAATTGTGCTGTTACTATCTTTCTGTTGAATACTTTCAGATAATTTTATTAGATTACAATATCTTTAGAGATATTGATTCTTCTCTGTGAAAATCTTATAATGATTCATAAAGACTTCTTTCGAGATTACCACTGAATCACAAGAAGAATATCAATGGAAATTTCGACCGATATTAAGATAACTCTATCGTTGAAGAGTTGTCTCCAACACTTGATTTTATCATTGGCTTAGAAAATATCGAGAAAGAGGTGTTGCGTAAAATCATAGTCATTACCTGTGCACCCGATTGTAGAGTATATCGTGGCTCGGAGGTGAACTGGAAGAGAAAAAGAAGAAAGAGGGGATGACGCCTTTTCAATAGGATGGAAGAGGACGCTATTCTTTCCGTGTTTCGGCTATCGCCTGTAAACAGAGGGAAGAGTGGTGGCGTGAATCTTCAAGAGGTCGATTCTTCTGTTGAAAAAGAATTAGTTCCAGTTTAGTGGCTCGGCACAAGTTCCATCAGACAATGGTAGAGATATCTCGACGGCCTTTTGAAAGCCTAGGAAATAACTATCTAAAGTATTTTTTGAAGTATAAGTTTATAAAAAAAAATCCTTAATCTTGTTTCTTAATCTGTTATAATTTATAATGCAAATATTTCATCAAAGAAATCGATAAATGTCGATAAATTTCAAAAAAATATATAATATGAGTTCTTTTATGCACTAATTTTGTGATTATTGAAAGTGAAAGAAAAATATTGTTTTTAAATTAATACTATGATGACTAATTTCTATCTAAAAATATTGAAATAATAGTATTGCAAATAAATAAAAAAGGTGTTTTATAAAAATCGTTAAAGAATTTATTAAAAACAATATTATAGATACAGCTTTAAAAGTTTCTAAAAGCTTTCTGAAAGCTTCGACAGTTTATAAATGTTAATTCATACAGAAAAATATAAAGAACAATATATACATATATATACTATAAGTATTTAAAAATGAACATTTAAATAAAAAAAGTATATAGTGAGACAATATTTAAAGAAATAAAAAAACAATATCAGTAACCACAATTAATTCTCAGACATAGTTTATCAAATTTGCACTGAATTATTGACTTTAACAAAATTATACATCATCCAAACAAATATATCATCGTTCACATTGTTAAAATAAAAAAAAAACGTACGAATTTTAAAATAAACAAGTAACATCAAAAAACGAAATAACATACAAATATCTCAAAATGAATTGTTGTTACTCCTTACCAAGTTTGCTTATGTAACCAACAAGAGAGATGAGTTGAATAAAAAAGAAGAAGAAGTGAAAGAAGAAGAAGAAACGAAAGAAGAAGAAAGAGAGAAAAGAAACTCTAGAACATCTTCCACTTCATAGTAGAATTGTTGGTCAGTTGCTTTAAAAGCATTCTGTTACATTGCCATATTTTAGACGGGAAAATAGAAGAATGGAATAGGAGATAGGAGAGAAATGGAGAAGCAATAAGTTATAGGATCGATTTCGTTGAAGCGATATTATATTGCCTCGATGAGAAATGGAAGTTGTGGAAGCGCAGGTGTATCGAACAATTGTGTAACATTGTCTTTTCACATTAAAGGAACGTTCGTTCTGTTTTTAAATGATTCTCGCGCGAAAATAATACGAGCCATCGTAAAACACGGAGAACACGTTTCTCGGAGAAGTTCTCTAACTTAGTTTCGAATAGTGTGTCTTCCATTCCTCGAAATTTCAATTTCGGGGATTAACACCTAACTTGTTTGAAAACTTAGTTTTTGCATATTATTATATATAAAAAGAAAAAAAATTTGAATGAAAGATCGATGGGATTGTACGAAATCGTTCAAATTATTCAAACAATTTAGACAGAAAAGAAGCAAGAAAATTGATCGCTTCTCGAAATTTTTTTCATCAATGATGAAGGAATAGCGAGTTTAATAATCTGGACAAAGCGAAAAGCGAAATTGAAGATGCGCATGGNAAAAAAAAAAAAAAGACAAAATGAATCGATGTTAGCTGCCGAAGAAGTCTGATTTTCGTGCACGTGGAGTCTCTAATTCGACTTGGAACGTTCTACATGGCAAACACATGGAATTCGAGAAAAATTATTTTCATTGTCGCGCGATTACACGTGTGACGTGTTGATGAAAAATTAAAATTAAAAGAAAATTTTGTTCCTTTTCTACATAAATTGTTTAAAATGTGATTTTAAATTATAAATGTGATTATACACGGTTTAAGAAACATCGTTCACGATAGCGTATGTACCATAATTTCTCATTATTAATTATTATTTCGTTTTTGATCCAATTTAAATTAATGATATCATTGCCATTTTTACACTGATCTAATATTTTTAATAATGGAATGATAATCGTATGTAATGTATTGGAAATTATATATAATTGGAAAATATAAAATGTGCTGAATTGCACATCACTGTGAAATTGCAATGAAATCTCGTTGCTCATTTGAATTGGATTTTAAATCAATTTGTCACGAAAATTATTAGTAGTTAATGTATAATGAGAATATTTGATATATTTTATTTTTTAAATGATTCTCTATTTATTATTTTAACGAAATAGCATTTTTGCTTGCCAGTAAGTTTCCATATGGAATTGGAATAATTTTTAGTGATCGATGTTCATTAATTTGTCAGATACATTTTGCAGATAGTTTTATATACACGTAGATAGAAATAGATACATATATATAATATATAACATATGTCGTGACGCAAATAATTGGTATTAATTAAGCCAAATTTCAAATTAACATTCGAGATAAATATACGATTTTAGAATTCTTTAACAAATCCTTTCCATAGTTGAAAATTAAACATCAATTTAATAAAAATTTTCCTCAATTGGATTATAGAGAAACTAAAATGATTAACGTATTGTTCGAAAAATTTTTAATTTTAGGATTAAAATATATGATTAGTATGATTAGTATTTATCCTTCAAAAGATTAAATAATTAGCTTAGGTTTACGATTTAATTTTCCAATATAAAAATCATTATTAAAAACAAAAAAAAAATATTCAGAAAGAATACTGTAAAAATATAGATATAGATACTATAAATATAGATAAATGGCGATATCTAATTTTCAAGAACACTTGCTATTATAAATTGAATTCGATAGAAACCGTATAGTATCTCACTGGTACAAGAGACGAAATCTGGAATTTGGTTACATCTCACATATAGGTGATATGTGTAATTTATGCGTGTTTCCATCATGCGATAAGCCTTGTGACATATCTTGCACATGACAAATAGTTGCCAACATCATTAATTCGATGACTCAACATGAATCTTCGATAGAACGTTAGATTTTTCAATAATGAGAAAACTTGGTCTTATAACTTTGTTAAAAGCTGCAAGAAATAATACAAGTAATATTCTTTAATAGCTGTGCTTTATTATTTCTTATGTGTATTGATTGGAGAGAAATGCATAATTCAATCAGTAATTTTTTTCATCAATCACAATCGTAAAACAATCTTATTAAAACTTGCTATTTTTTTGGCAATTACATTTGGTTACATAATTTGTGTAATTTTTCATTTATCGCTCATACGAATATTTTGCTATTCTTATATTATGTGCGATTTATTCTTATATACGAAATTATTATATATATTATTATAACGAGTATATTTATATATCTTATTTAATTAACTATTTTGTTATTACACAATTATTTTTTGATATTATTTCTGTAACAATTTGGAAATAGTGTAATGGAAAATATGAACATAATACATTTCTTTAATTTCTTTATTTAATTTAATTTAAATGTCTGATTGGAAAATATTACTCTTGTATTATAATTTTTTTCATTGGATTCCTGAATTATTATCATAAATAAAAAAAACATGTTTTTTATTCTAACAATCTTTATTGTGTATCTAAAAATGATATGAATAATATTTGTCAGATATAAAAGGATAATTTATAAAAGCAAGGTTTTAAATTATTTTCTGTAGAATATTTGTGTTTAAATTATTTGTGTCTAAATTAACTTTCAATAATACGCACTTCCGTGACAAAGTTATGACCAAATTCTCTTCAGCAAAAAAAAAAAAAAAAAAAATGAAGTTCAATATTTGTTGTTTATGTCAACAGAAAGATAGAGATCGACTCTTAAACTAGAATTAAGGAGAAACATTTCGAATAGATGATATCCATCTCTACATATGCAAATAATATTATAAAGCTTTGATACTTGAAATATTATAAGCACACGATTTATTTTAATTCTCAGAAAATGAATATCGAATGAAAATTTAAATAATTAAAAACTTCATATTTATGGTCAGATTTATAAAAGAATAAGTTCTAAGATATCTTTTAAATTGTTTTTAATTTAACTTTCATTAGAATTCAAATTGTACAAAGAAATATATAATTTTAAAACTCCCATTATTCAAATATTAATATTTGAACGTTTAAAATTAATCGAATCCGAATTCTGTTATTCAAACTATGCAGTATCTATAGTTATAATATAAATAGATTATCTTACCTTTTCTCATCATGCAATGGAAATAGAATTTAATTTTAAAATCACATTCGCAAGTATATATCTAGAATACATTGAAACGTAAACATTTATTCAGTATTAATCGTTGAAACGAAATTGAAGATATTTAAAAAATTTAAGAAAACGACGGAGTGCTATAAAATTGGCAAAAGTATTTATTTAATATTGGAAATTCATATTGGCATTAAGAAGAATAAAATTGAATATTATTTACAAGATGTACATTATTTGAATATTAAAAAATTTGATAGCTAAAAAAATAGAATGTCTAATTTTCGTAATGAAAACATTTCTTTTTCTTACTATTATCTTAATTTTATTGTAAATAAACATTATTTTCCTCAAAATATAGAAATATATTTGTCTAAGAAAAGTCTGTGTTCCATTATCAGAAAATTCTCGTATCCGAACGATCTTCTATCTCTTATTATTATTTTGGATAATGAAAATTCTGTATTAAAGGAAAACAAGTTTTTATATTAAAAAGGAGGAGGGGGGAAGAAATAAATTAAAATACATTTCACTTTATTATTATTATGACATTATTTTCATTCAATGGTCTCTGCATTCGAATTTCGAGACAAAAAAGTAAAGCTTAGCTAGTAGAGGATAGAGAGAAAGAAAAACAGGTCAGCTGGCCTTTCATCAAATCATCAGCGTTGTAATTTAGTATTCACATTCGTGGACATAGCAGTGTAATTACCACGGAGATTAATTGACGTGGACAATGCGCGGTCTGCGTGTCGCATGAGTGCTCCCATAACATTGAAACTCGGAGATTTCATCGAGACTCGTTTCTGCGGCCACTCTCTTCCCTTATTAAACCCTTTCAAGTTTTTCTTTCCTACAAATCAATAACGTATCGATCCATAGAAATGTATTTTTTTTTTAACGTATCTACGTAACAAATGTTTAATTGGAAGCAAAAATTGGCTTTTATTTTGTTTTGTTTCATTTATTTTTCTTTTTTTTTTTTAAGATTTTTTTATTTTTGCCTTTGATATTGTTCAATAAAATCAAATACAACTTTGAAGAGGATTTGTTAAAGCTAAATTATTATTCTAGTCACGATATTGTGAAAGCTTAATTGGCTATTATTTTTTTTTTTTTTTTTTTAGAGTATAGTATTACATGTTTAATCGATTTTACGGATTTCTTTTTTAAAGAAATTGATTATGATATGGAAACTAAACTGCGATACTTTTAAATATTCTTTTTGTGAATGAAAAAGATTATTGAAAATGAAATTGTTTATGTTTAAAATTATTTAAAATTATTTATTATGGTTATGTGTAAAATTATTTCTTGATGGTACTCAGTTTTCATAAAAAAATAGAATGTTTTTCTATTTTTTACAATATGTTAATATCTAACATTTATTCAATGAAATTATCGATTTTGTTTATTAATTTTGTAAGATCTGCTAAATGTCATTATTTATTTATTGGCTTAAATTATTCTTTTACATCTACTAGTCAGACATTTGTTAGACTTTAAATTATATTTCATCAAGTATTTTATTATTAGATCGTAATATGTGAAACCATTAAAATATGTCTTTGAACATCCTGTAAGTTTATTTCACATAATTTTATTTATCTTTTCTAACATTTCGTTTATAGAATTTTTAAAAAATTATTAAAAAACATATGACAAAACTCAAATGTTTCACATGTACGAATTAAATAATATATAAATTTTCAAAAAGAGAAAAACTTTATTGAGAAGACATATGTAATTATTATTGTTGCTTTAAATATTTATTATTATTTTATATTGTAATAATTTATACGAATGAAATA
Source organism: Apis laboriosa (assembly GCF_014066325.1). Taxonomy (NCBI): domain Eukaryota; kingdom Metazoa; phylum Arthropoda; class Insecta; order Hymenoptera; family Apidae; genus Apis; species Apis laboriosa. Next base: position 1,373,794 of record NW_025223220.1, read on the forward strand.
ATATACAAACATAGACATTGTAATAGTTTCACGATTCCAATAATAAACTTAATATTTATATTTATATTATATTTCCCACCGAATTCTCGTACTCGTTGAAAAATGGTTCACGATACCTAGTCGTATCGATATTACAATTGTATTTGTTTTGTTAAAAACAACTTTTTAATAAATTAAAGAGATATTAATTAATAGATTGCGATTTTGTTCCTTTAAAGAAAAAAAAAAACATTCATTTATGATTAACTTGTTAATCGAAAAATTAGCTCGTCATTTGAAATGTTATTCTAAAATCATCAAATTAATTGGTTTGAAACGTCTCATGATTACATTTTTGTTTTTGAAATAAAATGAGTTTGAAAAAAAATGGTATAAACAATTAATGATACTTAGTAGACTTAAAAATATTGAAATCTGTTATTAAAATATGTTATATATATATAGTTTAAAAAAAAACTTGATAGCTCATAAAAGATACTTAAAATTCAATGAAACAATCGAATTTCTATAATTCGAATCTTAAAAAAAGTATTAAAACGTTGTATTGAATAATCGTTTTGGGTATAACAAATTTTAATAAACGAAATAAATTTTATAATTAATTATGTTTAAGTATCAACAATTACATATGAATCATATCTTATTACTTTGGAAATATCTATTGTACATTCAAAATATGAGATTCTTATGAAAAGAAAAAGTATGAAATAAATATTTTTAACCTTAGAAAAAATAAAGATTCGATTATATTTATTATCTCGTTTAAAAAAAAATGTACTTGTATTTTTTCATTAAACTTTTCATTTTTATTTTTTTCATATTTTTATCATAAAAATATGCCCTTTATTTCTGGCCATTTCAAAATATATTCATGATTCGTTTCAATAATAAATTTAAACGATTGAGATGATAATCGTTCACAGTTGTTTTTCAGATAATTCAACGATTAACAGATTAATACGTTTGATGTAATCGATTTTCGATAAGACACGATGCAGACAAGCGAGTTTTTATCGTTGGATTCTATTTTACTGTTTTCAATTGGAAAAAAACAAGGAAAGACATACTATCATAATAGCATTACATTCGTGTATCAAATTTAAAGATAATCGAACGTACACGAATATGTAAAGATAAACATTTGTAAAAAAAAAAAATAAATAAATAAAAAAGACATATATTTCGAGAAACATTTTAATTAATCGAGCTTGTTGATCACTGTTGATATCTGATTCCACATGGAAATATTAAATAATTTAAACGATTTATTCACTGTTCGCGAATTTAAAGATCGAATTATATTATTCGATAGAGATCCACGCATATCGAATAATATAAAAATCATCCTCCACTTGACAGAACAGCACGTGATTGGTAATTTATCGGTAACTGATCGACATTGACATATTTACAACTATTATCTTGCTTATTTTCCAGTTTTTATCATCTGATTTTCATTATTCGATTGAAAATATCTTATTAATTTCTTTTTTTTTTTATCACATTTGATGCAATATTTATTATACGTATTTATTATAATATGACGATATGAAAAATGAGCATTATATCGATCGATAATCGGTCGCTATTCATTTTACATCAATAAAAATCGGATAATGAAAAAAGGTTTTAATAATAATAATACTAATGTAACAACTTTTTTTTAGTTGTCTATAGATGAGTAACATAGCATATATATTTCATAACGAAAGATGAAATGAGATAAAATGAATAAATGCGTTATTATCGTGCGAGTAACAGGCAATCGTGCCTTGATCGACAAAAAAATATTCAAATTATTAATAAAATTATTAATAAAAAGTGCAATATCGATATTAAATCATTAAATAGGATTGCACTTTTATTCAGATACATGCGATTAACGACCTTGATATGACCTTAAAAATCTAAATAGATTTCCATAAGATGGAATCTAAAGTTTTAACGATTGGATTATGCGTTATTATGATTCTCGTTTAAGAGGTATACACTCGATCATTTCATGTTACATACGAATAATTTCTTTATTTAATTTATTTTCGTCGTCTGTATTTATTATAATTTAGTAAACCATGCCACTGAATTTGAAAGAATAAGAAAAATTAGAATTTTTCATTAAATATTTCAGTAATATTTATTATAATATCATATATATCTTTGAAATAATTATCGTATATATTTTTTGAAAAAGAGAAATATATAAAAAATCATATTGATGGGCCAATTTTTAGATTTTTAACTTTGACATAATTCGAAGTTTTCAAGACTACGAAGATTCGAATTATTTTGAATATAATTTTAATTCTGGAATTCTTGATAAGTTTTGCGAAAAAAAAATAAATATACGTTATGTTAATTTATGATATAGATCTGTTTTTTTATCGCTTTTAAAAAATTAGAATCTTTTTTTTTTTTCATTCACTATTCTTATTTATATTCAATTAGATTTTATTATACGAGAAATGTTATCAAAATTTTCAATACTTCTAAAATAATCTATTGAGATTTTGAAGTCTTGCAAGATGCATCTCAAAACTTTCAAGAATTCTAAATTTTAAATTGTATTTGAAAATATTTGAATTTTTCATCATATAAATACATATAGATTGAAAGTCTTTGAAATCTAATTATAAAGAGGATGTGTTAAAGAATTTGTTTCTTTAAACTTTTTCCTTTTTTTAAAATTTATATTTTACTAATGCAAAAATATTAGCATGACTAGAGGTAATCATACAGGTATTATACATTCACGGAAAGCGTAAGTCACAGATAAAAGTGACAGAATGTGGATCTCTATTACGCATACATGTCACGTATAACATGCGAAATTCGTGATTTTTGCATATCTGAAAATTCATAGGTATTGACTAATGTATACATGGTAAACCATGTGTCGATTAGCTATTCTTTTAAATCGATATAACTGTCGAGTTGAATTCGCATTAATTCTGAAAAAATCTATATTTTATTATTTTTTTATCAAGAGAAAATAGCCAGATGTTAAGTTAATTTGAAAAATTTCATTCAATTGAAATAAAAATTTTTACTGTTTCAATTATTTATATTTATTCAAGAAAAAATTATAAAATAAAATAAAATTTATGAAACAATTTTATTCATAAATCAGTATCAAATTTCCGAACGAATGATATTCATTTCAATTATTAATAACTTACAATCATTATTATTCATAAAAATTAATTTAACATTTAACCTCTTTTATAAGAAATACAATTCCAAGTCATCTCATTACGTTTACATATTTATATATAATATTTCGAATTATTATATTATAAAAAAATCTTCGTGTTATCAAATGCAAAAAGTAATTTTATCTTTACAGAATGATATGATAGATGATAGATAAGATAGATATGATAATTATTACGAATATAGCCGAAGTGTAGTCGAACTAGTCGAAGATTTTCAATGGCAAAATAATAACTAAAAGTCAAGCGTGACACTAAAAAAATAGGGAATATTCCTCGAGTCAAGAACGATTGCAGCTATTTTGATTATTTTTATACCGTGTATATAGATAAAGATGATTAATTAATCGAAGCCATGACGAAGCTTGGAAGCTTTTTTATATGGCTCATGGGTACTTTGTACTCTTATCGATTTTTTAACTTAATGTTCCTTTCCATGGTCAACGTGGTCTTTGTATAAATGAAAAAAAAAAAAAAAAGAAAATTAAAAAGAAAAAAATATAAACGAGATCACGAACTAAACGATCAATACTCGTCTCATGAAACGAGTCATGGTCGCAATTACGCAATTATTACATTTAATAGAAAAGAATCTCCAACTCAGAAATTCAAAAAAATTATAAAATTTTAAAAATGTAATGCAAGCTTATATGTAAGCTTATATGTAGAAGCTTATATGTAAATATGTAATTCGCTATTTTTCTTTTATTAGACTAAATTAATTCTAAAAGGATAAAATATTCCAGAAATTTTGGCTTTTTAATTTTATGTTACAATTTGCAAATAAGATATAAAAAAAAAGTTTTCAGATAAAAAAGTTTCTAACGAGAATTATTGTCTGCTGAAAGATTTATTATTTATTTAAATAATAAGAAAATTATAAGCAAATGTTATAAAAAATTTTAATCTATAGTTTAAATAATTATGAAATAATGAAAATGTAATATATAATACATAAAAAATCAAATACTTTTTTCTCAAAAAACTTCTATCTTTTGAGAATAAAAATTTTTCTAATGTTTTAAATGTTTTCAAATGTTTTGTACTTAAATATTTAAGTACAAAAGTAAGATAATTTATATTATATACTTTTCAGTCTTCTATTTTAGTGAATAAAAGTATAAAATGAAAATAAAAGAAAGAAGGAGAATTATTATATATCTTATTTTTAAAAATTTTTATTTTTAATATAATTATGAAACTTCTCTTTTATTTTCTTACGTAGCAGATAATACAAACAATGCAGAGGTTTAATAATCAATTAAAAAATAGCTGAATAATATTGAAAACATATTTTAGGATAAATAGTATTATGAATTATTTTTTATGGTGATGAAATTTTTCAAAAAAATGGAAATATATAAATTTGTTACATTGCATATCATATAATAACATAATTGCCACATATAAAACAATGAACTATATGAAATCTTATTGCAAAATTCATTGGATTTTCAAAATTATTTTGTTTCTTATCGATATATGTACATGTAAAAAAAAATATAATAAATATATAATATATTGTTGTTAACTTTATATTGTTAACTATTTATATAAGCTTATGCATGTAAATTAATATTATAATTATATAATGCAACAAGATCGACAAATTTTTATATAAAATTATTCCATATACGGAAACATTATATTTACATTAAGCTATCATTTCTATAATTTTCTTCGCTATTGTGAATATTTTAACATATTGATTAGATAATATACTATTTTGTAATGTAAATGGACAATGTCGAATTCATGAATCCAATAACAGAATATCTTGAAATTTTGTTTTGATAAATATACTTTTGTTAATTATTTATTAAATTATTTATTAAACAATTCGTTAATTTTTCAGATATGGAAGCTTATATAAATATTCCATTGTCGAAATAAAGATTCTTTCACTTACGTATAAATTAAAATCATTACTTTTTTCTGTAGAATAATAAAAAAAAAGAGAAAAAAGACTTTCTGAAACTGATACAAATGTAATATAGCTATGTATAGTAATGGTAATAGTTATGTATAGTATATATAAATTATACTATTTATTGCTATAACACCTTTTGTTCCTTGTATAGCTAAAATGCGATCGGAATGTAATTTTAGAAAATTTAAATCCGCCTTCTTCAATATTGAATGTATTTTTGATCTGAGCTGTATATTTCTAATACGACTGTTTACATTTTATATTATCTAACAAAAATCGAAACAATTTCATTATTTATTACATAGTATTCATATCATATGAATTGATAATAAATTTTGTTTATTATTATATTAGAGAAACTATTCTATATATTTTGAAATTTGTATAAATTTGTATAAATTTTTTTAAAATTGGAAATCCAATGTCGGAATTTTTAAAAAATTTTCAAATCTATCTTTTCATTAATTTTTAAGATCCCCTTTAAAAATTCAACTTTAATGAATAATGTCAATTGTATTCATAAACTTGTTATAAAAATTTGAAAATTTGTAACAATTTTTCCTCACACGTTTCTCTCTCTGTTAATAAAAAGCAATTATACATAGGTACAAAACAAACATAATATATAGTTAACATAATATAAAAATGATTACTCACTTATATAATAAGATATTGTACAAAAATTTTTTAAAATTTATGTTTTTGATAGTGTTTAAAGAAAATCATTTCCTCTTTTCATTTTTTTTTGAATGCAATAGCAACTTTATATTTCAGAATTGCATTCATTTAGCTTTTTGTTTCAAAATTATAATATCTCGTTTTTTGGGCACACACTGATCTTTCTTAATTTCTAAAAATTTGTATAAATAAAAAATTTTACAAATTCTACAAACTATTATTTAAATAGTTTTAAAAATTTTCATACAATATCAATTTTCATTGGAAATGAAATGTTTTCTTGCGATTTAATAAGCATATTTTTTATTTCAAAGTAACCCCATTTTTTCTTTATTAATAAGTATCTCATTCTTACTGTTATTATTCACAATTTTAAAAATAGTCATAAATACGAATTATATTTGCACGATTTATGTGAATCATTTTTATATATTTATCGTAAAATTAAGATGTATTTATTGTTGACATCTATAGTAGACTACAAACTAGTATTTCTTGTTGTTAATGAGTTTTCACTAGTCAAATGCCTTTAACACTGCTGACAATAACAAGAAATGGAACTATTTATCATTAGATATAGCAAAAATGTAATTCATTTATTATATTAATATATATGCATGTTTTTTCTCGATTTGCATGACACATTCGCATCTGATAATTCATACATATGCACCGTGATAATTTTCTATTGTATATGCAGCATATCATATCATATATACTATAATAAGATTCGAAATATTTATTTATAGTAAAAAAAAGTATTTGTTTTTTTTTATACTATTTCATAATTATTTAAACTGATTAAAATTTTACGTGAAAAAATGAATTTATAAAAAAATTTTAATTTTTCTTTATCGAATTATTGACATAAACAATTGATAAATCTTTTACTAGATAATAGTTTTCATTAAGAAAAATAATTTTTGTCTGAAAACTTTTTTTCTATCTCTATTTTGTGAATCATAACACAGAAGAATAGCCGAATTTTCAAGGATTAATTTTATATCTTTAGATTGAATTTGGATAGCAAAAAAAAAAAAAAATTCATAATATTTATGTATTTTTATGTATTTCATATTCTTTATGTATTTCATATTCTTAAAATTTCATAATTTTTTGAATTTCAGATCGGGAATCTTAGTCGTGATAATTGTGTTTGACCAAACATTATTATTATCATTAATTATTATTATTATACATGTTTGTAAGTAGAAGATATTGTGCGTTGATTTTTTTTATAATTTAAGATCAATAAAGAATAAAGTTATATAATAAAGTTATATGAATATAATTTTAAAATTTAATAACGTCTGCGATGATGACGTTATTGGCGAGACTAGTATGAGTGAAAACGAGAGAAACATTATCATAATTGTATAAATGATCTGATAATTTAAAAAAAAAAATAAGTATTACATGTAAATGAGCGTTGAGTAGATTGATTGTGATCTAATTGATATCGATTGATCGATAAATGGAATATTGAAATTTTAAAATTTAGAAAAATGCTAAATACTATTATTTAAGTGATATGCTGTTCAGTTCAAATTATATTTTTGGTACGGAATATATTTATTGATTTCTATCACTTGGTATTATGAAATTTTATTTTCTCTGTCTTAACCTTGATTTATATAGTGCTATCTGTTCATTTTAATTTACAAAATTATCATTAAATAGATTTATTATATTCGTAACAATGATCATTATGTAAATATATATATATATGTAATTGTTTTAAAATTCATTAATTGAAGAAGTACATTCCTGCATCTATCTATTCCATATCCAAATACAATCACTTAAAAATATTAGTATCCTTACATTGCAAAAATTTAATTTTTTTTATTTTTAATAAAATTATATATATTGTAATAAGATTATGTACATATAAAGAAATGAAATCAATGTTTGAAATTTCAATATATAATTTTTTAAATATATAGTTAATATAGTTTTTTAAATGTAACTTTATAATGTACGAGATAGAACAAAAATTTAAATTATAAGATATTTAGTTTTTTAATACTCTATCATCTTATAAAAAATATCTTTGGATAAAATTGTTTCCAAAATACTAAAGTGCTTGATTTCATTTCTTCAAATAGATGATTTTCTGTCGACAAAAAAATTGCTTATGCATTATGTTCTATATATATATATATATTCAATAAAATTAGAATTTTCAAATAAAATGAATTTTCTTGTATCATAAAATATTTATAAGTGATTGTATATATTTATATATGTTCAAATTATTAATTTTTTCTTTAATTTTAATTTTAAATTTTTTAAATTTTCAAATATAAATTTTATTTTGTAACATATTCATTTTCATAATAAAAAATTTTTAACAAATATTTATTTGTTGCGAATAAATTCTTTCATTTATAATAAATTATTTACGAATTTTTGTAAATACCTTTAAAGTCCTTAATCCTTTTATTATATTTGCAATATGTTTATAAGTGTGCTTATGTAAATTTCAATCGCAATCTGATATATACATTAAAAGGTTAATAGATTACTTCATTCAAATGATTAAATAAATTATCGAATAATAATTTATTTGATTTTGATACAAATACAAAGTTCTCTATTATATATTTTATTTTATTTTTAAAATTATATTAATCATTTTTTAAATTGTTATATATCATTTGTATTTCAAATAAAATATCCAACAATACGAAAAAATAATAAAATGATTCAGATAAAATATATTTATTGGAAGTCAAATTTTTGTGTTATTTTTTTATATAAAGCCTTAAGATATAAATATAAAATATAAAAATATTTAAAATTTTACAACTTTTATTCTTTTGAAAGACTAAATTCGTTTTTAAATTAAAAAACAGATATATAGATTCTGAAACGATGTGACTCGATATAGAAAATAATGGGGGTGCATTCCTTGAATGATTGCGTGATGTTGAGAGTCTATAATTTATGAATTCATGCATGTATTTTTGAAAGTTAAAATGGTTTTGAGCAAAAAATTCAATAATCTCGCCAATTTCTTCATATTTTATCGCAGATACATATATATTTTTGCCATTTCAATAATATCATAAATTTATCATTATTATTCGTTTAAATATCTAAGAATTCGTTTAGATGTCTAAGAACAAAAATATTTCATAAAAAGTAGTAAAACGGATTTAATTAATAATATGATATATTACTTATGATATATTATTAATATGATGTATATTATTATTTTTTTTCTATTGTCATAGTTTATCATTCAATGAATTAATTTTGCTGCTTATGTATAAACGAATTAATCGAACGTTCTCCTATAATAATTTTTAAAATAAAGAAAAAACTCAGGAAAAGATTCCGTGAAATTTTAAAGAAAAATGAATTGAAAAAATACTATTCTATTCAAGAAAGAATAAAAAGTTAATTGAAATATTGGAATCTAATTAAAAAATTGGAATTCAAATATTCAAAGATAACGATGTTAATATATATTCCTAATTAAAAGTTTTTGAATAATTATCATATTTGTTCCAAAATTATAAAAATTCAAAAAGTTATTATTATACTTAAACAAATAATTATTATACTTGAAATATTTAATTGATACTTATTATTTCATAATCTGTATAAATGTGTATATATACAATTTTTTTTTAAAATAGAAAACTAATTGCCTTATGAATTTTGTATACATGTGATGCAATAAATATATTTTGAAAGGAAATTGACATTTGTGATCGGTAATTTTCGAGATTCAAAAATTTCAAAATTTTAAAATTTTATATTCGAAAAAAGAACAAGAATTTTAAAAAATTTGTTTTTTTTGCAGTTCTGTATTATTAAGTAAATTGTTAAATATTAAATAGATTAAAAAAATTTCCATCAGATTATTATTTATTTCATATCACAAAATTTTGAGTTTAAAGAAAAAGAAATTTTGAAAAATTATATCTTAATATTTGGAATGAAAATCGAATAATTTTTATAAAGAAATTATTACAATAATAAAAGAAGGAAATAGAGAAGAATAGAATTGAAAATAATAAGTATTAAATTATTATTTTATAAGATATTTTAAATAATTTATGGTTTATAACAAAATCAATCGAAACTTTTGTATATATCAATATAACATTTCGTTCTGTTTATTTTATGCATGAAATACGTATAAAATATATGCTTTTACGTTAATTTAATAAAAATGAAATTCAATTAAAAATTAAAAAACTTTTAATAACAAAATGTCGTTCAATGAAAAAATATCAATGTAAATACATCGTTGATTACAAAAATATAAAAATACAAATTATAATAACTTTTGAAAGTTCATTAAATATAAATCAATTAATACAAAATATTATATATAAATAAATCAAATAGAATTTTTTATAATTTTTCGATTATTGGCGACATATTATTTAATCATGAATTAAAATAAATAAAAAAAATTCTTTTTTTCTTCAGAGCTATTGATAATTGGATAATTGATAATTGATTTGTCTGATCTTATTTTATCTAAGAAAAAATGCAATGTCTATTAATATCTATAATAGACATTTATGCAATGTCTATTATAAAATTAAAAATAAGTATTAGTTTAAAAAATTATTTTATATAAAGATATTTTACTCGATTTTTCTTTTCTTCTTCTATCATCGTTGTAAAGAAGAAGAATTCAGAAAGAAAATCAAATTTATTCTTTTCTCTCTTTACTTTAATTTTAAAATAGACGATAAAAAAGGAAAAGATAAATTATTCGCGAATAATCAATTTCAATGCGTAACTCATAAAAAAAAAGTTATATTCAATATTCGAAATACATATTTATAATGATAATTTTATAAAAGTAGTAATTACTAAATAATTTTCTAGTCAATCCTTGAAGTACAAAGTGCAAATACAATTTTTTAATTAAAAGTTAACCAAATTAACGGTAAATCTAAATTTATTTAATTTTTATTAATATTAATCGACGATTTCTAACAAAATTGACTCAATTTGGTATATTTAAACAAGATTGTATATTAAGCATTTAATTCAAGGTTTGATCATATTTAATAATATTAAGATATCGTTTTCTTTACTATAGTAAGTAACTATAGTAAGCTTACAAGGGACTTGAATCTATGTCATTTAGATTAAGTTAAGTTAGATTACCCACTTAAAAATATTATTGCTTCAGATTTTCGAATTATTAACAAATTCGAAATTATTTAATCAGATTCGAATTTGTATGTAATAATCCCATTATTATTCGCGAATAATATAAAAAAACCATTATTATGAGATGATCGAATAACTCAAAGAACATAGTAACATAGAATATAGTAAGAAATATAAATATTCGAGAATTATTAGTATCGATACTGAAGTACGAGAAATGTATATGAAAATATATATTTGTATATTTTGTATATACATTTGTATCTCGAATATACAAAGAACTTAATTCCATAATGCATAAATATTATTTATCGTACTATGCACCAATTATATTTATGATTATTGAACGTATACGTTCTTTCCGCCAATATTTAAGAGGAAATATATGAATGCAAACGAGTGTGTTTTTTGTATTTATAGAAAAACTATGATAATAACAAAGGAAGAGATATTATAAATTGTGTATATATGTGCATCGTTAAAATCGTTCGTATTTTTAACACTGAAAGATATTATCGTTCGCGAACTTGTTTATACGTTATTCGCGCTATCATATTTTAATGATAAATATATATATATATATATAATATAAAAAATATATAAAATATATATAATATAATATAAAAAATGTAATATAAAAAAGAATAATATGCAGAGAGAGAGAGAGAGAGAGAGAGAGAGAGAGAGAGAGAGAGAGAGAGAGAGAGATAATGAATGTCATTTCGTAAGCGTTTAAAGGAACGTTGAATTTGAGATAACAAATAGAATAAATCAAGAATTAATTGTAGTTTATACGAGCTCGAGAAACGATAGGAAAATAAAAAAGAATATTTATTTGTAATATAATTGAAAGATTGGTGTATATATATATATAAATAAATCATATTGTTTACGAAATGGAAAATTCTGGAGACGAATGTAAAATAATACATTCGAAATAAAAATTTATTATTTTTCTTTAATTGTGTGGTTTGTTATTTATCCCATTTTTCTTGATTTAATTATTACTTAAGAATATCTTTTATAATCATTAGTTATTTTTGAATAATTGATCAATTAACTAATCGTTATTAAATATAGATTAAAAAAATATCTAATAAAAATTAAATTAATTGATTATCTAGTAAAAAATCACTTAATATGTGATTATATTAAAATGTTTTTATAAATCTATTAATAATAATATGAACAGATAATAGAAATCATAGTCAAGATTATAATCGAAATATCAATAATTAATTTCCGGAATAAGATAATATTGAGTTATGTAATATTGTTAGACAAAACCGATATTTTATTAATAAATATTTACCAAATAATAACAAATATATAAAATTAACATATAAATATATTACATTAATATATAAAATATATAAAATATATAAAATTAACAAAATGGAATATGCAATCTCAAATAAATTGATCATAATAATTAATATATTCGTGAGACATTTTTGAAGAAGATAGATTCTATAAGCCAAAACACACTTTACTTTTATTAGAAAATTATTGATTAAGACTTTATTAAATCAACAACTTTATTAACTAAACAATTGAGGTTTATGTTAGATGAAGAATAAAACAAAAATAAAATGACACTATTCTATACTTTGTTTTATCTTATTCAAATAATATGATTTTTAAATCGATTAATATTCGATTTTATCGAATAATAAGTTATTTCATTCACAGGATATTTTCGTTGAAAACTCCATTTTCACGTATATACAATTCAATTTGGAAGTTACTTGGATTTTTTTGCACTATAAAAAAATAAAATCTATTACAATATAATAATAATAATATATCAATATATACTATTACAATATAATAATAGAGATATTTATATGTATATGTTTTCGAATTCATATATATAATTTTTGATAATTTCAAAAAATGAAGACAATCGATGATTTTATGAAACGTGTATAAAATAATATAAGGTAATATAAGGTCATTGATTCAATAAATTCGTCAAAATGTGAGTAAATTATTATCACATTTCATATCACAGTGACTCGATTAATTCATATGTTTAAGAATTGGTTATGTGACGAAAATATAAAAATATGTAAACACTGATATTGCTCTCTTCTATTGAACTGATTATTACTGATTCAATAAAATGATTTTAAATGATTATAACTTAATAAATAAGTTAATATTTTAGTCACTTTTATTTAGAATTATTCTTCCAAAAATATATATTATATATATTAAAACTTTATATATGTTTTTGAAATATATAATGTATTACATAATGATTCTCATTGAAAGTAATGCAAAAAAGAAAAAATTGTTAGGATCATTTGTTGATGTTGTTTCAGGATGTTATAAAATGGTAATATCTAAATTTTCTAATCATAATTCAAAAGAATACTTAACATTAAACGATTTAGAAATGTATTGAATAATTTCGATACACTCTATGATGCTACATGATTTATTTGCAAACTATCTGCAACTATTTATTGTACAATATTTTATTCATAATTATAAGCACTACAATTTTTGAATATAAACTTTGTCAAATTGGAAATAATCTCTAATAGGAATCTCTTTTTTCAGATTCTTTTCCATATGGATGGAAAAAGTAGAAATTTCTGCAGGTTAAGCAATTATTTTTGAAATTATATATACTAATATATCAATTGCTTGACACAATTTATTGCTGTTTACATCAGGAAAAACTTATCCATCAACGATATCCGTAAATTTATGACAATAATTTATTGAAAGTTAAAAAAACTTCCATTAATTTAAAAATTTCCCTGACTATAATAAAATAACAACGAAATTACAAATATATTAATCTCAAAAGCAGAAAAATTCGTATAATAAACCCTATAAATTATTCCTTAGCAAACACCAAGAAGAACAGAGAAGAAAAATATAATAATGCTATGATAGTACACAGATAGAACAAAGAATATTTTTCCAATCATCCCCCTGTTGCTGCAATAATTTCTCGAATGATTACATCGTTTAAATCCGATTCTTCGAAAAAGAAAAAAAAAAAAAGGAAGAGAAGAAAGAAATATAATAAAGATCTCTATCCATGCCGTTATTAAAAAACAATATCGATCAGAAAGAAAAACGAGCGAACAAAGGCGAGCGAGACAAAACGAGAAACCGTGAACGACCCAACCAATAAAATACATTTCAGACGCGTTAGAAATCCATTCATGAAATCGATTTTTATCCCTGCTCGCACTCTTTCTCTCTTTCCCCCTATATTTTTAGTTATCTATTTTTTTCTTTTTTTTTTTTTTTTTTATTTGGAATCACGTTTTGTTTGTAACATACAGGTTTATCCGGCGTTATGCCGTCGCGCGCGTGATACCGTTCGAAAGTCGAGACTGGGCCGTTAATTTACGAGTTTCCCGGAGGTATTACAACAAATCCGCGATCGAGGGACAAAGGCGAGCCAGCCGATTTTCATGCACGTGAATATATCGATTCGAAGTTTAGTTAATCGCCGGAAACTGTCATCCCCCTCGCGGGACACCGCAATTCCTCCTAGCTGGAGATTCCTGTAGAGGAAATGTATAGGGTGTATCAAATGTAACGTTATTGATAGTTGGATACGAGGTGAGAGATGCGGTGGATGTCATTAAGGGATTGAACGTGGGGATTTTGCTTCATTGAAAAAGAAAGAAAAACGTAGAGGGAAGATTTTGAAAATGAATTATATATTTTGTGTTATTCTAAAATGTGCTTCGTAGATTTTAGAAATATTTTTATCCTTTCTTCGTTGAATTTTTAAGGTTATATATATTCGTTTGCTTATCGTCAATGAGATTCACGCGATTAATTGCCATGAAATGAAATGTTTTGAAAAGACGATTGTTCTTATACGTAAATCTTTGTTATGAAGGATATTTGAAATAGTATTTGGAATAGAGAAATAGGATATATTGAATAGAGATTTGTGTCAGAGCTTTATTGTTAAGATAGATTTATGATAGAGTTAGCTACAGTGACTAGTTTTGACTTATTTTTTATTATTTTTGGGAATTAAATAAGAATTAATGTTTTGACATTACTTTTTTTATTATTATTGAATTGATCGTGCGACTTTTTCAATTTTTTAAATCTTTCTACTAGTCTTTTATTTTTCTTTTAAATTTCTATGATACGAATCTGGCCAATATCTGCACGTAAAATATTATTGTTATTTTATTTATATTTTTCAATATATTTCAAAATATAATTTAATATTTTTCTTGTTAATTAGAATTTTTCGTAAATGAAATATTTAAAAATTGTTTAAAAAAAAACAATGGAAATAAAAAAAGAATTTATTATTCACATCATGTAGGTTTAAAAAATTAATTATTATATTTCGATTAATATGCTTTTTTTTATCAAATATTATGCTATTATGTGCATAATTTGTTTATTACAAAATAATATTTTAAAAACATTATATAAAATATCAAATAATTTGCAAAGAATAAATAATGCATCAGTAAAAACTATTATATTATACAATAAATAATAGGCACAAAATTTAAAATTAATTTTAAATATTATGTTAAAGATACTGTAATATATAAGAGAATTTGCTCACAATGCAATATATCAGATACGTAGCATGAGACAAATTCAATGCACAATAATCAAATTCGAGAAAAAGTTGATCAAAATTCGAAATATACACTAGCTTTCTCATAGTACAACATATTTGTTATATATATTTACTATAAATCATTTATTTGCTAATAAATGCTGAAATTTTAAAATATAGTAATCGATTATTGAAATATAAATCTTCAAAATTGATATTTTGAAATTTCCCTCACTATTTGAGAAAGTTATTTGGGCAGTATAATATCTTTTTTTGAACTAAATAATTTTTGTGAAAACATTTTTTTGATTACTTTAATCCCTTGTGAAAATTCGATATACATCCAGTTAAACCAAACTCTTGTTTCATTTCTATGCATGCATAGAAATATTGTATACACACATAACGTCAAAATATGCGTCATGAGGAATGTAAATTGCGCCAATACGGCGACGATAATATTTCGTGAACATCCATTTAATGCTATATACTGAAGCGGATATTTTGTCGCATATCCTTTTATCTCATATGCGACATCATGAACGGAAAAGAACATAACTGTTATAATTTAATGTAGAGAAAGAAAGCCAAGGACACAATAATCGATATTTTATTTGACAACTAGAATCGTGTGAATTTTATAATTTCGTTCGAACTTTCTGTTGAATTATCATAAGTATGAAAAAAAAAATAGTTGTAAATCTGTTTAAATTTATAATTTTATTTCTCATTGAAAATCTGAAATGCCTTTTATTCAGTTCTGTTTCAATTTAACGATTACTGCATTATATTATATCTGCGCTTATTTAATCCAAAATAGTTGTCGATCATATTTCTCGTGTTCTCTAAAACGTTTTGCTATTTTTGTAATTTGATATTTTCTTTCGATTTTTTTAATGCTTTTTTTGTTTTTTAATTGTTTTGTTTTCTTTTGAAATTTGCTTGCGAGCATGATTTTTTTTTTTTGTATGTTTTCTATTTTTCTATTTTTCTCTCATCATTTCTCTTAAATTATTTTTTATTTCTAATTCTCATCTATTGTATTCATTTTGAAATATTTTTTAACAATTAAATGGAATATAATTCTTTCTTGAAATATATGTAAATAATAAGGAATAATTAGAATCAGAATATTAAAGTGAGAATAATATAATATCAAAATTGACTATATTCATTTTAAATAGAAATATTTAAGAATTTTAATTTTTGAATATTAGAAATAATATCTTAAATATATTATTAGTAATACAAAATATTAATATTATTTTCATTTGAAAAATATTTTTTTTATAATTTTTGAAATATTAGTGAGTATAAATTATTATATCACATAGAAACTTTTAATAATGATCTTTTGATGTAATTAGTTTTAATGATAAAGTACATGAATATAAATTTTACCATTAATCTAATTGCAACTTATTTAAATTGAAACATGAAAAAGAGTTTAAATAATAAATAAAATTATATTTAATTTATAATAATAAATAATTTAAAGATATAAAGAACGATCAATTTTTTTTCAATACTAAATATAAATTTGTATTAAACTTTAGAATAATTAAAGAATGAAATATATTTCTTTGATTTCTGTTCACATAATTGTTTAAAATCGTGAATCGAAAATTGTAATTTATATTTTTTAATTTTTATTATAATTAATTTTTATTATATTTTAATATAACAAATCATTAATATTTCGCTAATTATTACCATAATTTTTTTTTCAAAATCTTGGCAACATCAAGTAATTTTTCACGCTTAATTTTAACTCTTGATATATCAGTTTTATTGATTTGCATTATAACATTTTTTTCTCTCGCATATTTTCCGCATGCTTTCTTCATCAAATTAATATATATGGAAATGGAATACTTGATATAAATATGTTTTGACAAATTGAACTTCATATATCAAATAAATAATGGTTTAAATATTTTTGCTTTTCTTTAATTAATTGTATCAATATCAATTCCATGATAGATGTAATTTCATTTTGATTAATATTAAATATATTATATATTTTTATATATATTTTTATATATACTTTTTAGAATATAATAATAAACATGGAGATATTTAAGATGAAACAATTGTTGATGGTTTTTGATAATAATTCTGATTTTCAATTGGAATGTTTAAATCAGTTTTCATATTGGTCTTTGATGCAATAAAATCAAGAATGTCAGAAAAACAGATTGCAATAAATACCTCAATATTTTTCAAAAAAATAGATGTGGCGAATTTTGATAATATTTCAAATATTCATTCATTTCAAATATATTAAATATTTTTTAATTTTTGTGGAAAATATCGCGGCTTAATTGAATAATTTTTATCAAAGAAAACTTATAATTAATGATTTTTACGTACTATATTTCAAAATATGCATGGAAACTTTATTAAAATTATAATGAAACTTCATGAATGAAAATTAAATGAAATTTTTTAAACGAATTATAAATTTTATTATGCATAATATTGATCTCATATCCTTTGTTCAATAAATAAATTTTTCAATAAATAAATTCAAATTTGTTCTTTGATAAAATTATATAAATTATATAAACGATACGATATCAATCTTATGAATTCTTAAAGTTTCCGAAAATTGAATATTTTTGATAGAGCAATAATCTCAATTTCTGTTTAGGAAATTATATAATATGAATTCCTTCATATTATTTATTGAAATATAATAATGCCATTTCTCAATAATTGATAATTACTATATATATATTTAATAAAATTTGAGGTCATTATTTGTTTCGTGTTGGATCATGATGAGTTAAAATTGAATATATATCATATTAAATTCAATTGACAATATTCCAATTGCAATATTTGTGCGAATAAATAAATGCATGAAAGATTAATGTTCTTGCAATGTCAAATTATGTCAGAAATATTTAATATGAGAATCAGATTCCACAATCGCTTTTTAATTTTTTTTGCAATTTAGAATAAAATTAAACTCGATATTTTGTTTCATTTTTAATTTTTTTCATTTTTTTATTAAATAGGTAGAGAATGAATTTAAGAAATCTTAAGGACTTAAAAATTATTTTTATCCATTATTAATTAATTATTAATTATATTTTACGATTAATATAGTAAGAAAAGAGAATAATATACGTTAAAAGATTTTGAAAATATTTAATCTTATTTATTTTCTATAAGAAACACTAGAAAAGAGAATAATATATGTTAAAAGATTTTGAAAATACTCAATCCTACTTATTTCCTTTCAGCATTCAATCCTGGTTAAGTGCTAAGATATTATTCGATTATTTATAGAATTTTTCAATGAATAATTCTATTTTAGGAATTGGTCCGTAGTATTACTTCCCAAGTGTACAATAATACTTTCGAAAATATTCTATTTTCCGATTCTAAAATCGAATCCCAAGGAGACCTTACATCCACTTTTCCTATGCCAGTGAATAATGGTGAAATTTCCTCCAGGCTCTGAATACTTACATCTATGAATTTCTTAGAATTGTTGAAAAATCGTTTCTATTTTATATTGTAAAATCTATCGATGCATGATATTTTTAGATAATTATTATGAATATAAGAAAAGAAGTTTAAAAAAGTATTACACTTTATATCTTGAGAAATAATCAATTAAAAAATAATAGAATGAAATAATAAAATTTAGATTTATTTTGAAAATTCAGATTTATTTTTAAAAATATTCACTGTATTTTTGGTCAAAATTATATTAAATTATATTTTATTAGGATAGAAATATTATGTATAAAAAATGATTTTAATCAAATTTAGTTTTTATCGATTATATAGTATTTTAATCATCACAAATCATCAAAGAAATTACAATTATTTTAAAGAAATTACAATTCTCATAGTAAGGGATGTTTTATTAATTTTTTAATTTTATTTATGATATAATTACATTATTTATAATATAATATATTATATTTTGTATTTGAATAGAATAACAGGAAATTAATGATTCCTTAACACATAATAAAATATATTGAAACACAAAATAAAAAATAAACATAAATCGTTATAAACAAAAAAGATAGTTTTATTTTTTTGTTGGATTGATTTCTTATTCATGGATGAAAGTAGTTTTTCCAATAGCAATATCTCAGAATCAACAGAATGCTTAATATTTAACACATCCTTACAATATGATGCAGAGTTTTAAGTTATTAAAAAATGTTATTAAATATGTAAGCAGACATTATTAAATTATATTAATTTAGTAGAATCTATTTACTTATTCACACCATTAAAAAAACAAAATTATTCATAATTTTGTCATTCTCATCTTCAAATAAAATCAAAGCGTCAAATCATAATTATTTTGCAATATGCCATCATATAATTATTTTTTTAATAAGACTAATTCCGTCCTGTTTTGTTAATAATGTGTTATTTATAATTTAATTTCAAATGTATATATAAATAAAGTTAAAAATTAATACAATTTTAATACCATTTATCAAGATGATTGCATCGATGGATTCTTTAAGTTTAATCTTCGTAATGAGTAAAACAAACAAAAAAAGAAAATTGATTTTGAAAAATTTTTCAATATAGAAAAATAAATTTTTTTTCTTAGATTTATTTCTACCAAACTTCTAAAATTGATTCATAATTTGATGTATGCTTTCTATATTTTTTATATATACATATATAATTATATATATAAATCATATCATCTATCCAAATGTTTGCTCTCGCAACAGTAATATTGTTCTGATTTGGTGAATATAATCTAATGACTGTCGAAACCCTTCGACCAGTCGTTAATAAATATACTTCTTAGTGAACTATATATAAGTTACTCATGCGGAGCCCTTGCCCTATTAGAGAACAGGGTCTCTTACAATGTCGCTCACGTAATCTGACGGTCAGAGCACGATGTGTTCAGAAACTAATTGTCGTATTCGGACTACGACGTGATCACCATGAGATTCTATTTGGAAGTGACAATAGATAATCGTGTCTAATGCGGAAAAAACCTTCCTCTACCTTCCTGGTTCAATTGGGAGGGTCACAGTTTTTCAATGGGGAGCATGCCAATAACCAATAATATCGCGGACAGTGCTAAGTTCGATACTATTACCCAAGTTCGAGGAAATTCCTCTCTTGGGTGGTGATTTGATATACAAGATCTCAAGACAAGCAGGGGCAAGTCAGCACATTCCTTTTACAGGCTTCCTCGAATTAGAACAATGGCACGTGTCGTTAAGTCAGCCGTGTCTGGAACATGTAATGCTAAGATCGGCTCAGGCCAAAGTAGAAATATGCAATCATATGCCGACCAGACTCTCAAAAACAATCCTCCAGGAAACATTACTCTTTCTTCAGGTTGTTTAGAGGCTTGCTAGCCGTAAAAATAGGAAAGGATCTCTATGGGGAACAAATTTCTGTTATAAATCTCGTAAGCAAAGTGCACCAGATTTATAATAATTTTTTTAAAACATCCGAAAATATTCAAAGGAATTTTCTTTCAGATTTTTCAATTTTCAAATCCAAGATTTCTATAATTATGTTGATATATGTTAACTGATTTTATTAGAATTTTTATTTTTATTTATTTTCGTTGATTTTATTTTAATTGTAAGTTAAATTAATAATTGGAAAATATTTTAATGGAAATGATAATCGGAAATAATAGTAAATCATTATTTTTATAATATATATACATATTATTTTAAGTGATTATTTATGTAAATATCAAAAAATATGAAAAATCAAATAAAAATTATATAATATCGAACGAGATATATAATAATAATTGATCTTAAAATAATGTTGGAAAGTGTGATGATCGCAATTAAATTTTTATATAGAATTTTGTATGTTTTGTTATTTATTCTTCCTCTAATATTAAGACATATTCAAATATTTTAAGTTTTAAATTTTACTTTAATACATTTTTTAAATATTATTTACTATCCTTAACGTTATAATATATATATATATATAGAGTAGAAAAATCAACCATTTTGTTTATTATAACCAGATTTTGTTTATTATAATTTTTGATCAATATAGAATTATAAGAAAATGAATTGTTATATAATATGATGTATCTTTATTGTGCATCTGTATAACATATTAGCAATCAAAAATTGAATAAATGAAAAATTTCTAAATAAGTGGATTAAATAAGTGACAAATCAATATCATAGTCATCAAGATAGCTAGATTGTTTGTTAAATTTTTTCATATAAAAATATAAAAATTTCATATAAAAATTTTGTATAAAAAGAAATAATAGAAATATTGCAATCAATTAAATGTAATTGAATTACATTTAATAAATTGTCATAAAATTATGACAATATATAAAATAATACGTGAAATGCTAAAGAAAATGGAAAAACAATTTCAACACAGATTATAAAAATGCTTTTTTAATAAAGAAAGATATATTGAAAAATAGCTACTTTTAAATTATGCTACTTTAAACACGTACATATATAAAATCAATTCCTTTTTGAGTTACCATGTTGCACAAAGTCAACAGTATTTTTGTATAATACATTGAATAATGTTAGTGCCAAAACGTGTAAAATTTGAAAGATAATAAGCAACGACTTATGAAAAATATACATATAAATAGTGTTTTTCATACGACATTAACTTATAATATATAAAAATTCATAAATAAAATGTCTAATTTGTGTTTATAATTATATTTTATTTTTTTTAAATATAATTAGTTTATAATATGTAGAGATTATGTCTTTGACTTCGTGCTTAACCTAAGAAATAATTAAAAGTGTTCGAGTTTCAAATGAAAAAATTCGAATTTTTATATCTTATATTATCTGATCAAATATTTAAAATAAAATATTCATAAATTATTCAAAACTTTATTAAAAAAATTATGCTGGAAATAATAATGTGAATTATATAAAAATAAATTAATTTATAAAAATTAATTAAGCTTTTCTTCAAATGTATACACAAATTTCATGATTATTTTTTATTATACTGTTTTTTAAATTGATTATGTATATAGAATGTTAATATATTCATAGCTTTGGAGGATTGGTTCTATAGGTCAAAATAAATACAAAAACTAATCTATAAAAATATATTAAATTATAAACACATTTTATTTTCGTATTAAATAAAAGCGCGAAGGTGACAGACAGAGTGTAACGGAGACAGAATAACCTTATACAAATTTCAATTGGTTATAGCTTAATAAATAAATCTTAATCAATACTTTTATACATCAACTTTTTTTTGATCTCTAAAATTAATACTATTAAAACCAAATTATTATATTGTACGAATATATTATCCTATATAATTATATAGTGAATAAATAATAAATAAATAAAAAATAATATTTTAAAATAATATTTTAAAATAATTTATTATAAATTGGTTGGTTTTATTTTCTTATTTTCTTAAATAAAGCTTGATCAGATTCGTTTTCTTTTGAATACTTTTATAATATTCAATTATGTTATATCAATAATGACAAATTTAAAACTACATATATTCGTAACAAAGAACAATAATAATTTCAGACTTGCAAAATAAGCTGTTTAAAATTCAAAGTCCCAGTCCCTTGGATTATATTCGTTGATGACAAAAACTCATTGCCTTGTTTGCTCTCAATCCGTATATCTATTTAAAATAGAACTTTTTTTTTCCACAATTCGAGAATAAAGTTACACGTACGTATTTCGCGAAAGATAAATGCAATAAATGCAAAGTAATTCAAAATACAGTCATACATTTTTCATTATATGCATTTTTTTAGTTAAAAATTTAATCAGGTTGAGAATAATAAATTGAAAACGTACTCCTTTGAAGGTAAAAAATCTTTACCA
Source organism: Apis laboriosa (assembly GCF_014066325.1). Classification (NCBI taxonomy): domain Eukaryota; kingdom Metazoa; phylum Arthropoda; class Insecta; order Hymenoptera; family Apidae; genus Apis; species Apis laboriosa. The sequence continues at coordinate 1,397,164 of NW_025223220.1, forward strand.
GATTTTTACAGAATTGAAATAAATCAATTGTAAATATTATTATTTAATTATAAATTTATATAATTTCAAGAATATATAGATATATAGATATTCAGATTTTTAGTTTGATTAAAAATTTTAAATTTACGACGAATTATAAATATTTACTAATTAGATATTAATATTGTTTTCTACAAAATAATATATATTATATAAAAATATTTCTTTATACAACTATATTGTATTATATATTGTATATTTGCAAGATATATTATTAATAAAAATCAAATGATAATTCGATATAAAAATTTATCAAAAAAAAAAAAAAAGATTTTTTCGTTTGAGAATTTGTTTTCGAATGAATTCAATTTGAAAATTTTTCAAGTACAAATAAAATTGGCTATTTTTATAATTTTTGATTGAATAAAATTAATTATCATAGATTCAATAAATTATTTTACGTATGAAAATAATTGAAAAGTATAGAATAAAATTTAATTATATCGATCACATATCGACAAATTTTTTTAAATTTGATTTTCATAAAAATTAATTTTTAAATGAAAAAAATTTATTTTTTATTTTTTTCTTATTTTCAAATTAACCATTGTTAGAAGAATTCAATTGTATTCGATTGAGAATTAGATAATTTTAATTGTATTGAAAAATTTTATTTATTTTTGAATTATGTCAATTATAAAATATCAATATAAATAAATTTATAATTATTATAATTATTATAATATAATTATTATAATTTATTTAACATTAAAAAACGTGATTGCAGAATTAATATTCAATTTTAAATTATAAAAATTATTTGATTTGATTTCTATTCGATAGAATTATAATTGCGTCATTCCACGTTTAATAGGTTATTTTTGATCTCAGAAATTTTTTCATATATATTATATATATTTTTTATATATATATATTTTATATATATATATTTTTATATATATTTTTAAACTATGTAAAATTCGAAAAAATTTTAAGAAACATTTTATTTATTTTAAGTTTATTTAACAAATATAAAATTTTGAATTTTATAATATTTGGATATATTAATTTTCATAAAGTCAACTTGCATTTATGTATTATCTTAAATATTTATTGAGTTCAAATTACTTTTCTCTTAATCGTAATTTAGAAAATTTAATATATCCGAATATAATTTTTTTATTTTGAGAGAATAAAATTATAAAAAAAAAATTTATTTATAAATTTCTCTTAAATTTTATAATAGTCACTGTACATGATAAAGAAAAGATAAAGAAAAGGATTTTTTGTTTCACATTTTTTTGTTTATTATATAATAAGTTCTGTATGATTCGTTATATAACAAAAAAATATATAATTATATGATATTATGTTATAAAATATTTTCTCTTTATTTTTTTAATTTCATGCAATATATTTTGTTATATAAGCTATTAATATTCGATATCTTTGAAGAGATTGATTCTAAAAATTATAGCAAATAAAAAAGTTAATATTGTTGTAACAATTTGACAAAATATTTTTTTATAAAATTCTATTTGTAATAAAATATATTTTATCGTGACTTGATAAATCTTGAAAATACGCATTATTGATTTATAGAAAATTAGTGGATAAGATAGTGGATAAGATGATGGACAAGTAAATAAATAAAATCTGTGAATGAACAATGAATATTGGATATAGAATTTTAAATAATAAAATAATTAAATCTTATTTTATTACTAAAATTAATCAATATTAAATATGATATTTTTATATGACTATATAGTACCATAATCAATTCATTATTTGCGAATATTAAAGAAAAGATCAATCAAAAAAAATTATTTATTCAAGTATTAAATAAAAAATTTTCAAATTATTGGATATATAATGCATATAATAGCAAGCACTTTCACTAAATCTGACTCCATTTTTTTCTTTGAGAAAAACTGAAAGAAAAAGTGCACGAAGAATGATCTATCATTCCAGGAAACATGATGAATTATATAATTAGTACCTTATACTGTTGTTTCACGTAAAGAATCGAAAGAGCATCTGTAATTACTCACGTCGGAAAATGTATCATTACTAATAGATATCACATATCACTTATAACACAAGTAATAATTTTATATATCAATAAAATAATTTTATCGCATTATTGGTTTTGAAAATCATTTGAAAGGTATTTGAAGGTCATGATTAAGAAATACTCAAATATATTTTTTCACTCGTTAAAAAATATAATATAAAAAAAATATCAAATAAAAAATAATGATTTTGAAAAAATTAAGAAATAATGATAAAAAATTTATTTTCCAAGATATTTTTGATTTATTAAAATTTTTTAAATTAATTAAATAAATGGCACTATAATATTTTTTATATCATGAAAATATCATGAAAATATTTAGGCGAAATTCTTTTTATTGTGAAAGTTTGATAATTAAGAAGAAAGAAGAATATATCTATTATATAGTAAAAAAAATATTATTATTATCGAAATATAAAAGCAAGTTATGAAAAAATGTTTTGAATAATATTTCAATATCGCAAATAAAATATTTTAACTCACATTATTCTAATAAACATATTTAATCTAAAAATATCAATTAAAAATTATTCAATTTTTATCATTCAATTCAAAAATCGTTCTTTTCCTTTTTTAACTTATTCCTTTCCAAATTCTCATCAATGATTAAGACTATAACTGTAGTTTATCGTTGAAAAAATGGATTGGTTGAAAATTAATTGCAAATATTTATCAAAATTTTATTTCTGTCATAGGAATTATTCGAAGGAAAATATCGATCATTAGTCGCTAATACCGTTATTTCAACCAACCAAGTTTTTTTTTCTTTTTTTTTTCACTGGCGCTAGTGCATTACCCATATTGGTCGAAATAAAGCATCGTCATAACGTAATGTATTATACTTTCGAATGATTAAATTTCCGGCTACAGACATGCTTTCAAAAGAAAATCATAGTTGATTTCGTTATTCTTCGTTTATTCCGCTTGCGTATATTTTACAACGTGATTGGACGCTTTTCAACGCATGTACACGGTGTCTTTTATTCACAGCAAAATTCAATGGACTTGGCTAGTATTGTCGTGGAGTCAGGAATACAACAACCAGAGTATCATTTGCGGAACGAGTCGACGAGCCACGATTTACTGCGTGAATGCGGAAAGCGCGGAACGCGTTTGATTAAGCGTAATCTCCCGATGGGATCGGGAAAAAAAGTAAGATTAAATGCGGCAAGAGACTCGAGGTATTAATTCCTCTTTCCTTGCGATGGATCGTTTTATGCAGTACGTGATCAATTTATTGTTTATTTAAGTTTTTTCCTTGAATTAAATTAGTTTTGTTTAATTTTATCTTCTTTTTATTAATATTTTCGAATTTTTTTTTTATTACTGTATCAATTTGGATTTATTTTATCTCTTCCTTTATATCTATTTTTGTTTTCTCACTTTTGGTTATTTTTATATTTCTTCATTTTTTATTATATATTAATATTTATTATTATTATATATTAATACTGTTGTATTTTTTTTATCAAATTGTATTTATTTTTTTTTCTATGATTTTAGCTGTTTGCGTATTTCTATTTTACATTGGTTTTATTTAAATTGTTTTTTATTCTGTTATTATTTAATTTTGACTATTTCTGTTCTAATTAATTTTAATTTACTTTGATTATTTTTTTTTTCATTTTTTATTATTTTTTCTTTTTCTTGTTAATTTAAATTCACTTTAATTATTTCTTTTTTTAAATTATTTAAAATCGAGACTTTATTAACTTTGATATCTTTAAAAATATGTTGTCAAAATAATCATTCTAGACAATTTTTACTTATACAAAGTCTTAATATATTAGTAAGATAAAACTTTAGATGATCAATTTAAAAGTCGAAGCAAGTAAAAGATAATATACAAAAATATCGATTTGTTAAGATCTAAATAATTTACTTTTGCATTAAAATGAAGTAAATATAAATTAAGTCAATGGTTTGATAAAGATTATTTTTTTTAACTAAATGTAATTTTTATTTTAATTTTATTATTTGATGAATTTTTATATGAAACTTTTATATTTTTATGAAAATATTTTTCATATTATATATATATATATACAATTATACAAATGAAAAAAATTAATTTTTTAAATAAATATATGTATTTTTATAATGATATACAAACGAAAAAAAAATTAATTTCTTAATATATAATAAATAAACATATATATTTTTATAATACTATATATTCATTTAAATATTGAAATAATGAAATAAAAAATTTTATTGAAAATATTAATTATCGAAGATATATATTAAAGAAATTATAAACTACAAAAATTTTAAATTCTCTTTACAAATGATTCTGAATTATTAATTATCAATTTTATAATTGGTAAAAATATGTATTTTTTTTTTGACAAAAAAATAGGGACAAAATAATAAAATAAAACAAAAATGATAGTGGATATGTAAGATACATTTACTTTTATTTTAAAAACTTAAATCTGCGATTTTTTATGAGATATTTTTTTTATATGTTTTTTCAAACACGTTTTATTCATTTATATATGGTTGTTTATATGTTTTGTTCATATTTTCTATTTAAGCGATTTTTTTAACAGTTTTTATATGCACAGTTTTCTTTGCGTTTTATTTATATTTATAAAAGATTTTCACAGATTTTATTTTTTTTATTATAAATTATTTATTATATATTATAATTTTATTATAATTTTTTATTATATATTATATATTTTTATTATATATTATATACCGAAAATCAGCAAACATTCAAAGAATTGTTTCAAAAAATTTTACTTTGTTCATCACTCTAATATATAATATATATATAAAATATATGTATATATGTATATGTATATAAATATAAATATACATATATAAAATAGAATATATAAAATTCATGAAAGACAAAATAATTTATAGTTATCATAGCAATAAGAAAAACAAAATATTAATAAATAACTATTAATACTATTAATACTAATATTATTAATACTATTCTTAAAGTCTTATCTTCTTAAAGTCTATTCTTAAGTTAGTAAAAAATTACAAACTTCTATGAAAGTATTATGATGAAGAACTTAAACAAACATTTTTAAATAAATTAAGTAATAAAAAATTATGAAAATTTGAATTTTTATTAACCAGAATTATTGCCAAGCATATTATATCGAAAGCTTTTATAAAGCCTTAAAAGAATTTTGATTTTTATGATTTTTTGATTTTTATTCATTATTCGATGATATCTCGAGTTATATCTTAATAAGATATCTTTGATTAATTGTTAGTTGTAGGCTTATAAAATGTACAATATATAATAATAATAAGACGTAGTATTGAATTCGTTAAATCCAATATATAATATAATAATAATAATAAATTAATTATAGAAAAGAAAGTATGCGAAATTAATCTTACTTTTGATGCTTGAATCACATAGATTAAGTTCTTCCTTAAGATTGTAAATCTTGATAAATCACACTAATTTACAATTCTAATCGTTCGTCACATTAATCTAACAATATTTCAAATGGATTAATTTGAAAATGAATTATTAATAATGAAGTATTAAAATGATTAATGATGAATTATTAATCTTTTTAATAATGTAAATAAAATAATGTAGATTTCAATTAATAATTGAATAATGAAACAATTTTTACTATATGTGTTCACGGAGAATGATAAAATATGACATAAAAATAATTTTCAATAATTACACAGAAGATTAAGAGACATTTTTTTTTTGAAATTGCATATGTTGATTGATTTTTCAGTTAAAAAAAAAAACATAGATTTGGAAAGCATAGATAACAACAGTGAAAACAAATTATTATAAGAAATATTTTCTTTGATGTATGAGAAGAAATTCTTTATTTCAATGTAAGAATTAATGCTGGAAGAGCTATTCGGATTTTTCCATTGGACCAAATATTCAGTGAAATATCTGTTGTACTGTGTTACTAATATTTAAAAATACCATGTATAAGATACGTTTATCTAATGACATGCGATAAATTTATTTAATTAAAATTTAAAATACGATTCTGAATGTAATTACTTCAAACATTAATGTTTCGATTCAAATCAATAAACTCTTATGTACAAATATATGAATGTCATAAATTGCCACTTTAATATAATACATTTACTTACGTTTTTTTATTTCTTATTTCTTTTTTTATAATGTTATATCTAATAAAAATAAAATATTATAATTATATATATATATATATATATATATATTTTAACTTGGAATATATACTCATAACTTGATAAATGACGTCGAGTCTATTATTTAATAGAAATTTACAATGAAATTCGAAGATTGTTCAAAAAAATCTTGGAATTGATCTTATTAGTTATACATATATGCTGGAAAGGAATCATAACTCGATCTCGCTCCGACTGACAATAAATATTATCTTCAATATTATAATATCTTCAATATTCTTCAGTCAAGATTCTAATACTATATCTTTTTGTTGTATCAGAAATATTCTTTAGAAATATTCACATTAGAATTTGTGAACAACTGTGACAGAGGCAACATTAATATTAGAACAACCAAACCTGTCAAAATTTTATATTCTTTGTTTTATGATTATTGAGAATGTGAAAATGTTTTTGACAAAATTAATATTGTAATTTATTAAAATAGAAATTATATATCTATTTATTTTCATGACATCACTTTAATTATAATCATTTATATATAAAATAAATACTTAGATATTATAAATCAGTTGTTGTAGTAGTTGTTGTAGTAGTTGTTGTAGTATTGAATAGAATTGAATTGAATTGTAGTATTGTAGTGTTGAATCCATTACAACATATCTAAATTTACAAATAAATTTTTTGATTTATCATTTCTTGATTTGCAGACGAATTAACTGTAATCTGTTGACAATTGATTGAAGAGTCCACATTAATTGATCATATTTAACGAAATATTTGCAAACTATTTATAACTTGTATGCGAATAGCAAAAGTATAAACCAAAAAATCTCAGAAATTTTTTTATATTATAAATTTTTCGATTTTTAATAAAGAAAATTTACTATATGATTTCATATTTTCATAATTTAAGACTAATAGTTCATGTATTATTTATTACTTAAATTTGACTTAAATATTAATTCAAATCAATATAGCAATATTAAAAATATTTTTAACATGTATATATATTTAATAATATATATTTTTTAAGAATTTGACTTAGGTTTGGATTATGGATTATTAAATGTGAAATAAATTAAGTTTATAATGTTTGAGGAATAATTCTAATTCTTTTATCTATTTTTAAATTAATTTAGAATTATTTCATTTATTTTTTTTATATTTCTTTCTTTATTTTAAACTGTTTTTTGTTGTTTTCGTATTTTTATATTAATTTGAATTTATTTTCAGTATTTTCTTTTTTTTTTATCATTATTCTTGTATTTTTAATTAAAAAAAGTCTTTAATAATTGCATAGTTATTTGACTTAATCCGATCATTCATTTTTCTTTTTTTTTTTTAATTTTTGTTATTTTTATATTTGTCTATTAATATGAATTTATTTTGATTATTTTGTTCTTCTTTCTTTATTTATTTAGTTTATTTGTATCAATATAGAGATAAATATATTTAATTTATTTTTGATTGATTTGATTTTAGAGTGACAAAGTAAATGGCGATCGTAACATGAAAAATATTTAAAATTACTTTGATTTACATTGATTGCAAAAAATTCCAATTTTTCTTCAATATCGGATATTTTTAAGTTAAAATGGTACTTAATAAATTATTTTTAATAAATTAAGAATTTATTAAGATGTTTTACTCTTAATAAAATTTCAAATATCTCGAATCTAATTAAATATTTAGAATTAGTTAGTTCGAATTAATTAGTTTTAGAAGTAAATAGGCATCCAATAATCAGTTAAATGAATTGTTTAAGCTTCAATCAGATTAGTAAGCAATTAAATCCAAATTACTATTTCAAACAAGAAATAGTTTACTATTAATTGTAAATTATTAGTTGTTTTTTGGAAGAAATTCATTCGAATATTTTTGTAATTATGTTTTTTTAATTATTGAATTATGAAAAAAAATATATTTACATATATAATATATTTACATATTATTTTTAATTAAATTTCATAATATTTTGATAATTAAATTTAATAAAAAAATAGATTAAAAATATTATGTAACATTTTAAGAAATCTATAATATTAATTATACTAAAAAAAACAGAAATGAAATTTTTCATTATGATTTTTAGAAATAAAATATTCAACAATTTTCAGAATTATTTAAATTAATACCAGAAATTTAACATAAGATATATCAAATAAAATATTTGAATCGAATATAATACTATTTTCTTAAAAGCACTATTTATATACAAATTTATTCAACAAAAGCGTCACAGTCAATTTCACGAGAGTTTGTAATCTACCATTTATCAATTTTACCTTCGTGATAATATATGTAGATATAGCGATTCATAAAATCGATCATATTCTATGTTACAAGAAAATTCACCTAACTAGATAATTCTGATTTTAATAAAAGTTTGTGTGAATATAATGAGTTATACATAGAGCGTTTTGTTTTATCGATAGAAAATTTTTTTGAAGAGATAAAATCAAATTCATTTTACCATCTTTTCATGTTTTAAATGCAAATAATCTTTAATGCTTTTTTCGTTTCTTAAATATAATGATGATGTGAATATGATAAAATTTTCTTTTATAAAAATATTTATTTAACATTCTATCATCTTATTATAAAAAATTTCCATAAAATTGTATTTAAAATATTAAAAAATTGAAACTTTATGGATTGATCTCACAAGATACTTCAAATATACTTCCATTCAAAAAGATAGTATATGTATAATTTGCTTTAAATAGGCTCTAAAATTTTCATTAAAATTAATGAAATTATCTGAATTATAATTAAAATTATCTGAAAATTAAGTGAATTTTTTTGTAAATATAATATATGATCAATTTCATGAATCATTATATATGAAATAGAAATTAATATTGATTAATATTGATAATAATTACATTTTTAGAAAGTTCAAAAAGTAATCAATAAGTAGAATAAATAAGTAGAATAAATAAAAATATATATAATATAATAGTAATACGTACTAAATATTAATAAATAGGATATTATAATATTCCTAATTTCTTTGGAATCGATTCTAAAAGTCAACAGTAGTTGATATACGAAAATGTTAGTTGAACTTATTTATTAAGTTATAAGCTATTTAAGTTTGCGTTAAATGAAACGAGACAGTTGTGATTCAGTCTCAGTCACTTTACTTTGTCTCATTTCAGACAAAATTAAATTTACTTGAGCAAACTTAAATTGCTTATAATTTAATGAATAAACCTCAACTGATATTTTTATATACAAACTTATTATTACAATTATATTTGTTTTGATTTTCAGAATCAATATTTTAACTTTTCACGAGTATATTAATATGTATAATATCTATTAAATATACAATATATAATGAAATTAACAAATTAAATTTTATTGAAATGAATATGGAAAAATTAAATAGAAACAAAGATTTTTATCCTTTTTTTCTATATTTTTCTATATTTTTTTATATTTATATATTATATATCATAGTATATTTATATACTATGATATTTTATATATCATTTTTGATTTTATATATATTTTTTATTTTCATTCATAAATCATTATTATATTAATCACTTTTATTTTTTAATATTATTTTCCGCGTTTTTATTGCATTATAAGTATATTTGGAATTTATAAGTTTTAAGATCACATGGAATTATTGAAATCTTCTATTTCATGTTCTATTCTATCTATTGTAGTTATATGATGTTTATTAAAATATCTTAATGAAGAATCTCACGTATATAACTCGAGAACAGCGATGAATTTTAGGGTCAAAAATTTTGTAATTTATGTCGATATTCCTTTGTGTTGATTCGCGGTAATTAATCGACAGTGATTTCCATGGTTAATCGAGACTGGTGATGTGTAATGAGTTCGCATGGCCGTAGCGTGTATCGTATTGTTTGATTTTAATGGACAATTTATTGTGGCTTGCACGCGTGCCGCATTAAATCTTGATTTAACGTTTACACGCTAGTTGGTTTGAAATATGTTTTCGAGGGTTATGAGATTCTAACGATATACGTGATACGTATTGTGGACAGCTAAAGTAAAATTATTATCAGTAAATTGGAAATCTTTTCCTATCATTATTGGAGAGTTTTGGAAATATTTGTTAAAAGTGAAATATATCTGTGCATTTTAAAAATTGAAATTAACTGTCAATAATTTAATAAGATAGGATTGAATTGGTGTGAAAATCAATTTTGTGAATGTAGAAATAAATTAATTTACCATCATATATCCACATATCTAGTTTTATATGTGAATAACTTTATATAAATATTGCAAAATTTGTAATCAATAGTGAATATTTCTTTTTATCTTTTAAGATATTTGTTAATAATATTATCATTTATCCTTGTAATTTAATATTTAAAAAATATAAATATAAAAAATAAATTATTTATTGATATGTATTTACGTTTATTGATAACTTATTATTTCAAAAATAGACATTATTTTGACAGAATCGAAAATCAATATAAATATATATAATTCAAAATCAATATATATAATTTTCTCAATTCAATAAAACAATATAATATTTTATGAATATTTATGAAAATACATAAATTACTGTATAAGTAATGACTTTAATGTATAAATTTTCATATATGACTTGGATGATTTCAGAAAAATCATACAATAATTTTTTCTATTTTTTATTTAGAAAAAAAAATTGCATACAATTGTTTCTTTCAAAATTTTCGAAATATATTTTAATTTTATTTGAAATAATTTTCAGAAAAATCGATATCTACAGACTGACAGAAAAATATATATATTTCTGAATTACGATTTAATGATTAATTCATCGATTGAAAAAAAATTTGAAGAAAATTTTTGAAGAAAATAATAATTGTAATTCTCAATCATTGAATTGTTCAAAACTGGTAGTAGTATAAATGCGAGGCTATAAGGGAGATGAAAAGGTTAATTACGCAGAATCATTTATGTTTTATGAAACATTTGAGACGCACATTTAAACACGCCTCTGTTCGGGCGTATGGAAAATCTCTTATTTTTCCATATTAATCCCGAAGGAGAATCGTTATCGATTCGGAATACCCGCGACTGCTGTTTCGCTTTTTGTTTTGCCAGTATTAATATCGATATTACGATATTCGCCATGCACTTTAACAATTCGCTAACAATTCGTTTCGTACCAGTTTCTCATCGCGTGATATATTGAACATGGAACTCGTTTGCTCGTGAAAATTGTCCGTTAACTGAAAATCCAGAAGGATTCTCATTTTCTTTCTTTCTTTCTTTTTTTCCTTTTTTCTTTTTTTTTTTTTTCCTTTTTTCGATCGAGTTTCTCACGCAAAAACGGGCAAAAGAACGCGGAATATATTTCAATGTGAAAGAAAATCGGAACAATATCGTGTGAAAAGAATTGGAAAATAACTATTCCCGATCTTTTGTTCGATAGTACTTTTTCATTATGTAGGATAACGATGTTGTCGATGGCCAAAGGTAAATACTAGTTGTGAGATTTTCAATCTTCCCCGTGATAAGGTTTTCAAAAAAAGTATTGTATTATTTTCTATGTGTTAGATTGAAAATTCATTCTCTGGGAATTATTGTTTTTACATTTGTGAATTTCAGTTTATTTGAGTAAAAAATATAAAAAGAGTGTTTATTTTATTAAAAATTAATGGTAGATTTTCTTTCAAGAATAAGATAATGATAAATTCTCATTGAAAATGATTAGAAAGAATGTTAAGGAATATTTTCATTTTTATGATTAGTTTTATTCTTTTTTGTCTTTTTTTAAAATTAAATGTTAATAATTTTAAAAATATCGAATGATATTAAAAATAATTTTAATTTAAATTTATTTTTTCGAAGATATTAAATTAAACAAAATATTTAATCAAATCACATTCTTTGAAAATTACTTACGTAAAAGAAGAATCTTGTTTAAAAATCTCTTTATTATTTAAGTTTTTAGTTGTAAAAACAACTAGTAGTAAATCAAGTTGTTAAATCAAATGATTATTTCAATAATTTAGGAATAAATTAAAAATAGAACAGAAAATAGAAAATCGGCAGAAATCGCAAAATTTAAAGATTTGTAATTTTTAAATAAATATGAAATCAACAGAATGATGACTTAAACGCCTTAAAATTTCACGGTTTATATATCTCAATTTGAATAAAATCGAAATTTAAATATCGAAGTCTAAATATTTAAATTTGATCGATTTTACATGAAATTATCGATTGAAATAAATCAATATTTTAAATGTTATTCGTTTATGACAGATGATATATAAATAAAAAAATAATCAAAGACATATATAACTTTCAATATTCAAAAATTATATAACAAATTCTCTAAACAGAAAAATGTATGACATAACGAAATTAACTATCATATTATATCATCATACTAATACATATAATATCAAAATTTTTTTTTTTCATTATTCGTTTCAGTTAATTTATATTAACTGAATAAATTTTTATTAACTTAAATTTTTATTAACTTAAATTTATATTAACTGAATAAAATTTAATTTCAAATAATTTAAATTTGAATAATTTACAACGATCGCAAATATAGTTATTGAAATATTGAAGGATATCATAAATGTTTCGTATGACTATTTTTACCAACTTTATATCTAATCCTTTTCATTATTTTCTAAACCAATTTTGCAATTTTCTCGTTTTTCTGTTTTGACAATAGTATTCTTGAACTTATTTTCTAAGTTTTTAAATTGTTTTTATTTTGTTTATCTTCAATTATTAATATATGCGAATTTAAAATAAGAATTTTTAATCGAATTAATTTTTTATGAGATGACTGTACATGGTTTGATATCTTTTCATATATTTTTTCAGGAAGATATTCAAAATATCTCTATCATAAATATTTTATGTTAATTATATCTATTTCTTTTAAATAGAATGAACTAAATATTAAAAATAAATGAAGAATTTCAATGGATTTCATAAATTTTAAAAATATGATGACAATCTGTATACTATTGCAAATAGAAACACACAAGATTGAAATTAGATAGTATCATCCTATAAATAAAGAATAATGTTTAGTGCCGAATCAAAGAACAGTAAACCATTAAAAAAGTTTTTTTCCTATAAAAATTTATTTAACCAATATAGTATTCCATACCAAAATAATATCAATAATTATATATATATACAGTACATATATACTACTATATACATTACTGTATACATATATACTATATACATTATAATACTATATACAATACTATATACATATATAGTATTTATATACACATAATACAAAAGTGGTTTAAAAAAAATCCTTATGAAAAAATGTAATAATGACAAGACTATTATGTTTTTTGACCACGAAAAATTAGTAAACATAATAGTTTAAAATTTTTATATAAGTATTTTTTCATAAGTATTTTTTTAACTATTTTTGTATTTTGTGTACATGAGTACTGTATATGGTTTATGTATTGTTAGGTATTAGGTATAATTATTGATGTTATATTGGTATAGATTTTCCGACAAGCATAACAATTAATATCTTCTTAGTTATGCAAATGCAATTGAAATATATTAAAAGAGGATGGATATTTATTTTATTTTATTTACTTTTTACATTACATACTTAAATAAAGATTTAATAGCATTTTAATTTTCAAAGATATAGTTAATATTCATTATGCCCTCTCATATTAGAGAAACTTTTCTTATCTTTTTTTGTAATAATTTCACAAAACTTTATTTTTCGTCTATAAAGAAAATAAAAGATATTCATATTGAAATTATAGAAAATTATGGATAATAATGAATTATATTATATGCACATACATTTCCTATAGGAATTCATTTAAAATATTTTATATCTAATTCTCCATTACTTAAACAAAACCAAATTTATTTGAACTCTTATGTTAATGCATAGTCAAAATCGCATAATTTAATAATAATATAATAATATAATAACGATATAATAACATAATTTTAAAATATTATTATGAGAATTTACAGATTTAAAAGCATTAATATCTTATATTTCAATCTAAAATAAATAAATATTTAACTATATTTCTAATTTTATAAAATATACAATATGTCCAGGTATAATTGGATACGCTCAAATATTTGAAAAAATAAGAATGGTACGAAAAATGTTTCTTGCAAGAATTGTTGGAGCATCTAAAAATATTTAATTGAATATGCTGATAAAGGAATCATATTAAAGATATTCAACAATTATATTTATTTAGAAATAAAATTATAAAAAAAATACAGAAATATGATAAATACATTAAGTAATATTAAAAAAAAAATTAAGAAAGAAAAAAAATAAATAATAAAAAAAAAGCATTAGGATATAGTAACAAACCATTCGAATATTTGTTATAAGTAAATGATATCTATAGATGCACTCGAATAATTTTGTAAATTATAAATATGAATCGTAATATATAACTATAATATAAGTTTAGAAAGTTTAGAACAAAATATTAATGTATTAACATTATCTCTAATCGTTTGAAAGATATAGCTTGTTCCAATTTCATGGAATATTCTATATATGAGAAGAAGAAAGTTGTTCCGTTTAATCGACGATTCGAATCACTGTGTCATATTTCTCGACTATGTATGAAATATAAGATCGCATCTACTGTTCTTTGTTTAATAAATAGTAATATTTTGGCAAAATGAGGAGAATAAGGCAAAATAGAATATTTTAGATTATATTGAAAAAAGAACAGAAAATAAAAACAATATTTGTAATAGAAAAAGTAGAAACAAAGAGAATACAACAAAGTAATATTTAAAATTTACCGACAATACAAAAATATTTATTAATCAATTCATTTATCACTCAGAATTATATAAAATTTTGTGAATTAAATACTAATCGAATAATATATATCAATATAATACCTTTCTTAACAAAATGACATTTTATTCGAAAATTTGTTTCGAAAAAAAAAATAAAAAATTTTTGCAAAGATGTTGATCAATATTTATAAAAAAGGAATAAAAAAAACAAATATTATTATTGAAAAGTGTAATGTCGAATTATGCATAGACTGAATCACTATATTATTTATCATTATCATTTCTAAAATTAGCTATTTATGTCAGATTCTACAGTCTTCTCTCCATCATCTTCGCCAAATTAAGTAATAAATAATAAAATGAGACACTCCATATAGTACAAGATAATTACAAGATAATTAAAAATTAAAAATTATTTATAATTTACTTAACAAGATGCACTCCATGTTTCCAAGATTTTCTATATTAGTATTTGATTAATTAGTTTTTAATATATTTTAAATAAAATAAGTGAATAAATCTCATATTATATAAATCTCATTTCCCTACACTTTCCTTAATTTCACAAAAAAATCCATTCCTATTTTGAAATTACTTTTTTATTTCATATGATATGAATGTAAAAACGTACTTTTACTTTGTTTTATAATATATTATACAGAGTAGACCACCTAATGTAATTTAACATTAATTATTTTGTTATTAGTGGACCAATGAAAATTTTTTTATCATATGATTTCAAAAGAAGATTTTAAGTTTCAAACTGATGATATTCGATTTTTTTTTATGTTTTTCTATGTTTTAAATAATCGACTCTATGTATTTAATATATATATATATATATATATATATAATATTATATAATTATATATATAATATCATATTATATAATTATATATATAATATCATATTCTATGTATTTTTTAATATATAAATAATAAATAATATATAATATATATACAATATTAATTTGGTTTATTGTTAACTCGTTCAAATATTTCAAAAAAAAAAAAAATATAAATGACACGAAAAAATATTTAAAAAAAAAATTATTTGATATACATATTATAAAAATGTTATAAATAATGTATATACTATATTTCATAAATATATAATTTAATATTATATATATTACACTATATTTCATAAATATATAATTTAATATTATATATATTACATATTTTATCAATATTTTAAATTAGATATTTATAAATTATGATCTATTAGAACTAATTATGAAATTCAGAATTATAGCCATGACTTTCATGTAAAGCAGAAAAAGGGTCACAGGGGGTGAGACCAAATTGCGTGCACGTACCTTGTTCTCTGCTTCATTCGTGTTGTTCACGACCAAAAAGCCGAGAAAAGCCTTGCCTACGAATGGTTCCAGTTTCGTTGTCGGCTAATGAAAATTAATAGCGTCGCGTCCAACAGGATTTAAAAATCGCGCGAACAAGAGATGAAGGGTGGAATCGTGATTTACTAGTCAGATCCGAATAGCTTGTACTCAGTCGTAAATAAAAAAATCTGGATATCCTACGAATATTCGACAACATGTACACAGTACATCCTCTATCTTACGTGAAATTTTGGCATCCACCATTATTTCTGAAGGAAGATCACTTTTCCGAAGAGAACGACCGTAGTTATAATGCGCACAAGTATTCTATGGAACTTGGTAATCTTCGAAGAAAGTGCATCCTCTCTTTTCTTCTCTCTAAGTAATATAAAACGGTATGAAAAGTTAAAGTTTCAAGGGATAAAGTAAAGCGTGAAAGAATAATCTGCAAGGGCATCTGATTATACGTATTTCCTATCTTATTTTTCAAAGAAATTTTTTGTGGAGAATTTTAATGCCAAGAAGAAGAGTTAATATTTTGAGATTATGAAATAGTAACTTATTAATTTAATAAAATAATAAAATTAATAATATTTAATATAGGGAAAAGTTAAAAGAAATAATGGAAATATATGTATTTGTAATAGGATATATAATTATTTAAAAATAAAAGTAATTATTTATAAAAAGATCCTTCTTTTCAATTTCTGATGATTTTAAAGTATTTTGTCGACATTCTGAATAATTTATTCCTATATATCATTATTCGATTTTCGTTTCAAAAAGATATTTGGAAAAAGTTGTCTATAATTCTACAATGAATTCTATTTATAATTGCAGCAACCTAGTTAGTATCGCCTTAGTATTGATTACTGAAACCTCAAGATGGTTGGATACAATAAATTAACCCAAATCTAATCTCATTTTCTGTTTATAGTATATAAGTGAGTATTGATGCGGATCTTTTGGATGAAAGCTCCATGTGTAATAATTTGAATTAATTATTAGATTTGAATTAATATTATAAAATCTAATTAATTTAATTTAATAATTTCGTCCCTAATTTACAAATATAAAAAATATCATGTATAGTATCGATATGTATTTCTGTTTATAATTCAGAAAATTGTATGATGATAACATGAATAACATTGTTTAAAATGTTGATCTTGATAATATATTTTAATATCATCGAAATCGGTGAACAAGATTTTTCTAAATAATTACCAAAGTGTATCTTCCTATATGAAATTGTATTTATTTTATAATTACATTATTATAATCATTCCTATTCCATTTAATCATATTAATTCAAAATTGATATAATATATATATATTAATTTTTTTTACTTTATCGAACTAAAATTTTTCATACTTTTTTATTGGAGTAGAATATTATTTTTAATTTATTTTATTATTATTATATTGATTAAATTTTTTTATATATACCATATATATCATATATATATACGAATATCATATATAATTCTTTTTTTAACATAATAACTGAAAAAATTAACTTTTTAATATGTTATTATTTTTATGAATGAGATAATTCATGAAATATAGAAAATTTAGATACAGAAAAAATGATATGAAAGAAACATGTATTGTAAATTTCGATGATCATCTTTTTTTATTATTTTGTAAACATTCGTGTATGTGCATTTGCATCCTGTTAATCATTGTTGTATCAAGCATAATAAAAATATAAGATTAAATTTTTTCATCTAAAGTAAAATTTCTGATAGTTTCTCAAAATGTTTTGTGAAATATTATTATAAGTAACTAATTTCTCTCTTACTACATCTAAACAAGAATTTATTCAAGAATAATAATATGATATCTTGTCTGATATCTTTTATTTAATATTATACTTATTATTGATTACATTTTTCATTTATTTGTCAAATTTATGAAAAGATTACTTTCACATTATTTTCATAATTGTTCTTTCCAAAATTTTACTTTGAATATATATCTATTGTGTTAAAAAACTTTTATTTTGAATACTTTTCCTCTTTTTTCCAGTTTAAATATGCCACGTAAAAAAATGAGATTGCGTTAATGCATATGAAATACAACGATAAATCAAATAATAAAAAAAATTCAAAAAAATCAAATGCAAAAAAAATTTAATATAAATATATGTATATATAAATTATATTTTTTATGTATATAAATTATATTTGTAATGTTAGCTAGACTTGTTAGACATAATAATTTAAAAATTAATTCATTAATTTATGAATTAAATATTGATAATAAAAAAATATTTATCATAGATGAAGAATTTTATCTTTTAAATTATTTAAAAATTTCGACAAAAATATATTATGGATTAATTATTATTCAAGTTAGAGAATTGACATATGAACATGTTATATTTAATAAAAAAATAAAAAAAATTTAATCCGGATTGGCTCAAGAGTTTATTAAAAAAAAACAATATTATGTTGATAATATTTATGTTAATAAAATAAATTCACAACATTATTTTGATACCTGAAAAAAATAATAATTAATGTTATTCTCTTTTATTATATTATTTCTTTTATAAATGTCGCTATCACTTTCAATATAATCAATTTATAAAAGAGATAAAATATATATTTTTAGAAAACGAAAAAAAAAGATACGTAAATATAGAAGAAACTTAATTGTACTACGTATATTTAGTTTTTTGAGCTTTCCAATGTTATCAATTAAGAAATAGTTTTTTTATATCTTGTTCGAAACAAAAATGTTATTTTTGTGTTACTTTTCCTCTACTATTTCTGATATGAATAGTCATATGATAATTATTTAGATTTACAATTAAGTTTATATAGACTTATTTTTTTTTTTTTGCATTTTTGCATTAGATAATCCTAGAAAATTAAATCTTTAAATGTATTTTAAGATTCTATCAATTTGATAATTTTATTTAAAATTTCGAATTCAATTACTTATTTGTTATATTGTTTGTATAAGAAATGTTGGATTTTATTAATTATCAAATATCAATTCATTTACATTTTTAAATTTATTCAAGAAAATTCATCGCTTTCAATCAATAATGTAATGGAATATAGTAGAATGATTTTCATCATTATGATTATTATACATTTATCCTCAAGGCTGTTATATCAAAAATATTTCTTCAGAATTTACTGAAGATACTGAATGAATATTTAAATATATTTTTATTTGAAATTATCACTTATCTTAAATAATACCTTCATTTATATATAATTATTATAATTGTTTTTATCTAATTATTATTAAATCAAAACTACTTTCAAATTTAATATCTTATACTTTTACTTTTTACATACACTTACTTAAGTAAACACGACTTACTGAAGTCGTTTATGGCAGGTTTCAATGGCATTTTTATTCAATATACAATTTTCCAAACGAATAGCACTCATTTAAACTCTTACAGCAAGATTATTTTAAAATTAATTGATCCTATTTCTTCGGATAACTTCTCCTTTAAATTTAATGTAAAATCAATATTTTATATAGAAATATTATAATTAATTTAAATAATTTAAGAAAAAAATTAATAATATAATTGAAATTCTAGAAAAACAATAATTATAAAATTACGATTAATATTATTACACTATTTCATTTATAAATATATTCCGTTCAGTGTAATCAATTTATGAATAGACAAAATGTTAAAAATATACTAAAATTTGTTTGAATATTTTTTTTAGTCATTTAAATTATGGACATATTTGTGATTCTGATTGTACAATAAAATGTATTTAATTTTGAAATATAAAAAAAAAACATTTTATAAATTTTTTTCCATTTTTCAAAACAAATAAAAATGTTTTATTTGTATATAATAATAAAACACATATATTTTCGATTAATCTCTTACAATTTAAATTTTTATATTATCTAATTATAAGAATCAATTTTTGTCATTTCAAGCATCAATATTAATGTTTTATAAAAATTGTTACTCGACAATTTTTCAATTTGTTTTGCTAATTCATTAAAGGTATATATCGATGTCGTTACAATTTCGTCGCAAGAGGGCAGATATTTGAGTTTCAAATAGGGACGGAAGTGTGCCGATATCTGTTACGTAAACTTAGTTACAATCTAACTCTACTTTGATCACCAGCCAAATTAATATTGACCAGCTAGGTCAAATAAGATAGAATTCGCAAGATTGAAGATACACCTTGTCGAACGTAAATAAGAATGCTCAGTCTATTTATATTAATAATTAAGCTGAAGCAGTCGCAAAATATACCAATGAAAACTGTTTTTTTTAAAACGTACTTATTTTTCTTAAAGTTCAGAACCAGGAAATTTTTATTTAATTAAATTAAAATAAGAATTAATTAATTGAAATATTTTATTTCAAAAGGTTATTTTCAATATTGTTATTTAAGTAATAATGTGATATTGATTAATTTTAAATAATGTATAATCTTGTTTTGTTATTTTGAATTTGGCAAAAGGAATAATCATCAAAATAGTGCTAAATAGAAATTTTGACATTGTATTATAATTATGAAAAGAAAGTGCAAGTACAATAAAACAAGTTATTAGGTCCATTTATTATCATTTATTAAATGATATTTATGAAATGCTTCAAGAATTTTCTTGAATAAATTTAATCTATCATTTTGAAACAATATTTTAAGAAATGTCATTTCAAATATATTTAGATTTGATTTTTAATGATTTCAAAAGAATCTGCGGAATTTTATTTGAAAATAATAAGAAGATATAATTGAAGAAGATAATGAAAATAATTAATTTTATATTTTTATATATTTTTTATTAATTTTATATATAACCATTTTTTCCTAATTATTTTATATTGCATACGTATATAATATAAATAATATATAAACATATATATAATAAATAATAGAAAAACATAATTTTTGTATTATTATAATATAATTGTTAAAATAAATTAATATAATTTAATATAATTCAATATAATATAATTATAATTTTGTATTATATTAAAATTTAATTTCACCCATAATAAAGTAATTTTATCCCTTAAATTGAAGACACTTTAACTATATCATTTTTTGAGTTATATATTATTGACATAATTGTTTTATAAACACTTATAAAAGTAATGAAAAAAAAAAGAAGAAAGAAATAAAAGAAAGTAATTATTTATGTGTTAAATACAGAAAATATATCATATAGATAATCCCGTAGTTTTCCTCATTTTTCTTTCAGTTTATTTGGTTCTATTTAAAATCTATATTATAATATTAAAACGAAAAATTAATCGAAAAAGAAAATGAAATATTGTGAAATCGATAATGGCAGCTGCCGAAAACGATTTAGCGAAAGCAAAAGCAAATGGATTAATAAAGAGAGTTACACAAGTTTTAATACATGAGTTAATTGGATTACGTTTTAATTTCGATCTTCGTCAAGCATAATAAAATCAAAACTTTACTAAATATAAAAGTTTGTTAGGAATATAAACTTAACTCAAAAATCTTGTTACGCAGTATTATTATCCCTTACATTCAATCTAGTTGGAAACAATGTTTAATCATCGATTGTTTCTTGACTAATAAAATAATTTGTTATAACTTTTCTTCTTGATATTTAATTAAAAAAATTTATGGTTATATTTCATGAAAATAAATGTTAAAATTTGATATTTCTTTTTTAATAAAATATATTTTATTTTTTCAAATCAATTTCAAATTAATTTTGAAATGAAATAATAAAAAATTTTAGAAAGCTAAAAACAATAAAAACAAAAATTTTTCTAAATTTTTTTTAATTATAAATTTTTCTAAATTTTATAAATTCATCTACTACTTTTTTTTTAGAAATTATTTAAAAATCAATAAAATCTTTAATAATAATACTTAAAAATATTCTCGAAGATTTAATAAAATACCTATACAATTTTCGATAGAAATCTCTGAAAACCATTTTCAAAAGTACATAACAATCTTGATACCAATATTCCAAAAAATTTCTCCAGAAATTATTGAAAATGATATATAAATAACAATATTAAAAAGGAAATATACAATAAAATAAATGTTTAATAAATAAAAATTCCAATCGAAAACAATTCAATTTCTCTGCATTTCAATTCTCATTTCCTATCGAGCAATCAAAATTCTACCGAATATCTGGAACCATAATATTCGTTCAGTATCAAGGAGACGTTCAATAATCCGCAAATGATCCATGCCAAGAATATCCGAGGAGTCCTTCACTATTGACAACTTGTGACGCATTTTCTAGAGTTGATTTTCGAAGGAACGAACGAGGAAAAATAGGTCAAGGCGCCTCTTTTTAAAGGAATTTTGATGCTTGGTATCGAGAAATGTATGTCAGAGTTAGGAATAACTTCAATGGCGAACGACCCTTTATAATTCTCCTCTCAACGTTGGTAACCCACTTTATGTCAGTCATGCGAACAAGATCATTCGCCTAATCCGATGATATTCAATTGTTGCATTATTGCTAAGTGTCATAATTTCACATTGAATAGACATATGATATGAATGGTTGATTTTGATAATTAATTATTTCTCAAATTTTATTTTATATTATTTTTAAAATTATTGAAACAAGCATTTTTATTTTTATTAAATTTAAATAGTAATTAAGGAGAAATCGTTTGATGAAGTTTAGAATAAAGAAATTCTTATTGTTTATATCAATATATTTTACACTTTTTCTCTTTTCACATTAGTTTTTCTTGAAAAGATTAGAAACAAGCGTACAATATATATATATATATATATTTGTGCAAAAAGCAATAAATTATAAATATAATAAAGAAATAAATATGTAATTTAGTCATTATTCTTCTGGATTGGCAATATACATTTACATTATATCTGTATATATAATGGAATAATCTATTTGATAATTTAAAATAATGTATAATTTTTATAGAAATAATAATAATATAGAATAAAATTTTTAGAATAATCATTTGGTTTAATTTACGATACAAATAATTTTTTACATATCAATGCATCGCAAAAGAATTTTTTATAAGAATATTTCCTGTTCGATAACAAGAATTCATATTAAAGAAATGACACAGCATAAAACGCGCAGTTTATAAATCATCTTAGCTTATTAAGTTAACTCATACTTATATATACAATATATATATTGATTGAGTCTCACAGAGAAACAAACATACTATAAAGCAACGATCATACGCAAGAACCTAATTCCTCTATGATTTCAATGCCAAAAATTGGATCTAGAATGATGTTTATCATCAGTTTATATGGCTTTGTAGTGGATCTTGACTATCAAGATAATCCTCGAGATGGTTATATAACAGTTGCTCCAGTTGCAGTTTATATGGTCCAGTTGCAGTTTGAAATTTTCGAGTTGAATTACGCAATAGTTTTATTATGCGTTAATCGAATAGAATTTTAAAAGTAAGAATTTCTAAAAAGATTTTTCGAAAGGAATGAGATTATTTAGGTTACGCTATTTTTGGATTGTTTAATCAATCTACTAATCTCTATTCTTTTTCCCTTGATACATGAGGCAAAAGAATACAAAGGCAGAACAGAAGCTTTTAAAAGCTTAACATTTTCCTTTTTGGAAGTCAAAAAATACGAGTTGAAATTATAAATAAAATTCAAAGAAACATAAAATTCAAAGAAACATAAAATTCAAGTAATGTAACATAGACCGGTAAGGTATTGAAGAGAAATTAAACAAACATAATACAGTATAGATACAATCACTTTCTCAGTCAAGTCCACAATACAATTAAAAATACATTCATTCGACAATCATAAACATCACAGTTGAAATCATCAATAACATGAAAAATGCAGTATTTTTATATTATAATTTCAATATTATATAAAATACATAACAAAAATGCTAACAAACATTGTAATTTAAATAATTCTGCAAAAAATTCGTTAAAATTTTAGTATATTTATTATGTACAGTATAACCGAAGAAAAAGAAAATTAAGAAACTATTAAAATGAAATTAATAAAAATTTGGTTAGAAAGATTATGCTATTTTTTAATATCTGTTAGTTTTTAGTGATTTTAACTTATTTCTTTCATATGTTCGTAATATTTCTTCTTTTTTATAAAATAATATCTCTATACCAGTGCTTGTTAGTATGAAATTTTATGTAAATTTTCATATACATCGTTGATTAGTGATATATCATAACATAATAGAATTTGAAACTATTATAAGTATAATAAGATTAAAGTACTAAAACTGGATTCATATTTAGATTAAAAACATATATAATATATTTTTATTTTTTTATTTTCTTATATATTTGATTTATATTATAAATTTCTTGAAAGAATTTATATGAATTTTGAATATAAAAGAATTTATATAAATTAAAAAAATTTCTAAAATATTTTTTAATTATTTTATAAAAATTTAAATAAATATTGTAATATTGTGTATATTTTATTGTTTTAAATCAGGTCACGTTCAATAATTTGTAACAATTTAATATTATTTGATAAAAATTTAATATTTTATGAATTATAATATAGTATTATGTCGTTTTTTATGAAAAAAATTATTTCTTACATTTTATGTTTACGTGGAAAAGCAAGTTTTTAATGTATAATATTTTGAAATATATATAATATTCTTTCTCATTAACATATTTTATTATTAATTTTTCTGATTCAATTTGATTTTATAATTCTTAATTTTTCCAATTATACTTAATTTCATAAGCTACTTCTAGAAATTAAATAATTTTTCTTTTTTTTCACCTTGTTCATTAACCTAATAGCTTTTAATTCATAGCTATATAATCTAAATCTTTAAATGATTCCTAAATAAAAAAAAATTTTATATTTAAATTTTTCATTAATAAAACTTTTTTTAGAATATTAAATATGACATAAAAAATATTGATCATAAATTAAATTATCATTCATTTTATATTTTAAAATTTATTCTTCATTTCGTTGTAATTTCTGTTTTCTAAAAAAATTCTATAAAATAATATTCTTATATATGTTTTTTTGTTATTATGTGATGCTATTCATCAAAACGATCTTCTTTACATTTTTGAAAAAAGAAATACTATATTGTAAATCGCATGATTTATTATTTACAATTTTTCATGCTTAATTCCGATCGTTTATCTTAATCCTTTCATCTATCAACGATCTATCGTGATCTATCAACGTAGCTTAACACAATTTATTCGTTTTCGCTTCAGATTCATAACAAGATACACTCTATTTGTTATACCTATCTTTAATATACTCAAATTTCTCTGTCAGTATGATTCAGAAATTCATTTTTTTTTTGCTCAATGTGTTATATTATTAAGAACGTCGAATAATTTGTCCCGATTCTTTTCTTGATTCTTCAAGCGGAACATATAGTAATAAAAGAAAAACTGACAAATAAAACTTCAGTCTGGAATACAAATACATAGTTTTCAACAGAAAACAGTTGAACAGGAATACAATTTCTTTTAGCTTTCTATTACTTTACATCCTTCTCTCGTGTATTTATTCGTTTTTGTATCATTCAAAGTCTGACAGCAGAATAAAGCTATAGCTATTCATGTGCAAGATTCATATAACTTTACCATAAACTATATCTCTTGAAATCTAAGTTAAATGCGATATCTCGAATATCTGGAAAATATTTTTAAACAAATATCTAATTCTTACGTAGGATAATTACGTAAGGAAATAAATTTTTTTTTCGAATCAAATTATGTATGAATAACGAGATGAATGAAATGATATTTGTGTATAGTATTTAATGATAATATTCAATTGAACAAAAGCATAATATTTTTTTTATAAGATATAAAAAAATTGTAACGATGATTTTATCTATTTATCTCTAATAAAGACTTTAGATTAGATAAAGCACAGTAAGTAAATGATAAACGGATCTTTATAAAAAAAACCTTTTATATTCTTCTTATATTCTTCATATTATTCTTCATACTAATCGAAATTTTTGCAGCTTTTTAATTTATTGGACTAATATCTCTTCATTAACTTCTCTCAAAGAATTTAAAGATTTCAGATAGATCTAAAAATGAGAGTTTTTTTGAATTATTTAGGTAGTTTTTTTAAATTAATGCAGAATTTATATATGAAATTAAATTATGATAAAATATGAAATTATTTGCAGCTTTGCTAACATATTACAATACTTTTTCATTTTGAATAATATTACATTGCTGCTCTTAATTTGTTTTTCTATCTATTTATTTTTTATTTATAATTTCAAGAAGAGATAGGTGGATTCAAATGAAGATAATTACAATTAAAATATTATATATAAAATTATATATAAAATATATATAAAATATATATATAAAATTAAAATGGTATTTATAGATTAGAAGTTATTGAAAATGTTTTAAATTTTAATATTTTACAAATATAAAGTCGCAAAACAATAAACAAAAATTTTTTATTTATATTGTATTGTATTGAAATTAAAAATTCACAATAATTAAAATGAAAGCAATTATTTAAAAAATTATGCATAATAATCTATTTTACACACACAATATATATCTCTCTTGAAATTATTCTATTTGTAGCAACGATAAAAATTAAAAAATAATTCGAATTTTTTCATTGAAATCTGAATATATTTCACTAATCTTGATTGAATTTATTATGTTTATTCATATATAAGGCACTCAGCCAAATAATAATACTATCGAGCAGCTTTTGATTATTAATATAAGATATTAATATATTTGTAGGACATTTTTAGAAAGTCTAAAGATCAAAACAAATACAAAAATTGTTATACAAAAATAGTTTAATAACTCAATAACGCCGCAATCGATATTTTCGTACAATGATTTTTGTGTGTGATTTGATCTCTAGAATTAATTCTGAAAAAATATTTCACAATATAATAAAAATAAATCGAAGATAATGGATGAATTATTTTTAATCATTATTTATTTGAATATTCAATATTCTTGATTTTATTCAATTTTTGATTTCATTATTAATTTCATTAATTTCAAAATATTTTAATGGAAAGATGAAAAATGTCAAATTTTGTTTAAAATAAATAGATATTTATATCTCTGAAATTTGATTTAAAGTTAAATTCTTTAATTTTTTAATAAAAGATGATAAGAATTAATATTTTATTTATTTTTATTTTTATTTTTATATAGGGATTTTAATTGACATCAACTTTCCAAAAAAAATATAGAAAATCAATAAAATATTTTTCTTTTCTATTTTAGATATTTATTTTAGATATTCTATTTTAGATATTTATTTTTGTTTGTATTTCCATTTTGAAGAAAATCGTGAAAAGAAAAGAAAAAATTTTTGTTTCTTTACTTATTTATTTATATTTATTTATATTTATTCACGTTATTATTTATTTAAAGAAAATACTTTTCAAAATGTTTCTTATAACAATGCAGATATTACATCTATTCCTAATTAGAACAATCAATATTTAGAATAATTTTATATCTTCCTTTAATATCATAATATATAGAAAATCAATAAATTTTCTTTTAATTGAATTTTAAATGTATTCTGTACTAATATTTTAAAAAGTAAATATTATATTTATAGAAAAAAGTTATTTTTTCTTACTTATAAGTAAATCAATCAATCAATTGATTAATTAATTAATATAATTAAAATAATTAAATATAATAAATATAATCATAATTAAAATAAATATAGATTTATATTTATTTATTAATTTTATATATATATATATATATTAACAATTTTTTATATGCATAACATCAATTTATTTACAATATTTATATATTTATAAATAAATTCTCTTTCCTGAATCTTAAATAAATACATTTATATTGTATGAAAGAAAAAATAAAGAAAATGTATATAATTCTATAAAAAAAATAAATCAAGTTTCAAAATGGAAAACGATAAATAATGTTTTCAAATAAATCTGCTTCAAGGAAGAAACAACTCAATAACATTGATTCACAACGATTGAAAAAACAACTTTATCCAAAAATCCTGCCCGCAATGCAAGACAATATCTCTTCAGGAACACGATCATATTTCTTTCAAAACATTTCTGTTACACACAATTCGCGACGCACTGATATTCCCAAGAAACGTATTGCGAAATTGAAACGAAAGAAAATGTTGCGTAAAAATGCTGACAGCTGTCGATAAAGTTGTGAGAAAATGGTGAGAAAATAGGTATACACCATAAATTTCTTCGTTTGAATAGAAAAAGGGAGATAGAAAGAGAGAGAAAAAAGATTCGCATAAAGGATTCTCCGATTACAATACCGAATAGCTTCCAGTCTATTAACGTCGGGCAATAAATTAATAATTGTATTATTTCCAACCAGTTAAACCGATCCGACATTGCGAGGATACTGTTTCGACGTATTATAACTGGCATGGTGGAACAAGGAAAAAAGTGATATCGATTCTGGAGTACTTCTATAGATATACATATATATATGCGTGTGTAGATGGAAAGTGGCGCCTGTCTGAAACTCAATTTCTCTATCCTTGACTAGTGATATCTCGTTAATACGATATTCATCATGTTTATGTTCTTTTTTTTTTTTTTGAGTTAACTAGATTAAATCTATTTAAAGAGTAAATTTATCTCGACAAGGGAAGTTAATAAACTTAAAAACTTAAAAAATTATTATATGTTTTTTTTATATTTAAATAATGCAGATTATTTTTAATACAAAACTATTTTTTTATGTCAAAATTCATTTTAAGAAGATGAAATCAATATTTAAAGTTTTGGTAATTTTTAAAATTTTTTAAATATAATTTTGTAATAGTAGATAGAAAAAATTTGTAAATGAACAAATTGTTCAATTTTTTATATTCTATAATTCTATTACAAAAAATATTTTCCTTGTTTTTAAATAAATTTTTTAAATAAACAAATTTTTTATAATTTTGCACAAATAATATAAATATTCAAAAGAATTAAGAGATGAAAAAGATTATTATATACAAAAAATTTTTTTTGATCGATCTAAAATAAATTTTTTTATTATCGCATTTTTCATAAATAATTATATTGATACTGATACTGATGATTTTCAGCACAAAATAATTGTTTTCTTGTATTATAATATTAATATAAAGTATTCTATTTCATAAAGAAAAAATTTTTTAACAAAAATTTATTGCATACGTGTATAGAATATTCTATTTAAATTAAATTTTCTAATTTGAATATTTGTGAAATTATTCAAGATACAAAAAAATATCTCAAATAAATCTAATAGTTACATAATTTAATATAATTAATTTTTTCATGGGCGGACATATAGATAACATGCGAAAATATGTATATCATATATATCATATATATCATAATAATTTGGCAGATATTCGAATAAATTGATTTAATTGGTTAATTGATTTAAACGGGATATCTTGTACATATATGTTAAAGATGTTATAATTTATACAATATTATTTATCTATAAACATTAATTATTATATTTATTTTTTAAAAATATTTAAAAAAAAATATTATTGAAATATAATTTATATGGAAAAATAAAGAAAAAAAATTTAATAATTTAAGATAATATATTTATAACTTATCTATCATTAAACTAAATTTAACTGATTTAGACTAACTAATTATCAGAATAATATATACAATAATTACAATTTCAAATATTTTAATATCTGTAAAATTAATTAATATTATTTATTTTTTTCGTCTTTTATTATATTTATTAATATCAGTTTCATACTGATTATATACATCATTGATTACTTTTAAATTTTGCACTATTTTTAAGCTTACTTTATATAATTCATTATTTTTCCATTTTTTTGTAAAAAATCCCTATGTATATTTCATCTGTTAAAAAATTTTTTCATCTAAAATGAAATTTTCTGTTTTTATATTAACATTATCTTCCATATTTTTTTAATAATTTTTTTAAAAATTTCTTAGAAATTCCAGATAAAATTTTGAAAGCATGATGACAGTAGTAATACTCAATGATAGTCTCGCCAGAATATTGAAATTGCGCAATTTGCTACTATTTCGCTTCTATTGAAAACAAAAATGATTTTTCGTAGATATTTCGTATATTTTATCGTAGATATCTATAATAAAAAGCTATTCTGTTATTTAATATGATTAAATTTTTTTTTAAACTTTTAATTCTTAAAATAAATTGAAGAAAAATAAAAATGTTTTAGTTCCTTTTAATTTTGATCATTATTTGAAATTTTATTATAATTTTGATCATTTGATCATTTTTATTTTTAATTTAATAATTTTATAATTTAATAGTTATTTGTATCATTTTGTTCGAGAAAGTTTATATAATTATTTTACATTCAAGAGCAATAATTGAATAACTAATAAATAATAATTGTTACTGTAAAAGCAGAAAACATTTTCAAAAATTGAAAATTGAAAATTGAAAATTTTGAAAAATTGAAATTTTTTTTAAATTGGTTTTTCCGAAAACTGAAAATTCTGGAAAAAACTCAATTTGCAGAATTATTTGTATTTAGTATATTAAAATCTATATAAAAAACGCTTATTGAAAATTACAAAATTGAAAAAAAATTGAAAAAAGGAAAAATTTATTGAATAGATATTTGCTTTTATTTATAAATGTTGCTGAATAGATAATTAAATTTCATATCTCAAATATTTGATGTATGTAGTGGATAATTATTATGCTAAGCGAAATTTAAACATTTTGAATATTGCTATTATAAATCTAAAAAATTATAAATTATGAATAAAAAATTTATATTTTTTTATTTAAAAAAAATATTTATGTATACTTTTAAAATACAATTATGTTTGATATTGATATGAAATTATTATAATTTTAAGATTTTTATTCAAACGCGGCATACTGGTTTTTCAATCATGTAATTATAAGATTTTGCAAATATTAAATATCATAAGAGGATAATACAAATAAGAATTAAAAATTCAAAAATCGATCTAATTTTTATTTTTATTATTTAACATTAATAATTGGAGAAATTGAAAGAAAAAAACAATGTTATTACATTAATTCTTTTCTTACATCTATAAAATGGAAAATATAAAACTATATAATGATTTAGATTTTGAAATAATTTTCATTAATATGAAAAATATATAGATAAACATTTTATATAATTAATTCAAATGTTAAATGATAATATTAATTGTTGAATTTATATGTATAAGATTCATATTTTGTATACTTGCATAAATTGGATGTTATTGTTTTGATTCTGTTGTCTTTTTCGTTTTTTGAACTGCAATGTCGCGCTATGCGACATGATATGCAAAGTTCAGCAATTCAGACAACATAATAGAGTAAAAATATCGACATGACTCATACATATGTAATATAATTATTATATTTTTTATTTTTTCTTTTATTAATTTCTTTTATTTATTTTTATTTTTTTATTATTCTTTATTATTATATAATCAAATCATTCCACATCATTCCTTAATATTAATATTTCATATATTTTAAATAGAATTTTATCTGATTTTGATTCTTAATTTTCTCAATATCATTCGTGGAAAAAAATGTTTCATATGAATATTATTAAAAAATATTAATATTATCAAAATATACTTATATATATATGTCTAAAAATTAATTAGTATATTTAAATTTTAATTTTGAAAAAATTTATTACATGAAGAACGAGGAAAGCTTGAAGGTATTATTTTGTATATTCCTTATAATAATTTTTACAAAATTTAATTAAATATCTCTTATTAATTTTTAGATATACATGGATTAATATTTTTATATAAAGAATATTGATTGATATATTTAAAAAAAAAATGATAAAAAATGATAAAGTTGTATTAATTGATACATTAAAAAATATATAATTGCATTTAAAAAAAACAAATCTAATTCATTAAATCTAATTTCATTTTCATATAATCTTTATTTGTTCATAAAAAATCTATACAGTAATATAGAATAAAATTGTATAGAATTTAATATTATAATATTATATATAGAGTGAATATTATAATTAATAAAACTAATAATCATATGAAATATTTTTTACTACTAATAATGATATTGAGAAAATAAGATATTAAAATCAGATATATACAATTTATTAAATTTTCTGATTTTTTTTTCATTATCATTATTGAAAGCTGATTAGTTTATCTATAACATTTTTATATAACAATTTGAAAATAATTGTTTGTCGGGGATGAATCTGTTGACATAGTTTTAAAATCAATATTTTATCGTGACTCAACAATTCGTTCCTAAAATGCAAAATAAAACGATTCGAGAGTAAATGAATTGTTGGGATTTATATTAGAATACGTAGTCGCAAACATGAAAATGAAAAGGATAGAATAGTATAATAAAATTAAAAGTTTATTGCCTGATGTATTAATGTTTATATATAGCATTGCCTTGCATTTGTAATAATATGTGAATAATTAATAATTAGCAAAAATATTTATTAAATTATGCACAGATCAAAACAAATTCACAACATTCACAAAACAAATTAAAAACTTTTTCAATGTGTAAAGAGAAAATAAAAATTTAAATGAATTTTTTATTATATGCTTATTTTTATAAAGTAATATAAATGTGTTATTTTGAAATAACACATTAAAAATTTTTAATGAAAATCTAATTAAATCAATTAAGAAAAATTAGATAAATAATTTTAATAAATATATACATACATACAATGTATAACAGAATAAATAAATAAAATAAAATATATTATCTTTGCCAAAGTTTTATAAAATAATAAAATAATAAAATAATATAAAAAAATATAAAATATATTATATAAAATTATATTTATATAAAAAAATATAAATATAAAATAATAAAATAATATAAAAAAATATCGCAATTCAAATTTAAAAAATTTTCAATATATCTATGCCAAAATTATCAAGAATTTTACAAATGCAATTATCATTAACAGTAATAGTACTCTAATCTCCAAATGTCCTTCATTGTTTCAATTAAACAAATCAGCTAATCACCACCTACTAAATATCTCACTTTACGAGCCTCTAACCCATTTCAATGATCTTCGTCCATTCCTTGAAACAAATCCCGCCTAATTCCTAGTTCGTGCGGTATTTCAAAACCCCATTCAGGATTCCCAGAAATATCTGCTCGTTTCGCATAATTTATCTGCGCGGCATGGTGGCGAGCAGCATAGTCGGAAGTAATCTTTCCGCAAAAATCACCTCGTATTTCAATTTCTCATGCAAATAACTGGCATTAATCGTGGAGACGCGAGCGAGCACGATCGCGTCCCCGCCTCGTGAGTAACCCGCCCCATGTTTACAATCGACATACGGGAAAGCAGCAAGAAAACAGAAAAAAAAAAAAAAGGGATTCAACCACGATTTGATCCTCCACAAATCGAAGCCCTCTGGTCTCGCGAGCATTTATCCGTCGAACAATTCTTTCTACTTATATCGCGGCGGCCTATTTCTAGACATTCACATAAATATTATTCCTTCGTACGACTTGACGTTGCAGAAACGATAACTCATCGGCGGAATGTTACGGTTTCTGATAAATTCGCAAAGTTTGCCTCGCGATACCATCCTATCGAGAAAGTTCCTCGCGGCTCCTCTCGATCCTTCGGTGATCGTTCTCCTCTTACCGGCTCGATGATATTCCGAGGCAAGGCGAAAGACGATAAGGCCGAGTGGGATGAAGGGGTCTCCATGAGTGACGGGGGAATTTGTTGTACAGGACTGGTATTCGGTGATCTATGATAGCTCGAATTTGGGTTACGCCCGGTATCGAGATTGAAAGATTTATGATGTTCAGTTGGAATGAAATATTTGTACTTCTCTTGTTCTTCTTTTTTTTCTTCTTTTGAGTAAATAAGATGTATTGTATTTTTTATCTTGAAAATGTTTGTTACTGTTTTAAACGGTAGTAATTTTATTTGAAATAATACATACATGTGTGTATATTAATATATTTATAAAGTATCTGTGAAGAATTTATTTTAGAAGTCAATACAAATACAAAAGTTGATGTATAAAAACGATTGAGAGTTATTAAATAATGTATATTATATTTTATATATAAATAAAATGTAATAAATATATAATTCAAATTTTATTATTAAATTATGAATTTGCGTTAGATGAAATAAGATAGACTCTATCTCGTTTAATGCAAATTTAAATTGTGTATAAATAAGATTCTTAATAAGAATCTTAATAAATAAGATTCAATCAATATTTTTATGTATCAATTTTTTATTTATTTTGTATTGATTTATTTAGAAAAAACCTTTAAAGATATCTTATAAAATATTAATTAATATAAAATAAATCTTGTGTAGTTAATAAGATTTTAAATTTGAAGAATTATTTACATTTGATGTTTGAGATTTTTAAGATATAGTAACACTGGTTATGATAATTATACTGAGAATATAAAAGTCATTTTTAATTTTGTTTGTTAATATTTTATGAAAGTTGTAAAATAGAGTAATTAAACAGAATATAATAAAACTTGAAATTTTTGAAATATAATGGAAATATAATATAAATGAAAAAAATAATGTAAATTATAATAAATTAATTTATAATAAAATTATTTAATTTATATATATAGTTATTGTGTAATTAAATTTACATAAAAATATATATAAATTACTATATCTATTATTTTATTTTATATCACGAAAATTTGCAAACAAAAATTGATACAAATTAATGTCATTCATATTATGCATTATATATTTTTTTTTCAATTTTCGCAGCATTTTTATATCTTTACGATAATAAAAATATAATATAATAAAAATTTGATAAAAATTATAAAATAATGTGATAAAAATTCTTCATCTTCCACTTTAGATGTTTAATAATACATGATAATGTTAACGTTCTTCTCTTTTACGAAGTATTTAAATATAAATTTTTAAATTGTAGTTATTTAAAAAAAAATAATTTATATGAAAACATATGAATATATGAAAACATTAGTTAATATTTTTACTGATAAAATTAAGAAAATTTATTGACCAATTTTGTTTATGCTATCTATTTATATATAATATATATAATTATATATAACACTATTATTTACGCTAAAAAAATATTTTTATGCAATCTTTTTTTTTAATATTAATTTGAATTTAATATTCCTAAATGTTGAAATGTGATCATTTAAACGAAATCTATAATTTTCGCCATTTATCTGTTTATTCGTGCAATCACGTGCGCTATAATAGCTTATCTCCTATGATGATATGAATCATCATAGAAATATGTACGATACTTAATGATATATACTTAATGATACTTAATGATATAATTATACTCAAATATAATTTTTTTTGTTTTTTATTTATACATAATATACATATTTGTGTATAAAAAAAAATATAAATTTTATTGCTGAAGATTCAATTATTTTATATGATATTTTTAAGAATTAATTTTGGAAATTGAGATGTTGATAAAATATGTTTTTAACAATAAACTCTTTATTAGCATAATTAAAAACTAGAAAAATTAACTAATAATTAATAAATTTGAAAAAAATTTTTATCAAATCGTTTTTTATAATTAAAAGAAGTTATAAAAATTTTTACAAATGTCTATCTACACGTATATATATATTAATAGATTTCTTTTACATTTACATAGTATTTTTATTAATATAACATTATATTATTTTTATAAATATAATAATTGTTTGATATATCGTTAATATAATTTTTCTATTGAAAACATAAATATAAACCAAACAAGTTATGCAGTGTAATAATTTTTTCGATTTAATTTTTTCATTTCTATTTCAAATAAAATAAAACAAGTTAAAATAAATGAAACTATCTCATTAGTTACAAATAAATATCATTGTTACTTCTAATATTTAATTCCATATTCATTTATTCTAGAATCTATAACTTACAAATATTAACTCTCTATACATATATAATTTCAATTTACTTTCAGTAACCTAGAATTCATATTTTGAATATTCATATTCTGAAATCATAAATGGAAAAATTTTAATAATATTTCAATAATAAATAATAATAATTCGTTATTTTCTTATTGTACATATATAATGAATATATACATATTGATTATATAATATATTATATAGTGATATAATATATAATATATTATATTACAATATATGTATAAATTATACATACGTATTATACAATATGATTATTGTGTATTAGCGTATTGGAGAATCCAAAGGAGAATCGATTTTCCTGATTCTTTAGATCTTCCATCTTCGATCGTTCTTTATGAGAAGATATTCGCTGAAAAGCTTCAGTGAATTGCTCGTAAACTCGTCTCTCCTATTAAAATGATCGTCATAAGTTTTGTCATTCATTCCTGGTTATTGCTACGATCTTTTTCTTTTTTGCAATCCAATCATATTTTCAGTTTTATATAAATTTTTACTTTTGATAAAAATAATCTTTTTCTGGAAACATTAGATTATAAATGAAAAAGCACGCAAAGAAAATATCTTTATTGATTCTTTTCATAAGTTATATATATATTTTATAAAAAATTAATTGTAAAAATTATTTGAGGAACTATTTAAAGATTATAGCAGAATAACCATTTAAAATTTTAAATTTTAAAATGAAGAGAAAGGATATACGTATAAGAAAGAAAGATAAAGAATAAAAGATTAAATGAAAAAATAATATATAAAAGATCTTAAAAATAATTTTTAGTGTAATTACATTGAAGTTATATTCATACTGTATTTTATTTTTTATAAATTAAGAGATTGAAGGAAAATAATGCAAATTGATGCATTTATATTAATTTGATTTATTACAAAGACGATTATTATTTATTCTTTAAACTTTATTTTTACATTATGGATCACAAATATAAAAAAAATAAATAAATATGTAAACGCTATTCTAAGAAAATAAATTTTATTGATTGATACTGCACAACTATATTATTATATAAATACTTGAAATACAACTATAATACAATATAGAATGATACTTGAACTAGAATGATATTATAATACATAAAATAACGATCACCTTCAGAAAAGTTATGATCTTTCTATAATGTTGTATACTTTCTCATTTTTATCATTCTCTTCCTCCTTCAATTATTGCATTCTCACATCGTCATTCAACAAGTACAATAAACAAAGATTTAAATATAGATATTATTTTTCCCTTCCATTTTCTATACATACATATTAAAAGTGAACCGAAAAGAAAATTTCTTATCATGAAAAATGAAGCTTATTTTCCGGGAACGATTTTCCATTCATTGATATTCCTTCGACATATATCTATGATTAAAAAAGAGAGGAAAGGATATGGTCATAACTTGTGAACAGTAGATTCTGATTTACTTGGTCATTAGAAAGACGATATGTTCCAGTGTTTGCTGTAAGAGAGCAATGGCAAAACGTACAATCGAACGGAACAGTCGGTCTGTGGCGAAATCGAAATTCGAGTCGGGACCAGATTGGTCGGGAACTTTGCTTGGTTCTGCTTTTACGAGCAGGTCGGTGGGTTGTGGTTGAACGGTGGGTTCATTTGCGAATGGAAATAGGCTAGCAAAAGTGGTTCGCGAATGGAAACTACGTTCGGTTCATGCACAGATATAGCGAGAATTTTTGGCAGGAATTTGATCATGAATGGATTGATTGGCAGAGAGGGATAAAAAGTGGAAACTTTGTTTCCTTTCTTGCATAGACTGGAATGGTTGCTTTACTCCAGTGTGAAATTCAGTTGTTTGGGAATTGAAATAGACCAGTAAAAGTGGTATTTTACGCATGAAACAGATTGAAGATAGTTTATGATCAAAGAATTCAATTTATTTGTGTATAATTAAAATTTTTTTTTTAGTGAATTTATTATTGACGAATATGATTTATTAAGATAAATGTTTAATGAGGATAAGTAATTATAACAAGATATGATATAATGAGTTTTATTTAATGAATTTGCTATTCTTAATTGTGAGTGAATGATTATATATATATTATATATATAAACATCAAATCTAACAAAAAGATATAATAATAATTTTCATTTAATTTTTATTTTAATTTTAATAAATTAAAATATAATAAATTATAACATATATAGATATATCAAGTGTTATTAATTTAAACATTATCATATATTATATATAAATTTATAATATATGTTATATTTATTTTAATAAATTAAATTTATTTTAATTTTTATTAAAATTTTTAATAAAAATAAATTTTATTCTATTACTTTATTTATTCCAATTAAAGATTATTTATTTTAATTTAAAGTTGAAAATTATTTATTTTAACTTTAATCACATATATTATAAAAAAAATCATACAAGAAAAAGTCAAGAAAATCACAAAAAGTAAATTCTTGAAAAAAAAGCTAAAAATAAGTAAGAAAAGGTAAAAATTAGATAGAAAAATTAAAAGAAAGCTTGAAAAGATAAGAAAACGACGCAACACAACAATGGTTCGAGTACCATATATTAGCTGGACAAATTAATTTTTATATGTATAAAAAATAATTATTTCAATGTAATGTATAAGAATCCTACATTAAAACTCTTATACTTAAAATTTTTAATTTTCTTTTTAAACATTTACAGATTAAGCAAAGTACGCATATATAGACAGATAATTAATCGATAACTGATTGATCACATTTCAATAATTGAAAAATATTCTGTAAATTTAAAAAGCATTTAAACTTCATTTTTTAATGAATATAACATCTCAAAATATCTATTTTAATTTAAATCATTATAAATTATAAATAAATCTTTTGTCAACTTAAACTTAAATTAAATTTTTTTTATAAATTAAACTAGAAATTAAGTAATTACTTCATATTAGAAATTTACGAAATGTAATGATTTGTCAATGATATATTATTATATAATGATATATATATCATTATATTGATATATATATATATATATATAATATATTATAATGATATATTATAATATATATATATAATATATTATAATGATATATTATAATATATATATTATAATGATATATATCATTATATTGATATAATGATATATATATTCCACGTAAGAATTGAATGTATGAAAAGTAGAAACTTTCTATTTTTTTTTACTGCCATATTTGATTTGCAAAACTATATTAAAATTAATTTTAATATTCAGAGCTATCCATGATATACGAATACAACCAAATATTCATCATTTAACGGATTCTTTAATCTAGTCACTGATTTGTACATTAATTTTAAAATATTTTATATCATAATATATATATTTCTATTTATTTATTTTGGAGAATAAGCAGTAATAATATCTCTAACTTTATTCGAACAATTTTTTTATACCTTTTAATCTTCAAGCAGATATTTACCGTAAATTTTTTCAAATTTTCAGAAAAAAGATATTAAAGATTTTGATATTATGGAAATTGATAAAAAATTTAGGAATTTTATTGCAAATTTTCATTTCAATTCATTTGGCCACAATATTATAATATAGAAAAATTTATAAAATTTTGTCATAGCACAAAAAAATTTATATTTATATCCATGATATAATATGCCAATAAATTTGCATAAATTATTTCGTTATGCAGAAAATATTGTTCAATTTTTTATATTTCCAATTGATCAAATGTCGGAGGAAATGCAAGAAACAAGACACAAAGATTTTCGTAGATTTAGAGAAAAACATAAATAAATATAATAAAATGACAAGATTAAATATAAATTTTGATTTATTATGTAATATTATGTAATAATGTTAC
Source organism: Apis laboriosa (assembly GCF_014066325.1). NCBI lineage: Eukaryota > Metazoa > Arthropoda > Insecta > Hymenoptera > Apidae > Apis > Apis laboriosa. The sequence goes on from NW_025223220.1 coordinate 1,437,220, forward strand.
TAATAAAATTCAATATAATAAACAGTTTTTGACAAGAAATATCGAAAAAAAATTAAACTCGTCAAATCGAGAAATCAAATATTTATTAGACGAGAAAATTATTCAAAAATTAATATTTATTAAATATTTATTAGAAAGAAGAAGAAATTAATATTGATGAAGATAATGAAAAATCATCAAATTTAGATTCAAATAATGAATAAAATTTTTAATTTTAATGTATTTTCAATATCTTCTATTTAAGAAACTGATATTTTATTTTATTCTTTTCATTTTTGTTTAAATAATTATTGATTTTTTGATTGATGTATATATATGTATATATATACATATATATACATATGTATATATATATGTATATATATACATTTATATATTGATATGTATAATTTTTATTGATTATCATGTACTTTCTTTTTTATTTTGTACTAGTTAAATGCAATGTTAATTTTTTTTTATATATTTAGTCATATGTTATATATATTTTTAATGAAATAATAAAAACCAATATTGCTTTTTAAAAAATAAATTTCCATATAAGCTTAAAATTGGAAAAAAATAATTTTAGCATTTAATATTCGAACCACTGTGCAACGTGATGAAATTTGAGCAGATGATTTTCACAAAAGTATTTGTACTAATTAAATATTGATTTTCTTTTTTTCTATGATAAATTGTAATATTATACCAAATTAAAAATATTCAAAAAATTTATTTTTAAAAAATAAATTTCAATTATTAATTTAAGAATTTATACTTAGTTTTTCAAATCTAAGAATCGATTTAACATAACTTTTCAAAATACCTATAATAAATGTAAATATAATATATCGTAATGAATATGAATAATATTTGTAAGTGTAATTTATTATAATGAGTATTAACAGTAATGGTATTATAATGTAGCAAGTTTAATGTAATATAGTGAATATTATTAATGAATATTATCATAGTAAGTAAATTCTAATACCTAATTATTGAATTTATTGAATTTATAAAAGTATATTATAGATTATTTTTTTTTAACGGTATTTTAATATATTGTAATAAATTTATTTGCATTGTGTAATATTATGTAATTATATTATAATTTCTAGTTATCAAAAGAACATAAATTTACAAATTTAATTTGTTACGCATTTTCTTTTACGATGAAATATAGATTTTATGAAAATATAAATTTTTTGAGAAAGTCTATTATAGAAGAGGTAATATATGACAATTAATTCATAATTTTAATAATCTTTCTCAATTTTTTTTCAATTTAAATAATCTTTCATGTATTTTTTCACATTTTTTTTATTTTTTTTATTATTATATTTTTTATATATCACATTTTTATTATTATATTTTTAAAAATATATTTCATGAATTCAAAACAATACTATTTTACATAATTTTATATTTTATATATTAAAAATTATATACACATTTTCATTTTTAACAATATAAAATTGAAAAATTTTGATATATTTTTCAAAGATAAAAAGATTAAATTCTATATTTTTAAGTGTGACTGAAAGTATAAATAATTAGATTTAGATATAATTAATATTAAAAGTGATATATATATATATATATATATATATATTGAAATAAAATATGGTAAATAGTCTTGAAAAAGATCAATTAATATTCTGTATTTATTTATGAATTTTCTTTATAAGAAAAAACGACCTCTTGATCGGATTGCCTGAACCAGGAAATCATAATTTGAATCTTCAATTTCCAGCCATCAATTTTATTATTAAGCTATTTTATAAGCAATTCTTCTCCTCATCTGTCATTTACATAACAATCGTGATGTACGTCAGATGTAAACGTAAATAGAACGCTAATTCAATTTAAATATTTTTGTCATTTTTAAAAATATTTTTTTATCTCTCTATAAATATTAATTTTTATATATTTTAATATAATATTTTAATGATTATTTTAATATATTTTTGAATTTATTATTATATTTTTTCAAACTCTATTAATACAATTCTCGCAATATCATATTACTAATTACATTTTAAAAAATTTCGTATCAAAATTTTTTATTATAAATATTTCAATACTATTATATAATTGTAGGTCATTTTATATGCCTATAAATTTTTTTTTTTCTCAATTCTCAACTCAAGTACATGTATTTCTTAGGTATGTCAATTCATCAATATCGCAAACGTTGACACGACATGAAGTTGGCCTGTGGTTTCGATGCGAGACGAAGTTCGTTGTAAAGTGTAGAGGGCAAATTGAAAATGGAGGGGGAAAATCGATGATAGCTAGGATAGCGAGCGCGAATGAGCCGGCAAACGCAGCGATAAAGCCGCAAAAATACATTCGATTCGATCAACGGTGATCGACGCTTTGGAATCGGTCGCAGAGAAACGATGAAGCCACAAACCAACACGTTACATGAAATCCGTGAAACTGATATAACGAATGTGAAAATCAGACAACGAATATATCGGATGATAATGTATGAAGTTAATGATAGAAATTACACATGTATGTTGTCCGAAATATTGTAACAATTCTCAATAAATTATAATTTTAAATAAATGACATGTTCTTCCAGCTTCCAATTTTGAGATACGGTTAAATATATGCGTTAATGCGTATTTTATCTTGCTTCAATAACATTTATTTGATAAATGAATTAATTTGCATTAATTATGAAATTCATATAGGACATCAAATTGGAGAAATATCAGAGAAATAACAGTTTTATTATTTTGTTGTTTAACATTTTACAATATTTTTAATATTTATAATACAAAAATGACAATATTTATATTTGCTTTAAATATCTGACTGTAATATTATTATTCTATTGTCATTTTACTACAAATATGAGAAACATAAAATTATTTTTCTTCTTTTTTTAATGTATAATAATATATCATAAAAAAAAAGAATAAAAAAGAATAAGGAATAATAAAATTTGAGATCGTTGAAATTTAACTATTGAAATTTATATTTAATTTTTATTAATATATTAATATATTAACAAAATAGTTAAATAAAATCAATTGTGGTACAATTAATTTAAAATACATCCAAATTGTTTATAGAAATATCTCTATTTACGATGATAATTTTCAATTTTATTTAATTATTAGAAATCATAATCAAAAGAAATCAAAAAGAAATTAATTTTTATAATATTTAATATTAATATTTTTTATATTCTTAATACCATATTTTTTTACTGATATTTTATATAACATTATTTTTTTTATTATATTTTTTTTATTATATTTATATTACATAGCTATTTTTAATTTAATAGTTTAATAACTATGAATCAAAAATGTATACAATATAAAATAATCTGTATATGTCTATATCTGTAATAATAATAATTTATTATCTTTTTTAAATTAGCATTAGATTAATTTTATTTTATTATTTAAATTTTGAACATTGATATTTAATATAATTTTTATGTCTTCATTGTCATTTTATAATTATTTATCAATATCTTAACAAATATTATTAAAGATCAATTATGAAATAATATTAAGAATAATATTAATAATATTTTTTAAAACCAATTAATTTACAAATTGGAATATAATAAATAAAATGCAAAGAAAATATTCATGTTATTAGATATGTGCAAATATATAATAAAGAAATTGATATATTATATTCTATCTTTATAATACCACTATTTATCACAAAATATAATTTTTCTGATTCAATTAAAATAGATTTTTTAATATTTTTTACATCGCATAAACATTAATATGCATATAATAAATATATTAGATTAAAAATAACTTTCGTAAAGCAAATTGCAAATTTTCATGAAAACAATTAAAAATTTTTTCATATAACAAACAATAATATTTTATTTGAAATACGAAGATTTGTTGATGATGATTTTTACAAAAAACAAAAAGAGCAATTATATTAATTACATCAATAGGTACAAAATAGATAGAATTCAATATATAATATTCAAAGTTTTTCGTTAATATTTTGGAAACTAATATAAATAAATAACTAATATTTGGAGTCCATCTTGTACTACTCTTCTAAATTTTGTATTAACAGATTATCGGATTTCGAAATTTTATTTCATTTTATTCAGAAAAAAATTTTTTAAAATAACATTATTCCATATTAAATATATTAGCGGTTGTTAATCTTTCATTTTATTTTATTATTTTATTTATCATACCTGTTATTAAAATTTTTTGCTGAATAAGAAACATGATACATTATAAGTCATGTTTATTTTAAATTGCGAATTACGAACCATTCGTTTGCAATTTGAAACATTACAAAATAATCTTCCATTCTAATTGGAGACATTACGATTTATTGCATTCGCATTTGGTTATAAGAACATGAATATTTACGCTCAACTCTATTACAATGGCGGATGACGAAGGAGAGAGCGCTAGATGTATCATCGAGAATAACGCGAGATAAAGTTACAATTTCAATTAAGAGGTTAGTAAGTGGAAAACTAAGATAAACGGATGAAGTAGCAGGCTCTCGCGTTAAATTTTCCTTCTAATCCCTCTGGAGAAAAAGTCGCGACGAATCTACGAAATACGACTATCCCGTTTGCGAAGATAAAATAATCGTTATTTGTTGGAGATAATAAAAATTTCTCGTTGGTAGTTGGCGAAATAAACAATACTTTGGAGTTTTCTTCGTTATTACAATAGTTCAATGAACTCAGTTTTGCCGAGGGAGTCGATAACAGTTTAGAAACAACAATACTTCGTTTGGGATAAGAATTGACATATAAACTTTGATTCGTTGGAAGTTATAACTTTTTTTGATCGTTCGATTTTAGTGTTTTAGTGATTTAAAGTTTACGAATAGGATTTATTATATGATACTGGGTTTCTATATAACAACAATACTTGTTACGTAGAATGTTTGAAAAAAAAGAAAAGAGAGTTTATCGAGTTATAATAAAAATGTAAATGATATCTTTGGAATTTTTATTTTTCAAATTTAAAATAGATGTTCAGAATATCTTGTTGCTGAAATATTTATTCTTCGTAATTATTTTACGAATAAAAAGAATTTTTTTTTCAATAAAATGTAAAAATCCGAACAATCCGCATTTGATAGTATCGGTTAAAATCCAAAAGCAGGTTATGGTATTAGCAGTTCATAGTGATACTCTCTCTCTTTTCATTCAAACAAAAGAATTTTAAAAATGTATATGAGGAAAAAGAGCATTCTTGATAAAGCATTCATCCTTAACAAAATGTCAGCAATAAAAGAAAATTTTCGAATAATTTTCAAAATTATTTTTACATTATTATATATCTTATATATTTGATTATTCCCGTTTCTTTTTTTTTTTTGCAAAATCATAAATGGAATAAAGCCATTTATATAAATTTTAGATAAGATATAAATTTTAGCGAGGAATATTTAAAAGAAAAAAAAAATGATTTTATTATGATGTTACAAAAGGGATGCTATAATGCATTCATCAAATGGAGTCAATTGTAAACAAAATACTCACGTGCACATGAAAGAAGCAATGCTATTGATTGATTTTATTTATCTATATCTATATTTGTTGTATTATATTTATTGTATTATATTTGTGTTATATTAGTTTCATTATTATATATTTAATTTTATATTTATAATGAGTTATATTTATTATATATCATTTACAATATAAATTCATATGTTATGGAAAATATGAAAATTATTTGCTAATTTCTTATTTATCAATATTCTTTAGAAAAAATAGGAAATGCATTCTCTAACTTTCTTTTTTCCAGACTCTTTTAAAATATTGTTTTTATGAATTCTTTTTCAAAGTTCGTATTTAATAATGGTTGTTAAAATTACACATTTGGCGATCAGAATGTAACAAGTTCAATTTTTTCAATATTTTCATTTCTTTTCTTTGTTTATTTTCTTTTCTTAAAATATATAAAAAGAAGAAAAATTTTCTGCATCACAACTGTGCCCTTGTCTTACTATATGTATCTGTTTTCAAGCCGGTGAATCAACTTGTTGAATAGATAGTAGTTGTACTAGAAAATCGAATTTTAATTAGATTAAATATACATATTATATACATATATTATAAATGATCAAATCGTTTATGAAATTTTATTGAATTATCACGAGAATGCTTATTGCAAGAAGCGCATATTGATTCGATTGAAAAAATTTCGATCATCGAATCGATCAAATAATCGCATGTATGGGTAATAGAAAAAATAAATATAATATAAGATAAATGTAAAGACAATCTAAAAATCTGTTCTTGAATCATTCATGTGTGTGACAAAGAAAAGTTCGCAGAATAATAATCATAAAAACCGTTTACGAAGATTGCAGAGCTATTCGTCCAGAAAAAACTTCGTGAGAAAAAGATTAGAACAATTATAATTGTCTATCCAATTAGAGTTGATTATTGCAATTGATTAGATACATATCACAAGCTATTACTTGTCGATATTAAGAGATTTTAATAAATTTTAATTTGGAAAATTTTTTAGAAATAAAATTGCACGAAATGATTTGAATTTTTTTTGAGTTTTTAATGATATAAAGATATATTTAAATTTTAAATAAAAAGAATTTAATTCTGTTTATAGCTATCAAAGAACTTATCAAAGAAAAAAATTGATTATAATCAGATTGTAAAATAATCCATTTTCTCTCCATCATTTATATATACATGTTTACATAACAGAAGCTCATAAAAAGGATTTCCCATTCATAAAAAAGGCATGATTTATGTAATTATATAATATGATAATAATTATATGTATAATAATTATATAATGCAAAAATAATATATAGATCTATATATATATATATTATTTTTGATCTAAATTTGACACGCTTTTTTGAATCTGTGTTTACCGAATATTAATATCTTTCTTACACTCATTTCTTTCCTTTTCTTCAATCGAATTCATAGAAAGTATTTTCCCACTTAAGCGTTTCTATTCAACTTAAATAACTTACTTAAAAGTTCATTATAATAAAAGGCAAAATTCAATTCAGATGATCAGTTATTACAAAAAATTCAACATAAATAGAGTTTTACAACGATGTATCTATTCGCAACGATAAATAAGATCGAAGCGATGTCGCGGTGATTGAATCAGCCCTAACTGGACTGTAATAATAGCAAGTCCTGCGATCGAAACAATAGATCGAGAACACAACTCACATCCTAAACACTAAATTACAATTATGGACGAAAGGATATCTGTCAAAACAACGTTTTCAAGCATGAGTCTTCATGTATGCGATTAATGCTAAAACCAGGAATGTCCAGCGATCGAAATCGTGCACTTGTAAATCATTAATCACTAATGTCTATAAATCACTAATGTCCAGTTTTGTAGATAAAGCGTAAACGGAATATCAACATTAAATGTTGATCTGAGGTCTCAAGCGATGACAACATGATCCATCATCTGTACAGATAAACATTTAACTGTTATATCTGTAATGAGGAGACTGTGAAGCTGGTCTGGCCTCGAGCAATTCGACAGATTCAGCTGTTATCCGGCAATGATTGCAAATTTGGATGTTTTCATTAAGGCGAAAGATTAGACTGATATCGGTCTTGCATGATTATTCATTCTGTTGCTGTTGTTACAAAAAATTTGGCCAATGCTGTTTCTACACGACAGAAATATCATTATTATTATAAGGAAAAGATTTGAAGATCAATCGAAGGATTCATGAATCAGTGATCAACGATGTATTTTGTCCGCTTTGTATACACTCGAGATTTTATTGATTTTAATGTTAAATTTGTCTGCAATTGAAAGGGAAATTGATCTATGCATAATCGATCATCAATATCCGATTTATTTCTGTCCCAGAAATTCTTCTATTATAAAAATACTCGAAGACGAACAGAAAAATTAGAATGTAAGACGCTGAATAACGCATCTAACATTATATCAGAAAAAATTCAAAAGCTCCATATAATGTAGAATTTCCTTTTCCTTTTCAATGAAACAACAAAGCCCTAAAAATGCATCAAAGAAAAAAAATTCGAATTATTCTTGGTAAAAGATTCATCGCAAAATCTTGATAATAAAAGAAAATTTTCGATTTCTCAGTTATCTTTATTCATTATTTCCTTTATTATTATTTATTATTATTTATTTTTATTTATTATTATTTATTTATTTATTATTATTCATTTATTTATTATTATTTATTTATTTATTATTATTTATTTTCTTTCTTCTTCCTTCTTACTAAAATTATTATTGTTATAAATTATTATTAACAACTATTTTTTTATGAATATATTTTTATACGTTACACATTTACATGTTTTTCTTTCTATCTATATTATTTTATATTTAATTTTATATTTTATATTTAATTAACAAAAAAAAATTTTTTTTCAGAACATATCTGGCTATATCTATTCCTTTGATAATACATTTATTTTATTATTTTAAAAATCACAATAATTCACAATAATCTTAAATAGAGGAGAATATGAGATATTCTCACTTCTTTTTAATTTTATAAAGAATTTTAAAATAGTATAATAAATAAAAAGATTTAACGAAAAAGTTTGAGAAATTTCATGTGAAATATGCTCTACAATATAAATATTATGAACAAAATTTTGTATTTTTTTTCTAAATGATTTTAAATGATTTTTTCTAATATAAATTAAAAATAAAATCTAATTAATACAAATTAGCATAGTAATATGAAAAATAAGTCATGAAATTTTAAAATATTAATAGAAATTATTATTAATATATAAATATAATAAATAATATAAAATAGATAAATTTGATAAAATTAAGTTAATCACAATTAAATAATATAGCTTAATAAACAATTCATTTTTATAATTCGTCTTTAGAATCTTTGGAAAATTTTAATTATATTACTCTCAATCAAGTATCTTATATTTTCACTTTCTTTTATTATATTATAATTAAAAACACGAATTTCCAATTTTTATTAATATTAAAATTTCGATTATATTAATATCATTTTTTTTCTTTAAAAATCAAAATAAACTAATAAAAATTTTTTTTTTAATAAACTAAAAATAAATTTTATTTTAATAAGTGTACACAGAATCTTCGAAATGTAAAACATCTATTAATTATAAGAAAGATGATTATCAACAATAAATGTTCTATATGTTCTAATTATCATAATATTTGAATCATAATCAAAATATTCAGTATTGATCAAAATCTTGATGTCTCGTATTTTTACTCATAATTCATATTCATATCTTTTTCCCTACTTATACATTTATATCCCTATTTATATACTAGAAATTTGTTATTGTAAACGTTCATATCAAACTTTCCTAATTTACTTTCTAAGTTAATAAAAAAAAAACAAATTAGATAAAATAACGAGTTCCAATATTATTACTGAACATTAAAAAAGGGACGATAAATTGATTGTAACAAGTATCATTCTACGAAGATAAACTCAAGAATACATTGTCGAGATATTGGACGATACAACGAAAAGAATTTCTAACCGTTTATTCCGACAACTCTATTCGTCACAATATCTTCGTGATCCGTTAGCCTTTCAATTTCCCCGGAAGAAGAGCAGAGGAAACCGGAAAATAGCATCAGTGTCCGTAAATCCGGTGCTTGGTGCAAAGTCGCTATTGTTCTTCTTGGAATTAAGCGCTCTCTTCGTTGCCGCTTGATACGGTTTTTCCACCAAGAGAGAGAGAGAGAGAGAGAGAAAGAGAGAAAGCTGAAATTTGTCTGCCCGTTAGGTTTCATCGACTGCGAAGAAAGAGTCAAAGTGGAGGAAAAACGAGAGACGAATGTAGCAGCGTGGCGAGTCTCTGAATCGCTTAGCGCTTTGGTACACGTGGCTTGTCTCTGCCCAAAGGGAAGTAAAAGGATGAATTTAGAAGGAATGATGTCAGAGGAGCGATTCTGTACTGTAGGATGGAATAGGTATTCTAGATTACAATATAAGTTCTCTGAGGACGAGGTTTCAGAGGTCGACTGGTACATGGCTTAAGCGCATTTCACCATTTTCGTTGCGCGGATTTTCTCGCGACGAATTAGAAATTGGCAGAATTAACGGTAATGACGGAAGTCGTTCTGGAAATTGTTAGATTGATTCGGACGCCGTTTGTTAAGGTTATAAGGAAGAAATTGTCGATTTTACAAAGCGTTTTTTTTTCAAACGTTGCGAATTATTGTTAGCATTGCCTTGTTTCTGTAAATTCGAAAGTTTATTTCTTTGGAATTATTTTTTTTAATACAAAAATTCGAAGATTAAGAAAAACATGAGCACATGTTGAGTTGGAAAATCAATTGTACACATCAAGATTATAGATTATTATTATTAATGATTAATCTTTTTTTATTGATCTTAATAGGATTTTAATAAAAATTCTAACTAAGATATTTCTTTTCTTATTTCATTATGTAATCATTTTCATTAAAATTTTTATAAGAGATTTTTTTCAGAGATTCTTTATTATTTTTTAAATTTTCTCGAATAAAAAGTTTTATTAAAAAATATTTCTTTATTAAAATATATTTCTTTTACATAAAAGGAATATAAAAAAAAAATCAATGTAATAAAAATTTTGGATTAAAATTTTCTAAATATTATAGACATTCGTATAATAATATAAACAATAATTTCTATCTTTTTATGATTTAACTTTAATAGTAAGATATTAATTTTTATTCTTTTCATAATATCTATCATTTCCTTTTTTGTGATTATTTTAACAGATTGAATAATAATTTATATTTTTATGTTAATACAGTTTCTTTTTTTATAAAATAAAGTCATATTTCTTTTACAGTGAAAAAAATATTAATGTTCAAAAAAATATCTATGTTCAATAACGTAACAAAGATTTTGATTTCATATAAAAATCTACATTAAAAGAACAAATTATTATGTATTATTATTATGTATTCCTAATTTAAATTTTTAAATTAATAAAATAAAAAAAAATTATTTCATTTCAATGAATGAAATACGTACTTCACATTTATTGAAGCTTCATACAAATTTCTTTATACAAATTTGACTTTTACATAAATCTTTTTACTAAATATCCTAATTTAGTTTCAAAATGCGAGAATGAAGCATGATTGATGATTTGTATTTGTTCATTTACTTTGTATAATAATGTTCTTGATCCATCTATTGAATAAGTTTACGTATTAATCTTGAATAAAGTAGACTAAAAATTTCTTTTATTTTGATTCATTCTAATAATATTACTCTTTAGAATATAAACTGTAATAGAAATATGAAAATTAATAATTGATTCCATTGAATATTTCCTAGTAATTATTAAATTAAAATTTAATTGAAATGATTTCATTTTTAAATTGTTCAAAATTTTCATTAATTCACTAATTCAAAAATTTCCCAAGTATGGATCATAATTCATTGATTGCGTTAAATATTAAAAATCATCATCAAAAAAGAAAATAAACTATATATCTATTTGATCTATATTAATTAATTTATATTAATAAAATATTAATTATGTTAATAATTAAAAAATTTTAAAACACAATAAAATAAAATTTTTTATATTATTAAAATTTTTTATTTTCTTCTATTATTTTTAAAATGAGTTCATTGTGAAAAATAATTATTTATAAAAATGTATTTCAATTAAAAGTTGAAAATTAAAATTCTATATTAATTAATTAAATAAAATTTATGATTTATAATAATATATAATGATTTTTAATAACTATAAATTTATATTTTCAATATTTTATTATTTATATATTTTTTTAATCATAAATTTATTATAATATATATTTTGCATTTTTGATCTTTCTTATATGTGTGTTACGAAAAGTTACAGATACAATGATTAAAAAAATGTTTGAATTACAATAAGAAAATTATGAGAGAAATATGTCAGTGATAGAAGTCGGTTATAGATCAGACAATAAAAGGAGCGGATAATTGAATCGAATAGTGTATCAAAGTTTTAAATTGAATTTCAATGAATGCCGTTAATGAAGAAATGTTACTAAAAATCATAGGATATAATTGAGCATTATATAAATTAATTATTTTATATCATATTTTAAATGATGATATAAATTCTTGATTTATATTATAATGTTCTTTTGTAATTCTAATCATAAAAAAATAAATATTTATTTTTTTTAATCATTGTATCTGTAATTATATCCTTCATTACAAATAAAATTTTATTTTATAACTCTTCTCAAATTTTTGCAATGTAACATTGATTTTATAATGTAACTGAATTTAAACAAAACTAAAGAATTGTGTCTAAAATATCATTAATTTTATCATCATTTCATTATAATTCTGTTGACCATCATCAAGATTAATATATAAGTAAATTAACAAACGAACTATGGTCGTTACGATTTTAATTGATTCAAGAGATGGCGAAAAAAAAATGGCAACGAAACGAACAAGCAATTAAAGTCCAATTAAAAGCCTCTTCCAGAGAAAATTCCAGAAACGCGATAACACGGCCGTATTCAATAAAAAACTCGACACGTACGAGTCACCATATTTCTCTTTTATTCCTCGAATTGTTCGTTCGTCCAATCGATGGATCGTTTGTAAAGAGAAGAAATCCAATCCATGGTCAAATAAAGAGTCTCCAATTCCAAAGAGTATAAAAACGAAGGACGAAATAAAATAGAAGGGGAATAAGGCGATCTTGTTTTATAAAAGGTTATAACCAATTTCAAGGAGAAGTCTAAATATTTAACGGACCATCGACAAATCAAATTCGATTGCTCGATCATTTTCTCATTTCATTTCGAATTAAAAATCATCGCTGATAGATAATATTAATTGCTCGAGAAATCGTCGCAGTCTTTTGATACTTAAACGACGAAGAGGAATTAGGAAATAGAATTGTGTATATATATATATAGTATACAGAAGCACCATTGGGACGAGAAAACCATAGAAACGAGTCTCTGACGATGACAGTTGGACGATCAAAAGAGATTCTTTTTGCTTCTTTCAATGATGTTCGCGTGAGTCGAACTGGCTCGAGTGCCACGTTCATCCCTATTTGCCAAAGTTCGATCACGATGGGCAGATATCAATTGACAGGCATTTTAGGGAAATCGCTGTAGGCGCTTGATTTCAATTAAATTACCTTCCAGCTCTGTAACGGCAAAGTCTACGCTTGACTCCCTACCGTTCAATCCTTCATTTGATTAATTCGTTCTTGTGCTGGAGCTCTCTTCATTTTTTTCTATTTTGTTATTACCATTACAACAATATGATTTTTTGATTATATTAAAATAGAATATTAAAATACAAGATATATAAATTAATTTAATTAAATAAAGGAAAAAGAACAACAATTTTTTTTTCTTATTTATACGTTATTCTTTATATATCATATTCTTTATATATCTTTAAAATCTAATTCATTATTTAAATTATTTTAAATTTTTGTTAAAAATGTATTTAAATTAATAAGATTATATATGACGAGAGATAAAAATAATTTAATCGAACGATGTTCCATTTACTTATAAATCCTTTATTTAATTAATTAATGATGAATTACATTATTTATTCTTAAATATTTTTGTTATAAATATAAAACTAACTTATTAACAGAAAATTGTAATATCATATTTATATTTAATAAATTCAATAGATGATAATGAATTCAATAGAGTAAATATTTTAATTTTAGGAATATAAAAATCGTTAAATATTTTATATTTTTAAGAATTTTTATTTTGATAAATAGATAATTTATAAAATAAATCGAATGATGTGGTACGTTCTCCTATAACGGATGAAAATTATTTGGATTTAGAAACGGATAACGAAATGATCGCGAAGGTACATCTTGTCAACAAATTGAATTTATTGTGAAAGATGGCGACACGAAATGTATTTTAAAATTACTTCATTGGACTCGCGATCGTGAAAAATTTCTGCAATTCAACGAATCCGTCATTCTACGAAGTTATAAATGAAGTAAAATTTCATTAAATAAAGACTCGAGGCCTTGTATTTAATATTTTTTTATTGAAAAAAAAATTTTCTTCTCTATATTTTTTCATTTTATCCGTTTTTTCCATTTTACCGTATAATTATATAATTAAAAATTCTCAATCTCAAGGAGATCGAACAATTTTTTTTAATTCAAATTATTTTTATAGAAAATTATATTGAGAAAATTTTCGATGCTTATTTATTTTATATATAATTACATTATATCATTAATTCTTTTCTTTAACGATTATAGAAATAAATTGCAGTTCAGAGAAGATTACAAAACGTTATTCTATAAATTCGATAAATTATCCTATATGCTTCGTAACATTTATTTTCTCTCTCATTCAATCTTCCTCCTCCTCCCACCCTTCTCAATTTCTATCCAACTTCAATTCTCCTATTTGTTTCTTTATTCTTTCTCTTTCCTCCAAGGAGATAAATTCCATCCTTACCCCTCTGTCCATCTCTTCGCTTTACACTTTTAAATCTCTTTCGGATCCATTCGTCTCTTCCTCTCCCTTCAATTTCTATTGCTTCCTTTCCCGGCCGCTTTCATCTGACAATTTATCTTCCATTCGCGTCCCCATTGCCTCCTGCCCTTTCCTCACGCCACTGTCCCTTCTCATTCACGTTCTCTCGTTCCTACGAGCATAGCCACTTCGTTCGATTTATTTTCTTCTCTTTCACATCATCCCTCCTCCCCCCCCTCTCTCTCTCTTAATGTCCAAAACGTTTCTCCTCGATTTCTCGTTTTTCCATCACCGTCCCATCGATTTCAAACCACGAAAACGTTCGTTATTGTCATCCGGGGGGGGAGGGGGGAAGCCTCAAACCAAGAGAGAGAGGAGTCGCATCAGAAAAATTTTCCTCGTCTCTGAAGCGGGACGCGGAAAGATCGAAGGAGCGATCGAAGTGTTTTTCGATTCCATTGAAGTCAGAGATAGCGGAATGTTAAGGGAAATCTCTGCGGAAGGACGAATCGGTTTTCTGTGATCTTTTGATTCGAACCCGCTTGACGTGTGCCAAGAGGAATCTTGGTGCGTGTGTCTCATATGGAAGATTGGCTGGCATAGAGAAATGTAAGGAGCTGGAAAATGATTGGTATCTTTGTGCTGGGAATTTCACCGATTTAGATGTAGACTTTGTGATTAAATGGGACTGCTCGACGATTCCGTTGAAAAAGATAAAATGGTGCGTGAGAACGCATGAATCGAGATAAATTAAACGCGAAATATTTTGCGAATAGTTGAACAGATTCAGCAAAGGGGAAATAAAAATGTGATTGTGTGAATGAGAGTTAAATGGATGGAACTGGAGGAGGAAAGAGTGAAAAATAAAATATATTGTGTTTTCGTTCGAGATTGAGTGTGAAGATTTTCTATAGAAATTATACGAAATATAAGGGAATAATACAGTTTAAAATACTGATCTGGAATATTGATTGTGTTAGGGGGATTGTTATCGCTAAAGCTTGCGTTGAATATGCTTCAAAGTTTCTGTATTATAGTGGCTATTAGCGAATTCAAAGTAGGGCATTATATGTTAGGTTATCTTATAACTGTTAACCATAATAACCTAATCGCTTTCGAAATGTTCTCTGTATCAGAATGTAGTCCAACTATGTATGGTCTAACTATTAAAATGGATCGAAGTTTTGAGGGAACAAGGGGGAATAGAGATATCTAAATATAATTTTTTTTTTTTTTAGATTCGGATATTCATTAGTTTCTGAGATATTAATAAAAAACTTTCATTACAATACATGAATTTTGAATTTTGCCTGTACAAATATTATTAATACATCTTTGCTATATTAATCAATATCATTGAAAGAATTGTCGTAGCTGTAAGAGATGTCGCTCAACTGTCGATTAGCCGATGACATAATACCAATATCCATTTCACAGTATCTATAAAGCGGAGATGAACAAAATTTTAACGATTAAGAAAATTAGAATAAAATTATTTGAATTATCGAATAATTGCAAATAACTATAACGCCAAATTATGCTGAGATTATATGAAAAGCGAATCAATAATTAACACAATAGCTATAAATAAATGTTATTTAAGCATTTTAAATAAAATTATTATTTAAAATAATTTTATTCGAAATTTTAATTAGTTATTTTTCCAACAAATTAATGCCCAATTCTGTTAGCATATTTCATCTACAATCTATTATATTTTAATTTAAAATTAAATTTAAATCTATTATATCTATTATATCTTAATTTAAAAATATTTTCTTCAAGTTAATCTTGCTACAAAAATGATCATAATTTAAAAAAAGATGAATTTTGATATCTCAGATATTAATGGATTTTAGTAATAAGCTTTTTCTTCAGCGTTATTTTAAATATTAAATTTCTGTTGCTTTATTTATTGTTTAGCAATTTAATAATATTTCAATTTCAGAATTTAAATAGATACCTTTATTTAATCTGATGTTTCTTGTTGTAATTAATTTGAAAGCAAAGAGGCAGTGAATTATACGTTAATGCAAGCGGAATAATTACAAGCAGCATACATTGAAATAGGGTTATTTGCATGAGAACAGTTAGTACTGGGCGAAGCTTCTGAATGTGCCATTTTGGAAGAGATACTGTTGTCAGTGCATCGTCAAACCTTTGATAACACATCAACGTGTCATGAAACTACTAATACAGCTATAATGTTAGTGAAACGTCAGAACACTCTTACAAAAGGATGTATTATGTCATCAGTGACCTGATATCCTAATATACTATTAAATATTTGATGAAAGCAATGAGATAGTAGATGCGTATACATACATTGAAATTTTATTTTGAAAAGAATCAATTAGATATTGTATAAATAAAAAATTTTACATTAAATAAAAAGATATTATATAAATATTTAAAAACGATATAAAATTGCAGAAAATTATCTCTTATCCGATTTCATTGATTTTTTTATACATATAATATATATAATTATATGAATATAGTTGACGGTCGATTTTAATTTTCGAAATATTTTTAAAAAAAGATTATTATTATTATTATTATTATATTTATATTAAATATTATATTATATTATTATTATTATTATAGAATTTTATCTCTCTCTCTCTCTCTTTCTATATATATATATATATATATATATATTATACAATATATATATTGTACATATTATATATATTATATATATATATATATATATCCATGATAATATTTAAGCATGTGTCATTTATCTTTCGCTAATATAACGAAATCTGATAATAATACAATTAGTACGTATAACGGATGAATCGATTGAAAATATTGTTGCAATATTAATCATTGCAATTTATATTGCCGAAGGTTATTTTATGATTATGTTATTTTACATTTTCATGGATTTTATTCTATGGAATGACCAAACTCTCTATAGGATAGATAGTAAATAGTATGGTTATATTATCCGTTAGCTTATCTGTTTAAGTATAAGTTGTCCTGCAAATTATATATATGTATATATATATATACACACATTATAAATAATTGATGAGTAACAAGTGGATGCACATTGTCATGGATGTATATGTATAAGGGATGTATATATATAATTTTATGTAATAATAGTAATCTTTTATTGCAAATATTATATATCAAAAACTAAGACCAATCAATTATATATATAAAATATTATTTAAAATATCGTTTTTTATAATATATTTAAAAATCATCAAAGAAACATCTAAGAAAAAGTAGTTTTTCTACAACTTTATTGATGTATTTTAAAAAATATATATTTATATATACCTTTCTTTTTCATATGTTCTTATCTTAAAATTTTTTAAATATATTTATACATTTATTTTGGAAGTCAAAAATAAATAAAGAGAAATAAAAAGTAATAAACATAAATAGGATATAATTATTATATTTTATACATGAATAATATGAAATGGAAATATAATATCATTAAAAATATTTTTAATATAAATAAATACTTGTATTAGAAAAAAATACTCTTTTTCTAAATTGTGAAGCAAATGTTTCATATTAAGATCTAAATATAGATATATAATAAATATATAATTTAATATAATTCTTTTTATCAAAAAGTACCCTCATTTTTCTTGCTTCATGACTAAATAAAATTGGCTATTTATTTTTACAATGAAGCGTCAGGTTATTTCCGATAAACCTCAATTAACTTCTTTCTTATCGATTTTAATAACTATATATATTGTAAAAAGCATTATTTTGAACAATAATTTTTCCTTTATTTATAACCAATAATCAATCTTAATTTTTGAATTATTCACAAAAAATCTTTTTATATTGAATACGTATATATGTTCGCGATAACAAATATATGATAATATGCTTAATTTATCAATTATTTATAATATAAATATATAATTATTAAAAAGCATTATTTTGAACAAATTTTTTCTTTATACATAATTGACGCTCAGTTTTAATTTTTTGATTTATTCTCAATTATTCGCAAAAAACTTTCTTGTATTTAATTATATACGTTAGCGACAGCTTATACGATCTTTATTTATCAATTATTTATAATATATCACAAAAAAAGATCGAAAAATATGCAACAAGTTTCCATACTTAATATTTATTTTTATAGCAATAGGCTTATGAATTTTTTTGAATCGCGGAATTTGAAAATAAAATATAAAATAAGCAAATGATCAAAATTACAAATTCGTAAAAAAATAACTTTCGACAACTTTCATTCGTTATATATATATTGGTTATCTAAGTAATATGTTTATACAGAGTGATAACATATTCATGAATCATTTTTGGTAGATTTTACAGTTCAAAATAAATACAAAAATTTTCAAAAATTTCAATTGAAGCTTATTTATTGAATTATAAGAAATTTAAATTCATTTTAAACGAAGCAAAATAAGTAGACATCAATGTAATGAATTTCACTCTATCTCCCTCTTGTTTCAACATTTCTCTACATCAATTTTAATTTCTAAAGAAAAAGAAAAATTCTAAAGAAAAAAAAAAAAAAATTTCTAATTTTAATTTCTCACAAGTTAATAAAATTAAGAAAAGCATTTGATAATTGACGATTACATACTGACATATATTCTGAATATAGATAGAATCTAATAGCATAATATTGAAAGTTTTTTCACGAATAATTTAGAAAAACCCATTTTCAACCTTCATTCAATTACTTTTTAAAAAATTCCTGTAATAATTGACAATTGAAAAAATCCAACGCGGTCACAAGCTGCCACTTGTTAAAAATTCTGTCTGCAATTAGAATCATTTATTTTCAAGATATCGTGCATAATATAACTGATGATCTAATTGTTTTTAATAATTCTTCTAAAATCGATGTTACTAATATGTATTTATATTTTATTATATAATTTTTTTCAAAAAAAAAAGGAAGAGATATTATTCTATATTTTTCCGTATTAACTTATTTTCATATATAATAAATATATAATATAAATAATATAATGTAATAAATAAAATAAAATATGTAATAATATCTTATACCTATTTTTCATTTAAATGTCAAATAAAGAATTAATTAATTAAACTTAATAAATTTTCAAATTTTTATTATTGTTATTATCTCTAGCAAAAAAGTGTTTCACAAGTATTTAAATAATTTCGATAAAAATATCTTCTGATATTTATTACATCCTTCATAATTTTTGTAAGTGACGCATAGAAGATGTGTGAAAGTTACTTTTTTTTAAATTAGGATCATATATTTTTTACTATATTAGTTGATATAATTTGATATTCTCTACAAAAAAATATTGATTTACTTTAGTATCAAAAAATCACTAGTTTAGAGATATTTTAACTCAAAATTTGTGAAATTTACTATATGAAAGACAAGCAGAATATGAAAAGTAAATTATGTTTTCTTTATATAATAAATTTTACAGTTACACTACAATCCTAAATTAATAATTTTTATATATACATAAGCCAATACTTTTTTGTAGAAAATATTAAGTTGTAATCAATTAGTGTAATAAACAATATATGATTTTAATTAAAAAAAGAAAAAACTTTTACATATTCGTCTATAAAAAAATTAATAAATTAATAAAATTAATAAATTATGTTCTTCTTAAAATCATTCAACTTCATCTAACAAAATTTTTTGCTTACAATAATAGTAATATAAAATGAGATAGTAATATAAAACGAGATAGTAATTATCTTATATATTATATCTTATTATATATATTCTCAAAAATATTGTTCAAAACATTATTTTGTTATTTATGATTTTCATTTTGATTTATTATCCAATTTATAATCCAATCTATATTTTGATATAGATCTTTAATCTTTGATCTCTTTTTATTTCATTTTAAAATAATTGAAAGAATTTACGTAACTTTTTTAATAATTTTTTAAGTTTTCCAATTTCTAAGTCACATTTGAAGCAGCGATAATGTAATGGCCGAGAGCTGCAAGCGAAAGGATCGATGGATCGTAGTCCATAATGGTGCCAAGGGCGAGAGACTATAGTAATTTAATTAGTTCGAGGAAGCTACGACAATGGATTAATCGCGAAATTAGTGACTCAGTAAATCGAGCGGCCGTTGTTGATTTTATCATGGAACTGGTGCTCGTGAAAGCAGCGTATAATGGACTTAAAACGCTGAATTTCGCCCTTCGTTGAATCTTCGCTCGCCAAATCAGTTTTTATTTTTTACCGGAGATAAAAAAATCATGCACGTAATTGGAATGGCTAACAAACTTTGATTAAAAAAAAAATGTTAAATATTTATTTAAATATGTAAGAATTGAAAAAATTCCTAACTTTTCATTGATAGATGTAGTATAATTTATTTGAAAATGTGTAAATATCTCGAAAAATATGGATGACGAAAAAGTGTTTCGGATAAAAAGCACCAAAAGATATATATGTATATATGATATGCATGTTTATTTAATCTTGTGATAAAAAATTTATGAATATTGCATTCAAATATTTAAATAAGAATTTATATTTTCTATTACATATTTTTATATAATATCAAAACGTTTTTAAAATATTATTTACTTGTATTTTGCACTAGTCAATCTACATTCAAATCCAAAAAGTTTTCAAACTATGCAAGATTAAATACAATAGATAAATTACAAAAAAAGATCAAGAAAAAGAATATCAATTTTTATACTAAAAATATTGAGTAATAATTTTTAAAAAAAATGGATTTAAAGGATTTTTAAAAAGATAAATTTTATTTAATGGAATATATATTGAAGAAAAAGCAAAAAGTCAATTTATGGCTAATTATAAATACAATTTAGTAGTATTTTCACAAACGTGAGTGCATATAGATTCTTCGTACAACCATAATGTACACAATCCAACTAAATAATTCATTTATGGTATAGCAACCAAATAATGCTAATATCGGTAGCATATCGAATTTGTAATTTGATATTTCAACATTGCTAATGCAGAATGCATGTAGAGATCATGTTTTGAAAACATTTTAATCTATAAAAATATATAATAAAGAATATAGAAGTTTCTATTTAAAAATTTGAACATAGTTTTCAAAATCTTTATAAAATAAATAAATAATAAATAAGCATTATGTATATTTCTTACATTTATAATTTTTGTTTGAACATTTTTTGTATTATTTTTTTTTTTTGAAATATTTACAGTTTTTAAATAAATCACATACAATATATATAAATGAACTTTGTAAAGAAAATTGATATTAACGTGCCAAGTCTATTTGAAAATTATTCAGATAGAAATTTATATTCAGATAATTTCGTGTGATGCATATGCGATGCATTACTTATATACTGCAATTTATTATTCACAGTGTATTTTGTACAATAGTGGTCGGTAGATTAATTTGAATTGCATAATGGGAAATTCTGAGAAAACAAAGAGCTTATTACTATTGTTGAAAAGTTATTTTTAATTAAATATACAAATATGTGTAATAAAAAGTAAACGATAAATTTTTTTATACTAACAATTTTATTTTACATATATATATAGAAAAGATTTTAAAAATTGCGAAGATTGAAATATTTATGAGAAATTGTATATTAATTAATAAAAATTAAATATACAAAATCGATATATACAAAATATAATAAAAATTCAAATCAGATAATGGAGGTACAAAGTAAAACGAAGATTAGATACTTGAAGATTAGAATAAAATTGTATTAAAAACTTCATTTTTCAGAAATAAAAATTTAAAGATTTAACAAATATAAAATTGCTAATTTCTGAATAATCAGTAGAAGTTATTAAATTGCAATAATTGATTATGGAATATATTAAATGTCAATTCATCAAATATACATGTTATACACAATAATTAATTAGAATTACGATTACTTAACAAATTTTTAAATTTGATTTTTTTAAAAACAAAACTCTAAACAATAATATTTTATTCTAAATATTTTTTTTTTATTTCTGTATATAATATATATAGTCTTTTATTGATTTATCTAATGTAATTAAAAATAAGGGAAATATATGTATTTAATAAATATTCATTTCAAATATATTTTTCAAAAAAGATTCTAAAGCAATTTTTCTATTTTTCATTATTGTATTTCTTTCATCTGTATTATTTCTGTAACATTTTTTTATATTATGAATGTTACAGAATATATTATGAATGTCCAGATATAAATTGAATATGATATTATATATTAATCAAAGATGTCCTATGCATATACAGAATGATTTAAATCAGATATAACCATACATTTTTTATGAAAAAATAAATTGAAAATAACAACATTGCTAGTACAGAATACATGTATAGGTTATGTTTTGAAAATATTGAGATTTCATTTTTAAGAAAATGAACTTTGAAAATTTGTTGAATATATGCAGTATGTATGCACTTACTACGATTTTTGCTAAAGATCATAGCAACAGAAAACAACTGAAAGAAAAAATCAACAAATATTTAATCAAATATGGACAGAAAATTTATTGCCATCGGTCCATATTTCTATGATTCGACAAACAACTACTTATTTACTACTTATTCAAAATGGACACAACTTTTAGCAATTTATTTAGTAACGTAAGTTGCATAATATTTTCAAAATATTATATTAACATAAATTGGTTAAAAATATAGCAAATATATATGTATTTTCAAAAAATTTTCATTTTCTTGAAAACAAAACTTCAAGTGAAAAATCATTATTTTCGATTTATTTTTTTAGGAAATATCTATATATTAATATCTTACATATATCGATATTTTCATTTTAATATCACATATATATAAAATTGTAATATGTAATAAAAATTTGACAGGAGATTATTTACAAATAAATTATTTAAAAAAAAAATTAAAATCAAAGAAATCAAGTAATCAATCAATATGGAAGTAATCTTACAAACTATTTTAGACATTTATTAACGTAATTGCAAATCTTTAATAAAATTAGAAAACTCGGATTACGGTAGGAAATTTGTTTAGACATTCCTGAACGTTCTAAAAACTAGGACAAATTCGAGGAAACTTTGTTGGATAGTAACTCTAAAAAAATTAGTCGTCGTAAAATTTCTAGGAATAAATATCATTCAACTGTCATTCCACATTCAGGTGGATTACATTAGTGATAATTAGATCTCATTCATTTGCATACGTATTGTAGCAAAGCAAAAAAAGAATCTATGGATCCTTTGAGACTTCTTTATTATAAATCAACTGAAACGATTATTCCATTGTCATTTTCAAATTATATTTTGTTTATTAGTTAATTAGTTTATCGTGATATTTCAATATATTTTAAAAAAAATTTAATTATATCTTAATTTATATCTTTTCGATCAATATGAAGTTGATATAAATAGAGAAAATTTTAACTTCATGTATTTATTACTTTTAGAAACATTAATAAAAAATTTACAATACATTGAATTTTACCCATACAATATATTGAATCCTGCCTACACAAACATATTCTATTACATCATCAATTACTAATTTAAACTATATTGGCTGTCAAATAGCCAATATACAATAAATTAACGATATTGGTTTTAATATGAAAAAGGTGTTCCATGTAAAAGTTATTATATCGATTATTCTTTGAGATTGTATAATATTATTAATAGTAATATATGTGTTATAGGATTTTAATATATTTGTAGGATACATAATATATTAGTAGGTACGTAATATATTAGTATATTAATAGAATTATATTTGGTATATTTGATTCTAGAAAATATATCAAAATCAAAAAAAAAAAAAAGTTGATCTATAAAAATATCATTTAAGGTTTATTTATTAAGTTATAAGCAAATTTGCATTAAATGAAGTGAAGCAAAAATAGAATATGATGTTGGAGATGAAAACAGAATGGTGTCAGTCTATGCCTATCTCGTTTCGTTTTCAATACAAATTTCAATAGTTTATAACTCAATATCGATGATATTTTTGTATATTAATTTTCGTTTTTTTTTTTTGCTCTTTAAATCTTAAAAAAAGATACAAAGATATTTCATGAATACGTTAGCATTATATAAGAAACTTTTTTAGAATTTAGATTCAGATTTAGACTATCTCTTGACTAGACTATCTCTTGATTGCTTCACATTTGAGAGATAAATAAAAATATAGTATATTTCAAAGTTTGTGAAAAACCAATTTAATTCAAATCTAAATTCAAATTCAAACTTAATCTAAATGAAAATTAAAAAATAAAAAAATAAAAAATATATAATAATTAATATCTTATATAAGAAATATTTTTACATATATTTCAGAAATTAGAAAATCGAATTAAAGTTTGTCAAATTGTTAAACAATATAATTTATGTAAACTTTTTCATTATTTTTACTGAATCAGCTCCTTTTATTAGATTATTAGATTTTTGTGTTTCCTTAGGATATAAGACAATTTTCATTGAGAAATATTCCTTAGAAATAGCTCTTTTTCAAAATTTTCCCAAATTATGAAAATTATGAAATTATGAAAAATTATGAAATTCATTTTCATAACTATTTTTGCTTATATGTATGCATATAAATAAAATTGAATATAATGTACATTGAATTCTTTTGTAGTTTATATAATATTTTATTATTTCTTCAAAATATTTTATTCTTAAGATTTTTTTTATAAATTTTTTATAAATAATTTTTTTATAAATTGTATATTTTGGAATTGTGTATTTTGTATATTATGAAATAAAGTTTTTCATCATATTCGAGATATTCGAATATTTTTAAAATATATTTTTAAAAAATATCTTATTTTTTTATATTCTTTTAGAGACATATTTTTAGATATCTGTTAGATATTTAAAGTTATATATAATAGATTAAGTTTTCATATTTCATTGAAATTGAATATATTT
This sequence comes from Apis laboriosa, assembly GCF_014066325.1. Classification (NCBI taxonomy): domain Eukaryota; kingdom Metazoa; phylum Arthropoda; class Insecta; order Hymenoptera; family Apidae; genus Apis; species Apis laboriosa. The sequence continues at coordinate 1,462,549 of NW_025223220.1, forward strand.
TATTATATATATCATTTTATATATATCATTTTAAATATACAATAAAAAAATAAAAAAGATCAATATAATAATTTAATAATAAGTTAATAATAATTTAATAATAAGTAATTTAATAATAATAATTTAATATAGTTATAGAGATAATATGATATAGTAATAAATAAAATACAAATAAGGAATGTAAAATTTATTATAAAATTTGGAACAAGTTGATCGAAAAATTCGTATTATACAAAAGTTGTATATCTTTATAAAATTCGTTACTGATATTTTAAATAATGTCTATTTTTCTATATTCTGAATTCTAATAAAATGAGATAGATTAATGTAATAATAATTAAATTTTAAAACTAAATAAAAATTAATAAGCTATTTGTACTATTTAATTGTGACACTTTTAATATTATTTTCAGAGTTTTTATTTAAATAAGTATTCAAAGTATAATTTAATTTTTTTTATAAAAACTTTTTTTAAAATATTAATATAATTTTTAATAACAATAAAAATAAAAAAAAGAAAAATCAATTATTATATTTCAATTAATGCGTTCTTTTAGTATATATTATTTTGTACGCAATTTATTTATTATAATATATCAATAAATAAGTTTATGTTTTATGTAAAACTTTTTTCGAGAGATACAATAACGCGATATGAAAAACTCATTTATTACACTGTTCGAAAAAAATGAAATTTGTTTTTAAATTAACTGTTTTTTAAATAATTTTAATTAGTAGTCTAAAATATATCTTAAAGTATAATACTTCTTATTTAATAAAAAATAAAAATTATATTTTTAAATTTCACTTATTAAGAAAATTTTTTGAGAAAGTTCACAGAAAAATTAATCATAATGAATTTGAAAAATTATTTTTAAAATTATAAAAAAATAAATATTTGCAAGGTAAATGTTATACTTGCATAAAAGAAGGTACATAAATACAGTTAACTTTTGTAAGAAAAAAAATTTATTTCAATTCAAAATTTGATATATTTTTGAAATTAATGCAATATTAATGCATAAAATATATTTGTTCAATTCACATGGAATTAACACAAGATCAACGATATCCATGTAAAATATTTATACAACTTTGCATTCCAATTATTACGAGTCACGTTCGTAAATAATTAGTTTAACAAGTATTAACTTTTTATTCTCTTTCACAATTCTACAATTTATGCCAAATATTAATTTCGCAAGTATTAATTTAAAACACATCATCCTAAATTAAACGTTTAAAATTAATCGAAAAATTTTTGAAAAATAATCATTTGTTGAAATTTCCAATTGGAATTCGATCGAAATCCTATATCTCTTTCGGATATAATGGAAAGAAATGTTTGTAACAGCCGAAACGGAACAATTCTCGTGTGAATGCGAGAAATATCGCGATCCATTATACTCCTGTTAATGCCTTTTCATGTATCGCATGAGATATCTACATGTACGATATTAAATTGTGGCGCGCTATTCGTTATAGCAATTAGCTGCGTTATTATTACAAACGTCGCATAATTTCGATCGCACGATGGTGGAACGCGTAGGGCACATATGCACCGAATTGTAACGTTGTACGCGTCTAATCACAGACATGCCTTCGGTGCGAACAATGTGTCGAATTGCGTTCTAATGCGACCGCCAGAGGAGCAGGAAGTTAATAGCTTTACCGTGAATCGAATTCCATGGAGATCAAATGTAATAGGTGCTTTGGAACAGTGTTTCCTAAATTTTTTGCATCATATCCTATCACACAGTCCAATATCACACATATATTTATTCTCTATCATAATAATCAATCGTTTTACTTTTTATTATATTGATAATATGATTACAAATGTAACATTAATTTCTAATTGATTAATTGATTACTCTTCAATATTTGAAATTGTAAAATATATAATTGTGAAATTCTATTGAGAGATGGCTTTAGAGGATTGTTAAAATTCTGTTTATTAACGAAAGAATTAGAAATATATTTTATAGCTATATAATTTTTTTGATAAAAAATAATATTGTGAAAATATTTGTTTTACAAAATAATAAACATTTTCGAAAAATAATTATAAGAGATGAAATATCATTAAACAACGAAACAATGATAACATCTCTGAGTTTTTGATATTGAAAATTAAAAAATATCATAGTAAATCACTTGATTGGATAGTTTCAATTAAAATTGTATTGCTGAATTCAAATTGCTGAAATTCAAAAACAAAATTCAAAAAAAACTTTTTTTTTTCATATATATGTTTTTGAAATTAAAAATATATTATGAGTATCTAATTAATTTAAATTATGATATATTTGTGTTTTTATTATCTGCAGATTTTTAAATTTATGTAATTTTTATAGCGTATTAATATAAAAAGTTGCATTTAAAATTTATTAAAGCAAAATGTATCTATATTTTATTTATATATTTTACTACATCAATTATTATAAAGAATATTTAAATATAATATAAATATTATGATACTTGTATATTCATAATATAATTTTTAATATACTATATAATTTAAATATACTCTGATTTTTATTATTATTATTCTATGTTATAAAAATCTTATCTCATTGTACCAAAATTAATTATATATATATATGAGTAATTATCATTTTTTTTAGCTCTTATGAACTATATTAACACAACGTGAATCATATAAATATAAACGTAATTTATTATTGTAATATTTATTCTATTATATTATATTTATAAATATTTATAATTCTATTATAATTAACCAAATAATAATATCCAAAAAATAATAAAAATTATATTCAAATTATATATTTTGTTTTGTATTGCGATACAAACACCTAAGTGTTTATTATGTATTTGAATGCAAGTTGTTTTGCATACTAATGTCAAAGTTATATAACTTTAGAACATTATTATGAGAATTTATAGACAATAAATGCAATAAATGCAATAAATGCAAATGTATATAGTGTTTTAAGTTTGTTAGCCTGTTCATTATAATAATCTAGAATATGTGATAATTAGTGAATAAGAAGTGATTCCACATATAAAAAATGTTTTTATTTAACATTTCGTTTTATCGAAAAAACCATGTTTGAGAACAAAAAATACTGTAAGAAAAAATGAAATTGACTAATTTATGGATACAAATATTAATAAGTTATTTACATGCAAAAATAAATAAAAAATGTATAAAATTTTTTTATTTGAAATTTTTTCAAAAAAACCAAATTTGAAAATTCATTGATTATATAATAGCATAAGATAGAATTACTTTTTAATTATATATTATATTCAATTTGGATTTTCATAAAAATAAATTTAAAAATTAAAATTTTACTTTACAAATTTTATTTATTTTCATATATAGGATAATCTCTTGTCAATAATTCAGTCCAATCGAGAATTAGATAATTTCATTTTGATATATTTTAGAAAAATAGTATGTTTCATTTGAAGAATTAACAAAATTCATTTTGCTACGAAAATAAGCAATTTCATTTCAAATTCAATCTCTATCAAAAACTAATATCAGACAAAGTATTTGAAAGTAGAAACATAAATCTTATAAATAATAAATCTTTTTAACATCAGAATCGTAATTATCAATTAAACAATATTATATTTCATAACTAAAAATAAGAAAGTTAAGTTAAAAGACATTAACATTAAATTAAAATTCGTTTCTCACCAACACGAAAAGTTGCATAAATGTTAATGGTGTCTACTCAGAAAGCTGATGAATTCTCTCCCTTTGGTTGTTGGTAATTTTCGTGGTTTTCTTATTCGTCTTCTGGCCAATGCTCAAAGGTTTAAGAAAGTGTCTCGACGAAGGAATGAATAAACATCCATACGAAATGACGGAAAGTGTAAGAGCAACGAAACGGAATTTTAGATCGTGTCGATTTAAGTGGACATAAAAGTACGTATACGTGTCTATGCTTCTTTTCGTGCAGTCTGACGATAAATTCATGGAGTTCGCGCTCGTAAAATTCGTATTCTCATAACAATCATAATTCTAGACGTTTTATTGAATGAGAAACATCGGTAATGGCTGCGAGTCATGGCAATCTTACAACAATTATTAAATTATGAAAGGGAAAATGTCAACATAAATTTCCTTCTTCGCTTTAAATAGGATTGCGTAAAATATTGCAGTAATTAAAAGTAATAATTCAAAATTTAAATTAATTTAATATAATAATTTAATGTGAATCGTTGAATAACATATTAAATTTTAAAAAAAGCAAAATAGCAAAATATTATTTAAAATAATATTTTCAATTAAATTTTTTGATATGATTAAATAATATAGTATTAAAGTTTGATTAGAGAAGTTAAATAGCAATTGAAAATAACAGGAATAACAATAGAATGTATTTATTAAAATTTTATTGTTTATTTACATCACATAAATAATTCGTATATAATGTAATTTTATTAAAACTCGATTATGAATTTGCTATGGCAAATAAGTTTATATTTTATTTATTTCATAGAAATTTACTTTTTTAACCAGCACTAATTTTTCATTCAGTTAATAAAAGTTTATATTTATATGAAAGAATTTCATAAAACATTTAACACTTTAAAATAAAGAATATATCAAACTTGAAAACAAATTTACAAATAAAGTAATTATTTAATGTTTAACTTAAACTATTAAATAATTTTTTATTTTGAAATTAGATTAGAAATATTATACAATTTCCAATTATATCATATGGATATTTATGTAAATAAAATGATATTTAGCATTAGTTCAAATAATTTAACTTAACCTAACTTAACCTAAATTGAAATTTAGATAATCAAACATTCTTATTTCGTATACATATATAAATAGAATTCATATAAATTAAATTTCACTCATTTAATATAATACATATAATAATAAATTTTTTGTTAGATTTTCTTTTTCTTTCTTCTTTTGTTTCGTAATTTTTTAAATATTTTAATTATGATGTGATTATATAAAATGCACGACAGTTAATATATTAGCTTTCTCAAACATTTCTCATTTATATTATATACATATTCATTTATATTATATAGAAAGATAATTCGTTTAAATAAGTTTGTTGTAATGTTGTAATAAGATTTAAATATTATATAAATATTAAATTATATATAACGTCAATCAGAATTATAATTTCCCTTCTTTTTGACTCATTTATTATCGTAGTTAAAATTATTGCTTTTTGCATAATTAATTAATAATATAATTAATAATAGTCATGAAAAGAAATTTTATAATATTCATAGAATCAATGAATTACTTGTCTTTTTATGAAACTTATTTATAAAATAGACAAAAATATAAATTTATAAAAAACTATTTGTTTATAATTTATTAATAATTGTTTTTAATAATCAATAACTGATTCATGACATTAAACTAATTGAAAAATTCTCATTGTTACACTTTTTATTGAATCTTGATCGATTTTTTTCTCTTTCAAATTGTTGTTTTTAACTTTTTTAATTGTTATTTTCCTTTTCGATTTATATAGAATATGACCTATGAGAATATGTTAAATTTTAAATATTGTAATCTTTAAATTATGTTACATACTCTCCATGAGATTGATAGGCATTATCTTGTTGAAATTTAAATCACATTCTTCAACATGTGGAAAAAAATGCATCTTTAAAATTCATTGATATTTACTATTTATCATGCTAGATAAAAGTAATAATTTTCCTAATATGGATTGTAATATTGTAATAAGTTATATAGATTGTAATATTCAAAATTTTTGTTTTTCAAATGTAATTGGACGATATTCATTAGATAAATATATCAAAATAATAAACAATATTTTACAAGAAATTAAAAATTGCTAGCACACGAAGAAATCGAAGAAATCGATCAAAATATAAAAAAAAAAATTTGTAAAAAGTATGACGATGAACTTTTCAACTGATTCAACTAATTTAATATTATTGTCAATTATTGATTATTAAGAATAATTATAACTTATTAAAAATAAAATGTATTGTAACTAAATAATTTTTTATATAATTTTATATAATTTAAATTAATTTAAATTATATAATATAATAGTATAATAATATAATTAAATTTATTTCATTCGTTCTACAAATAAAAAATTTTCTCTAAAAAATGAATAATTCAATATTTTTCTATTTGAATATTGTATAATTTCTTTCATGATTCCATTTTTTATGTATTTTTAAGTAATTCTATAAAAGAAAATCACAATTTAATATTAAGTTATAATAACAATGAACAATGAGATAAAAAATTTTCTAGCACATTTCTCGTAATTAAAAAAAGAATAAAATAAAAGAAATAAAAACTATTTAGCACACACTCAAACAATAAACGTAAATCATCATTTTTTAATTTGACGAAGAAAGAAAAGAATTTGTTTAATATTACAACAGAAAACTGGTGTACCAATTATAAAGTTTTCTCGTTTCAGATCCATGCCGGATAGATATAACGAGAGTAATGAGATTTTCATTCAACCGATATCGGTGATCTACGAATTTAACGAGAAAAGGTAAATTCTATGCCGTCAATTTCTTTTTTTTATCTGGATTATTCATTCTTATTCTTTCAATCCATCTTTTCCTATCGCGATTCTCTGAAACAATGAATCGAAACATTTGAATACACTACCAAATTGTATCGTCAATATTCCAATTAAACTTCGTCCATCGAATCTTTTGATGTTTTATGAATTAATGTTGCATTTGTTTCATATTTTGTTTTAACGACATCAAACGAGGATTTTTTGTTTACAGGATTTCTTTGTGAAATCTCATCATTATTTCTATTTCGTTAGTGAATAAGTGCATGAAATGTCTTGAATTCTTTTTTAATCTTAAATGGTTATGATTTTTTTGATCATTTCAATATAAAAAAATTATTTATTATTGTAAAAAAATATTAATTGTTATTATAAAAAAATCGAATCATATAAATTATAAATATAAGTTAATTAAAATGTAATAAATTTAAATTAAATTTAAAAATAATTTATTTATAATTAATTAGAGAATCATCTTCTAGAGAAAAATATTTTTTTTACATTATATTTTTTTTTAATATTATTAGAAATTAGATTTAATATTATTAAAAACATTATATATAAATATAATATAAATGGAAACAATTTTCATATTAATATTATATCTTTAATGATAAAAAATTTTTCCATAAACGTTCATAATTATACATAATTAATCACAAAAATCTTCAAATACTTTATATAATAATTTTATTTGAAAATATATAGATTATAATAGTATATAAATAAATAAATAAATATATATATATATTCTTTTATTAATGAAAAACGAAATGAAATTAAGTAGAAATTTAAAACTTAAAATTTCATTTTCTTCTACTTTTTAAAATATAATTTTGTAATGATACAAGATACATAAAATGTTTAAATTTTAATGTTTCATTAATTCTGTTGTTAAAAATGTTTTTAAACAACAGTTTATTTTAAAAAATGCTAAAATTTAGATTAATTTCACTTCTATAGACAATTTTCTATCAAAAAAAAAATTACTCTATGCATAATTCATTATATGTGTATACATAAATTTTTATTAAACAATTTTTGTTTGATGAGCTTTCTCGTAAAATAATATGCAATATGCAAATTTTTGTAATTGACTGTACATACATATATACACGTCTTTCTCTTCATCTATGTAATTACCAATGCAACTATCCTTTCCGTAAAGTGCACTTGTAATCCATAATATAGAAACAGTTTGATATGCACGCAATATGAATCGCAATATGCAGTAGCAAGTTACTGTGCATGAACATATTTCCTTGTACAAATAAACTATCAACTGATCATAAATTAACAAATTATGGAACTATATGTTTATATGTTGTATATTGTATTCATATATTTATATTCATATAAATTATTATGAATTTATGAAAAGAAGGTATTTTCTTAAAGAATTGTATTACATTATTATAATATTTAATATTTATTTCTTATTATAAACAGTGATTTTATTTCTAATGTGCTATATATAGATATAGATGCATACATAATCATAAATCTTAAATTATTAAATCAGCTCGATTTTTTTAGCTGTGAACATGTTAATAATTTTGATTGAAAAAAATCAATTTATTCTATGAATCAAAAAATAATACAAAATAGAATTAAAAAATAAAGAAATAACAACAAAAAATACTTTAAATATTTTAGAATTTAATTATTTTTTACAAAAAGTAACTTAATTTTAGAATTTTCGAAGAAGTTTGAAATATTCAATATTTCACATTTTATTTTATTTAACGATAAAAATTTAATACAATAAAATTTTTTATCAAAATTTTTAGATATTTAAAAACGTGAAATTTTAATGTGTTTTCATAATTCTTCAATTTTTAAGCTTGATAAATTTTAAGTTTCAAAATCTCGAAATATTTTATTTTGTTAAATTATTAAAATAATATAATAATATAATAAAATATTGTATTTTGTTATATTATTAAATTAAATCTTATATATCTCTATTTTAAAATTCTAAATAAATTTCAATTTTCTATATTGTTTTATTGTTTCTTTTTTTTTTTTAATATATATTTTTGATTGCATATACATAATAAGTGGAAAATGAGTATTATATTGATAATAAGCCAACATTCATTTTCAATTAGGCATGTAAATTATTGTGAGAAGATTTTAATTTTTGGATTTTTTTTTACTCGATTTTACCATATGATTAAAAATGAAGATAATCGATCGATATAATTCTTATTTCTTATATGCCATGCCATGTTGATTGCGTGGCATCAAATGATATAAAAAAAAAAAAAAAATGGAAAGCGAAATACGAAAAACGAGTATTATACCAATCGATAAGGGATCGATTCATTTTCAATAGGATAATAAAATCTAAATGATGCGAAAAGCCTTTAACATTATTAATTTATTTGTTTGATTTGATTGAATTGATTGAACTAAATGACAATCTTGATTGATTTGAATAACTTGATTAACTAATTTTTAACTAATTAACTCACACATTAACTGACAGATAGATAAGTAATTTTTCTAAAGTGATGTTATATATAAATTATGCAGTTATAAAGTATCTCTATATTTGCTGCTATATTTTTAAATATTTAATTTATTCTTTTTAAACGTAATAGTGATCGTTATTTAAAATTTTAAATTGTTAAATTTAAATTAAATTCAAAAATGTAATAAAAAATTATCATAATATAAAAGATCAAACAATGTTAATTAATAATAATCAACTTATATTCAAAACTTATATACTATCTATGCTTTATTTATACTACTTATAGTTGGTACGATTCATGTTTCGATTCATTCTAATCAAATACAAATAATCCACTGATGCGATCTTAATAAAAATAAATATTTCAGAAAGTGGAATGTTTTTTATTGACATATATATGATACCTCTTTGTTGTATTTTTTTGTAATCTAGTCTTGTCTTCTTTCGTATCTATATCTTTATATCTATTGTCTGTTGAAATCACTATTGAAAATCGAAACATGAGTGATATAAAAAGAATAAGAATGTCAATGTTTTATAACTATATTGTATTTATAGACAATATGTTATATGTTTTTCAATTTTATTTTGATATTTAACCGATAAATAACATATAGCGTGTCCCTGGATTAAACGATTAAACTATTTTACATCAATATATTTTATGAATAAAAATAAAAAAAGAATATTATATAAACATATTATATAAACATCTCAAAACATTTTATTATCATGCTTTATTATATTAAAAAAAAATTATTTTTCCATTTCAATGTGTCCATTAAGAATGCAAACTTGACATTTTAGAGAAACTGAATTTATCATTCTCTGAATTTCATCTCTATTTTGCTTTAGTTCAGTGAATATACTATTAATTTTTTTTATTAGTTCGTGCCGTGAATTGATATTTGAATGATGTATACAATCACTTTTACTATTCCCCAGATCACAGATAAAAATCTAGCGGTGAAAGATTTGCCGATTTCGGAGGACAAACAACGTGTTTCCCTCGACCAATCCATCATTCATGAAAATATTTGTTCAATCATTCTTAAACAGGTTTCGTATATTCGTTAATATAATGTGCTGAACAGCTATCTAATTGATGATAAAGAAACAGAACTTCATAGATCATTTAATATATTGATGATAAAGGAACAGACTTTTTTTAAAAGATCTGATAAAGTGTTTTTTATAAATTTAAAAACAAAGATGCAATCAATTTTTTGATAAAATGTAAGATCCTAACAATTATTATAAATTTCTGCTTATATATTACCAATTTCTTATTTTTATTTTATTTATTTTTTTCATAGAATATACTGCAGTTTGATCGTTTAATCTAGGGATATCTTGTATATTTTATTTCTATTCCACTAATTGTTTATAATTTAATAAACAAACTTCAATTTTTTTTATTAACTTCTGTGTTTATTCTAATCTGTAAAATCGTGAAAATATATAAAATATTCTAATATTTTTATTATTATACTTATATAACATTATATTATTATACTTTATATAACAATGTTTTGTTATATAATGCAGAGCTGGCATTAAGTCATTAATTATGTTATTTGTATTTATCATTCTTGTGCATCATTACGTATCTATACAAATAATAAAAGAATAATCATATTATAAATCATAATGAAGTAACCGAATAAATGTGAAGCGGATTTTGAATGAAGAGCCGCCAACAACTGCATCGTAAATTTCAAATTAGCGATCTTGCCAACCATTGGGATTAATTTATCTTCATCTGAACTTATCGCTCATATATATTTTCGTGAATATAATACAATAATCAATTATATATAGGTATATATCCTAGAATTATTTAATAAAAAAAAATGGCGAATATTGATTCGCTCGTAAATAGTCGCACAATATAAAACTCTTATTGGAAAATTATTTACATTGCTATATTAGAATATACAGGATACTTTTAAGTAAAAATAACTAAATATTTGCATTAATTTTGATTATTTTTATCACGAATGTATTATATACAGAAATTTTATGTAATAGCAATCTTTTTTTGCAAATATCTGTATATATAAACTAAAATAATTATATACATAGAAAAAAATCTTGTGCTCTACAATATTATTCAAATATCATATAATTTTATTCAAATAGATATTGATAAGAAAGTCTCTTTTTTAGATAATTATATGTAATATATATGTATATGTAATGTAATATTATATTATATAATTATATATAATATTATATTAATTTATATTAATATTTATATGTAATGTAATATTATATTATATAATTATATATAATATTATATTAATTTATATTAATATTTATATTAATATAATAATTAATGATAAATTAATATTATATTATATAATTATATATAATATTATATTAATTTATATTAATATTTATATTAATATAATAATTAATGATAAATTATAGGAAGTTAAATTATATGATTTTTTTTTTTAGGATGTTATGAATATTTTGCAGATATCGAATACTTAACTAATTATTTGAAATAGCTTTGATTTTTTTTCGTATGCTTGTAAACATTAAATGTGATTTTATGCCTCAAATAATATAATTATTGCTTTTTGCATTCATTTCAATATAAACCTATCAATAATAATTCGATGAGATTGTAAATATTTATAAATTTTATTGAATTAAATAATTAAGACAAAAATTGTTATTAAAATTAGGTTATTCTTATTATTAGAAATTTCAGGTTTTTTTTTGGTCATAAAGATATAATTATTTAAAAATGGTCATTGTCTTCTATTTTAATGATTTTTTTAATATATTATAAAAATTAAGATTTTGAATAATTTTTTTCTATACATATAATCGCCTTGATTTTCAAGATGTAAAAAATTATTATTACTATTACATTGAAGTTTGTTTGCATTATTGTGTAATTGATATTTATCTAGTGTTTTTTATAAATCATTATATATAATTTATAATTATATATATCATATTTATCACAACAATCGGTCTTCAAAATGTATAAAAAATAAGTTATTTTCTGGATTTTAATGGATTTAATTTTATCTCAATTCTAAATGAAATCAAAGAATAGACTGCAACTCCGAAAAGCTCCTGTGATCGATCGATATGAAATTTGCAGAGTGAGAAAAAGAACTCCAAATATAACATTTTAGCTTCAACCAATTACTCTTCGAAATATTAATTAAAAAAACTTTCAGCGCTATTGAATACTGTGTATACAGATTTGATTAATAAATTGAATGCTGTCTATTCAGATATTATTAATATAATTATAATATTATATCAATAAAAATAGTAATTATGTTGACTAAGTAATCGATGATGCTATAACTATATATATGTGTATGTAGTGAAATATCTCATATAAAATTTCAGCAATAAGCATTAAACTTATGACAGTTATATACAATAGAATATTCATACCATAATTCTTCATAATTGTCTTTGGTTTCAAATGTCTTAGCTCATCGACAATATTTAATTTATTGATCTCTATACATAATATTTAATATATATGGTGCTGAAAATTTTTTATAAATATATTGGAAATATATTTATAAAATGAAAAATTTGCTATTTTGGAAGCGACTTGTATTTTCTTGCTAAAAAATTATTATTTAGCATGATAGAAAAAGTTAAACGAAGCGAATAAATTAAGAATTTATCGTATTTATCGAATTGACTTATCTAAAAAAGTTTATTTAAACTACAAACAAACTTTTCTCTTTTTTATCTTTTCTATCTTAGATTTTCATATTTGCATAATTTTTCAATTTTATTGTTAGTAAAAGGAATCTACTTTACATGAATCTTTATTAAAATTACTTATAAATCACATTTTTCAATTTTTTAAAAATTTTCAATTATTCTAATTCAACAAATAAAACTTATATATATAATAATAATATATAAACTTATATATATAACAGATATAATTAACTGAAATTTTCGATAAAACTAATAGAACAAAACAACAACTATTACTCCATGTCTTAAAAGTCTTTATTATATTTCATCGCAACTCAATTATACGCTATCCCTCCAAAGAATTTTCCCAAAATACTTATGTACGAAGTGCACTGCGATCTCGTTCCTTGTGATTTTCTGGCAGAAAGGAGCCGATAACGAGGGGGAATGGAGAAAGCGTCGAGAGAAATGGAATGACCGAAAGAGACACAAAGTTTCGGATGGAAGAACAGCCGAAACGAGCTTGAAGGATGGTTTAGCGACACACAGGGACAAGAAGACAAGGGGATACAAATGGGGATACGTGGATCGAGTTCTGGAAAGTAAGGAAAGAAATCGTGTTCGAAGAGTGACAAAGATACGTAACAGGAGAAATGGAGTACCTTCGAGAAAGCTTAATGAGTGCACGTACAACGTACGTTTAGTATGTCTCCAGCATTCGAAGGCAAAGACACAAACCGACGGGGAAGGGGAAGGAGGGAGGGGAGGGCGCAAGGAAACGATTCCGGTTTTCCTAAGGTTCCTAGAGAACAAGCCTGCAACGCGGCTAGATAAACAAGTGGTAACAAGCTACGTGTTTCTCTTTCTCCTTCTATTTTTCTGGATCTTGGTTCTATCTCCGTTCTTTTTCATTCTCTTATTCTCTTTTTGTTTCCCTCATTTTCTTTCCTTTTTTTCTCCTCTTTTCATCGTTTCTTCTTTACCGGATCCCTGTGACAAATCCACCTCCAGCTTTATCCCCTCTCTACACCGCTCTGTACTGCACGCCTTTCTTCAACATCCACGAGGCTCGAGGCTTGTTCTACTAGACGTCCGCTTTCAACCGTACTTTGTTTCGATTGGCGAACTTGGAATGTTTACATGTTTACATGCCGTGCATAGAAAATGTTCCATATATTACATGTTCCATAAGAAATGAAATAACGTTTTTAATAATAACATTTATTAATAAATAATGAATTTTATTAATAAAATGAATTTCAATCATTCGAACCGATGTCAAGAATAAATTGAAAAATGGAAAGAAAAATCTTAAAAGAATTTGGAATCTTTGAAATTTAAAAATTGAGAATCATAAAGAAGATTTTATGATTATTTTTATTTTTTTAAATGAAAATATTTTTTTTTTTATAGTGATCTAATGAACAATGTTAAGATGAATTCAATATATATCTAGCAAAGATCAATAAAAAAATATATATATATAAAATATCAATATCAATATCAATAAAATTCAAAAGAAATATAAGATCAAATATAATAATAAAAGAAACTTTTCTTTATTACAAAAGATATTAAAAATAATGACTATTAAAACCATTGGAAAATTATAATCTTTATATCATTTTATGGTAAATAGTTATTGACTCTATTATGCAAATAATAGATAATCTTGTAATGATAGTCTATGTTTTATTAATATATGTAGTTAAAAATAAATTTTCCGCCAGTTTTTAAAATTAATATTTGTAAAATTGCAAGTTGTAAGATCAGATGAAATATTAGTAATCACTATATATAGTCACTATTATAGTACTATAGTATATATAATATATATATTAATTGAAATATTAATAATCAATAGTAGTATAATATTATGAAGAAATAAAATTCAATAAGAATTCAAGGCTTTGTATGTCGAAATATTTAAATTCTTTAGAAAGGTTATGCAAAAAATTAAAAGAAATCGAAAGTTTGTTTCTAAGAATAATAAAAATTTATAAAACAACAATTAATAAATAAAACAAAATTGATGTTCTTATAATAATAACTTACAATTCACAAATTAGTTTCCAACAGAATATGAATCAGAATTAATATTAAAAGAAATATAAAATGAATCTTTCAACGATATAAATTTCATCTATTCCATCTAAATTAAGAATCGTTCAGATTTTTTATAAATTGCGTCATTATTTTTTAAATGAATGAAAAATTTAAAGAATAATATGAATAATAAGTAAATAAAATAAATAAAATATTTTTGTCAATATCTATTATTTATCGATGAAGTTATGTTTATTCATCACGGAAATCTAAATTTGCGTAATATGCACTAATGATCTCCATGTTGGTTACAACAAGTTGAACCATCAACGACAATAGTCAATAATTAATGTGTATGTGTATGTGGAATCATTTGTAATCAAATAATTGAATCGTATTTTATCGATAGAATTCTAATGAACGAAATGAATATGAACATTGGGCAATTTATTAGAAAATGTACCACAAAACGTTTATCAAACAATGTGGTTACAAACAGCACGGTGAATGTCCATTGCTCAGAGGGAATGAGATACGTGATGAACTTTATCCAAAATCAATAAATGGAGAATGATCCGTTTCATAGCCAGCTCACTTTTTAGGTTTAATTCTATTAAATTTTTTTCTCTGGAAAGCTTTGAAAAATATTGTTTATCAAAAAATACACTGAAAAATATAAAACAACAAATAATTGTATCATACGTTAACATAAATTCAGAAATGTTAAAACACGTACTTGATTCAGTAAGATGAAGAATACTTTGCATTGATATTAACAGTCATTACTTTGAATATATTTCTATAAAAAAGTTTTTTTTACTGAATATATATTTGATTTTGAATGATTTTTCAATAATAAATCGTCAATACTGAATTTATCTTAACATTAGCTTCGTATCGCGATAAAAATAATAGAATTTAAACTATTACTTAAAAAAAATAAACTATATTTAAAAAAAATAAAGATATAAAATAATCTTGAAATCTTCTTTATGTCTCACTCATTTCAAAAATATTTATATATAATAGCTTATATAATAGTTTTTTTTGCATTTTACATTTTGTAATAAAAAAGATTTATAAAAATATATAAATTCACATAATATTCAAAATGAATAAAATTATTACTCCATTCTGTATCTTTATATTTATATAAAAATATAAGAAAATTTATATTTAAATATTAATATTTAATAATGCATTATCTATTAAAAAAAGCATGTATGACATTGAATATATTTGAATTAAAGTTAGCAATTACTTTTTAATTTTTTATAATTTTATATAAAAACAGAAATTATCCGAAACATTATATTATATATAAAAATTAAGAAATAAATAAAAATAAATAAATAAAAATTAATAGATGAATAAAATATACGCGAATATTTTTATTCTTTTTTTTTTGAATAATTTTCTAATACTTGAGTATTTAATGAGATAATAAATAGTTGTAATTTTAGTTTAAATTCTACATAGTTTTAATTCTTTCATAACTACTCGTATACGTGGGAGGTATCTTCTACATAATTATTTCATGATTACATCTAATCAGGAAACTTATTTTTCCCAGATATCCAAGTACAACAGTACTTGCTTTAATATTTATCGTTATCTCAATTCTTAGAAATGGAGTAAACTTCAATTTGTACCAAATAAGATAAAGTTTCCAAACGAAACTTGACGATTCTTTATTTGGTTCACACTCATCTTTTCTATGCTTTGCTATTCCTTGCTTTAAGTGAATTCACTTGTTCTAGATTCAGTTTCAAATGTTATTGATTTGACAGATCCTGTTTTTAATGTACATCTATGAGAAGCACAAAAATATAAATAATCGATTTTGATGTCATATATTTATAAAAATATATTTATAAAAATACATATAATCAATATTAAAAGTATCATAGAGCGCTGATATTCATAAAATATATATGATTATGATATTCATAAAATATATATAAAAAAATATTCATAAAATATTTTGAAAAGTAAATTCTAGATGTCAAAACAGATGCAATAGTTGCATCTGTTTAAATAACCGATATAAAAATATCGGTTAAGACTTGTTTATTAAATTAGAATTAATTGAATATTTGCATTAAATGAAAAGAGACAGAAAGAAAGAAACAGTTCTGTCTCCATTACACCGCTATTGCATTCTATTTTCTTTGTTTCATCTAATACAAATTTAATTTATTTATAACTTGATAAATAAGCTTCAAACAATATTTTGTTTTAGTCTCTAAAATCGACATTCCAAACATATCCTATTCAATATGTATATTAAATATGATCATTAAATATAATATTATATAATATATACATAAATATATACATTAATAATACATAAATATGTACATTAAATATGATATAGCTTATTGTAGCATTTTTCTTTTTTTCTTGCCATCTTGCTAGTAGTAGTTTTTTTTTCTTGCTCATCTTTTCGTAAAGATATCAAGTCGTTCTAGTGCATTTATCAATTAATTGGTACTTTTAAATAACGAGATAATAAATATTAATCTCGTTAACTTGATAAAATATTAAATGATGACGAGGTAATAATTATTAGCGTATTTATGATAATTATACGCTAATAAAAAAAAAAGATAATTAAAAAAGAAAGGATTTTGGATGCAATTTATGTAATAGAAACATACAATAGAAATGATTATATGAAAGATTTGATTTTGAACAATTTTAACATTGTTGATCTTCAATATTGATTATGATAAATTCAGAAATTGTAACAAAGTCTGATTATGTTATATAACATGCAAGTCTGATTTTACCATGTCGTTTAATTTTTCAAGGCAGAAGCCAACATATAAATATATATTCGTTCGGCATTGCTAACAATAAACAGTGTTATTTAGAGATTTGTTAAATTATTATTAATTGCTGTGTCTTTATTGCGCCGACAGTTGCCAATCGATAAAACCGCTCACTAATTGTTTGCTTGTGTCATAGTTTGAAAAGCTGAATGATATGTCGATTTGATATTATTTAGATAGAATTTATCTATTGACAAATATTAAAAGAATCGGTAAATATAAAAAGAATTATTGGAAATGCATGATCGATAACAATCAGATTTCAATTGCCATTAAACTATCGAATGTAATGTAAAAATAGCAGACAAAGAATGGACAAATAAAAAAATTTTTAAATTAATAGAAATATTATTCATTATTATTGTTATTTATATAATTATTAAATAAAAATTTTATTAAATAAAAATTATAAAGAAAAATTAAATGAAAGGATTAAATAAAAATGCTCTTCATTGTGAATTGAAAGAAGAAATAAAAAATTTCTTTCTTTTTTTTAAGGGAATTTAGAGCATCAGTAATATAAAATATCAGTAATATAAATAGCAATAATATTGATGAGTTGGATATTTGTTGCAATGCCGATGAAATAAGAATATCACAAATATTGGCAAAATTGATCGATAGGTTAAATTGTTCGGTAGTATTTATAACAATTAATGCCGATTGGCAAATGTCAATGCAATAGAAATGAAACTTTAGAATTCACTATTTTTTAGCAAAAATAATAGATTTAATGTTATTGTTTACTTTCATGTTTATTCTGGTTAAAAAAATAAAAAAAAAATTCTCTATTTTTTGTTAATAAAATGACTTTTCACATTTTTATATAAATAAAAAATATATACGACATTAATATTTATAACAAATTTTAGAAAATAGAAATGTAAAGATTACAAAAATTAAATTTAATTTTAAAAAATTTAATTACAAAAATTATTTACAGATAATATACAATTTATAATTTTATTCTAAATTATTATAATTGAAATCAGAACATTTTTAAGAAACTTGCATTATTTCAATGTTTTTCGAAATTATAATGTTATTCGAAATTATATATGAAAGAGAGAGAGAAAAAAAAGAAAATAACAAGTATGATGGCAATAAAAATGATAGTATTATATATTTTTTAATTATATATAATTATATGTAAAGTAGACTTTTAAATAAAAAAGTATTACAATATACTATTTATAATACATTTATAATACATTAATATAAAAAATTATTGATTATATTAAAGTATATTTATTTCATTCTTATTATACTCTCAATGATAAAATATAAGAAGAATTTTTTATAGTATAGAGATATTGTCTATTAACGTTATAAATATTAACATTAACTTTATTGGGAGAAAAATAAATCAATGTACATTATACATACATATATATATATAAATATTTTAAAATAAAACTTAAATGTGAAAAAAGTGCAAACAAATATTCTATGCCTTACAATTCATATAGCATGGATTTATATGAATAAACAGCGATGCAACTTCTAGATGTTATTTTGTGATTCTGATTATATGGTCTGTAATTTTGTCGATTGGCAAATGCCGATACAATAGAGATACGATTTTATATGGCTTTATTCCAAAATTTTATTTCCTTAACAATTTAATTAATATTTAATCATAAAATATTCGAACCTATTTTTATAAAGTGTTCGTAAATTTTTTCATGGAAAATTGTTTGTAGAAGAAATAGTTAAATAATTCAGAATAAATTTTAAATAAAATCACTATGTTTTGATAAAATGTAGTCATTATTCTTGTATATTTTTTATATATCTTAACTTTAATAACACATGAAGTCATATAAATATTTTCTATTTGAAATTTTCGGTATAAAACAAGAATTTTTGAAAAAAATTGTAAAGTTATACATTTTTTTTTTTTTGATATCTTAAATTCTGCATTTTTTTTCAATAATTATGATTTTTATATTATTCTAAATATTATAAGGCATATTTTAGAGAAAAATTAATTGTGATGAAACAATGAGTACATACTATTTGATATGAAATCTGAACGGAAAATTATAAAAAATTCAATCGGCACGAAATGTGTTAAACTATAATAAAAAAAAATAGGAAAATATCGAAAATATCATCATATCAAATAATATTAAATATATTTTTGTTTTATATAATAAATATATTTTTGTTAATCTATTCTACTTTTTGGTCTCAATTCGATCAAATAATATTCAGCGATTTGCAATGATTTGTTTTGAAATTTTTTGAAAACGATATTTTTCTCATATTATATTCTTAATATTTTGAAATAAATAAAAAATTGTAATTATTATTTTATTTTTTAATTATTATATGTATTTGTATTTTTATTATTATTTAAATTGTGGAAATAATTAATAATTTAATTTTATTATAAATAATATGATATAAATATCTCTTTTTTTCTCTCTTTCTCTCTCTTTTTCTCTATTACTGAATTGTTGTTTCTTTTATATATCCATAATCCATGGTGCTCTCATATATATACATATATGACAAATTTATATTTTTTGAATTGTATATAAATAATGTAGCTACATATTTTTTTATATTTATTATTTATACTATTATTGAATTTCTACATATATGTACAAAACTTGTACTGAATAAAGAAAAAGGACAAATATGTGGAAAATTTTTTTTCATCTTTCGTATTTCTTGAAAAAACATTTCATGACCATATGCATCAATTGTCATAAAATAGGAAATCACCATGATAAAATTTTTATTGGTTGGTTATAAACTGCTGAACTGTAATAATAATATTTTTTTCTAAGAGTCAACGATTCGGCAATCATCTGGCTTCTACGTTTAGTGTATGCATTAAACTTGCATTAAAAAAATAAATAAAATTTCCATAACGAATAATTCATATTTTGGTGTTTAAAATGTCATAAGAACTATTGAAAATAATAAAAACTAATAATAATAACAAACTAATAATTAATAACAAAACTTTGAATTTGAAAGATATAATTATAAAATTTAACAACCAGAGAAATATGAATCAATCACTCATCGTCACTCATTGTCACTCATCATCATCCATCGCGTATAGAACAGTAGATTAGTTTTCAATCATTCCATGTTCGTTATTGGGTTATACAATCTCTGAGTAAAAAAATGATGACGACTGACACTTTTCAACATGTTTCACATTTTTAATATAGCATTTAATAATAATTTTTAATAATTTTAGAAATTCTTAAATTTTATTAACTATTATTTTTATTAATTATTATATGCATACACACATACACACATATACATATATATATATATATATATATATATATATATATATATATATAACTATAAAATATATTGAGTGACAGTCAAATACTGATACATGCATGCGCTGCGAAAAAATACAATTCAGTGAAAACCAATTATTTGTATTGTATTAAAACTAATTCTTTGGCATTAAAAAGAAAGATTTTTAATATCAGCCGCGAAGAAACAAAGTTTAGGAATAGACATCACCATCAAAATGGCAATATATTTTTTAATAATAATCAGAATTAACAATAATTGTCAAAGCATAATCGAGTTAATGAGAAATGTAACATTTTGGAAAAATTCCTTTCGTAAAGGAAAGATGAAGAGTTTATCATGTTATTATATTTATAATAACAGACGAATCCGTTTGATATTTTCAATCTTGTATCTTTTTTTTGTCATTATTTTATATTATTAAATATAGTTTCTTTTTTTTTAATTTTTTTAAATTCTTTTTTTTTTTAATTTTAACTGTCCTTCTACATATTATATAATAATTTATATTTTCTTCCTTTGATAATAGCATAATCTTCATGATTATATTTGTGAACTATTTTATTATATTCTTTTTTATTTTATTTATTAATAATTTTTAATATAAATATAAAGATTTATTTTTTTAAATCAGTTAAATCAGTGATAACTGATAATTTATATAAATGTTTTAAGTAAATATTCAAATATTCTCAATTAGATTCATATCATTGCTTAGCCATGGGAATATAGTAAAAAGTAATATGTATTGTAATATATAAATTATCAATATATATATGTAAAATACATATTGATAAAATATAATTAAATTTCATTTAGATTTTTAAATTTTATTAAAAACATAAGAAATATTAGAAATTGTAAATAATCTTAATTTTTTTGCTAAAGAATATAGTATTTGATCGCGGCTTTAAAATATTGTCTTCAATATTTCATTACTTTATGCACTTACATCATACATCTTATTTAAGCTGAATGTAACAACTAATAACGCGGTTTTCACCTATTTTAAAAGAAAAATAATGTTGACCCAACGAATGTCGATCTTCTGTATCAATACAAATGACAATATTTCAACAATAATTTTGTAAAAAAATATACGTGCAGAGATTGTAACTTACTGAGCATTCACAAAAAAATTAGTTTTTAATCTTTTTTTAACTCTTGAGAGGAGTTTGTCTGCATAAAAGTAAAATTTTTATTTGTAGAGAATACATGAAAGCGCAATGTAAATTAAATTTTTGTTACATGTTTTCAGATTGTAATTTTTTTCTTAAATCTATTATTGTAATATTTATTATTATTTTTTATTAAATATGTTATTAATGAATTATATTATATATTATCAACAAAACTCTACTACATTAATCATCAAGATGAAATTATTGAATGCATAAGTTTAAATAAGTTTAAAAATTTAAATGAAGCTCTCTATAGATAAAAGAATTTTTTTATCTTAAGGATTGAGTAAGAAGATTCTTAAGGATATCAGTAAGAATAAATTCTGGAACAGATATTCTATTAATAGTTTATATTCTAAATCTATTATTTATGTCAATGCATTCGAATTGCATTAAATCGCTCTTTGCCGTTTTATCTTATTTTATTTCGATACTTCTTTTCGACGACTTTTGAAATGTAATTCATTTGTAGATATTAGATTTAGCCAATAATGAGAGTTCATATCATCCGAACTGATGTAACTAATCTGATTTATCGATGACTTATGATCATTATATATGTATAATAATTTGAAATTATATTAATAATAATTAATGATATCAATTTCTGAAAAATCAATAAAAGAATTTATTCTAAAAATGATATAGAATGGAAATATGTGAGTGAAATCAATAAATTGAATAAAAATTTTAGTGATTCTTTTTACAATTGTTAGGGGTAAAGTTATAAAGGAGATAAAATTTCTTTATAACTCATTTAAAAATCGAAATCGTTATCATCATAGTCTTCAAGACCACGTTAATAATTATGATTCAAAATCGAATCGTTATATTTATTCCTGATCTCGTCTAATAATAATTAATAATAATTAGCAATGATAATGATGATGATGATAATAATAATGATAATGATAATAATAATTTAATATTTAATATTTATATATAATTTAATATTTTAAATAAATAATAATTTTTTATTTAAAAAATTCATTAATTTTTGCTATGAAATTATATCTCATATCAGTTTCTTTGAATTCTTCATATAATATTCATTAAAATAATATTAGAATTTACAATGGCACTTGGCATGGTGAATAATTTGCGGCTTATTTAAATTAAAATAATCCTCTTAAATAATCGCATTCAATGTGAATCATATTATGGAAGTGTATATCTTTCTCGAAAACGGTTATTGAAACAAAATTTCCACTAACTGTGACGGAAGGCGAATGGAGATACCAGGTGGAAAGTCTGGAGAATTTGATCGAGTGTTTCTAAAGTCTTGACTCCGTGAAACGAGCGTATATCAGGATTTCTGTTGTCGTATATGGAAATCCAAACGTTTTACTTTCGTTGCCAGATTGTCTTCTATCTTTCTATCTCGATCTTTACCACGTTTATAGTGCACTTGTGGCTTTATGAATTCAATATCCGAGAAAATTCGACAAGAATGTGTCTTTCATTTCAAAATATATACTTATATATATATTTGTTGTATTTATATATTTGTGTTTATATATTTATTTTTGATACTTAATCGAATAATTTTATAATAAAATAAAAAAGGTAAAAACATATTATTTTTAGATATAATTTGTTTAATTAAAATGATACATAGAGAAAGTGAAATTGTTTTCTCATTAATTACAAAATTTCTTAAATATAAAAAAATATTCGAAATAACTATATAAAGATAAGATATAAAGCTAAATTGAAATCATTAATTTTCTTATTCTCCTCTCAAATTTTATTTTATTACAAATATATGAAGTAGTTATATTGATATTAATGCCACTAATAACACTTTGTATATTAATATGCAATTTTGTGAATTGAAATAAAATTTGAAATTAAAATTAAGCTCTATTTAAAGCTGTATAATTTTTACTTTTCTTTAATATAATTATATTTTACAATTACAATTTACATTATGAAAATAATTATTATTATTATAAGAAATTTATTATAAATCATCTAACTTTATTATGCACATTTATTATGCATATATTTATTTATTATTATTATTTATGCATATATATTATTTAAATATTGTTTTTATTTATCACTATATTTCATATTTTCTAACTGGAATTATTATGAGATATGATAAGCTTCTAATTGTTAAAAAGCACTTTTTTTTTCTATTTAGTAAAATTAACCGAATACTAGTATTTAATTATAGTAATTACCATTATGAGAGAATGATTCGTAATAAATAATTGCAAGTTCCGTTGGAAAGCAATTTATGAAATATAAAAATTTTAAATAACAAGAAACATTCATAAATAATAAAAAAAGAAGACGAAAGAAGAACATTAAAATTCTAATATTATATATTATTTAACACGAGATATTTTTAACCGACATGAAACGGATATGTATTTTATAATTTAAGAATATAAAGAACAATTAAAATTTTATATTTTAAATTTAAAATTTTAAGAATCCTTATAATTCTTTCCATTACAAAGATTCCACGAATATTTTTCTCATTTGAAATACTTTTATTCATTTTATTGCGAAAATTATATATATTACGCATTAAATGTATTTTTGTATTTGTTGTTTTCTTTTAAAAAAAATAAATGTAAAAAAGGTGAATACGTTATTTGCGAATACTTTTGATAGTATAAGAAAAAAGCTGAGAATTCCGATATAAATATTTAATATATTATATAAATATTTAATATACTTTTAAGATCAGAGGTAATATATTTTTAAGATCAATAATTGAATTATATTTATTATTAATCATTGAATGCAAGATTATTTATCCTTGATTCTAAATCTCACTTGAATATTTTCGAATCTACGTTATTCAGTAATAAAAAATGTTTTAAATAAAAATTGAATGTTTCTGAAACCATAAATTAATAAGTTTTTTGTGAATAAGTTTTTTTCCTAATTTGATGCATAAACGACATATAAAGATAACAATTTTATATTTTCTTTGAATAGAATTAAAATGAAATTATATTCTTTTTCTTTAAGTAATTTTTCTTTAAATAGAATTCTATAATTTTTAATACATTCTTGTCTTTTTCAATACGAAAATATTTAGTTATTTATTGAAAAATCATTAATTTGAATTTTGTAAAAATTTGATATGAAAAATAAGAAAAATATATTATTTGCGTTTTATTCTTCATATAATAAGTTTTATAAAATTCAAATTAAAATACTTCTTAAACTAATTCTTTTATATAATTAATAAATTTTTATAAGAAAAGAGGAATTAAATCCTACTCCTAATGTATTTAAAAATATATAATTCTCTTGAAAAAAAACGAAGTTAACATATAATAAATACACGTTCATATTCTTCTTAATATTCTCTACATCCTATACTTTGGAATATAGGCTTTTATTAAAAATATGATTATATTTTACATTATACATCATTTAAAAACTTATTTCATTTTAATTTTAATATTATTAATCCATTGTTAAATAAAAAATTGAATAGTTTTTAAATACAATAAAAGCTTAAAATAATTTTTTCCTGTGATAAAAAAAATTTTAACTAAAATTAAAATAGTAGAAAGAAATATTATTAATAAAATATTAACTCGTTTGTATTAAAAGCAAAGCAAATTAAATAAATATCAAATAGATATAGTGAATTGTTTGTCCATTAATCTTGATTGCCCACATATCTATAAGTCAGATATCTTGTCTAAAATATTCGTATTGCAATCCCTAGAGGTTTTGTTTACGATAAGTATAACATACCGTGTTTCGTTTATCGTGTGTTTCCTGTATAATTATGAGATAATTACAGAGTACAGAATGTACTCTATATACATTAACTGTACGATCAATTTGTTTCAATTCTAGCGAAAGTTATTTGCTATTTGTCAATCGTTATCAGAAATACAGTCGAAATTTCTCATTAATATTAATGAAATTTATATAAATTTCAATATATGAAGATTTGTTGATGCTCATTTGAATTTTGAAATTTTGATTAACATATTTATATTACCGAATCATTAAAATAACGTGTTTTAATGGTTAATTTCTGTTTTGATTTTTAAAAATGTTTTTTGATAAGAATAATTTTGAATATATTGAAATTGAAATACAAAATGAAATAGATATATGATTATGTACGATAGGTATTTAGATATATTGTCCCATATAATTGTCATTGCGATTCTTCAGACACTGAGTGCAATAATCAAGTATAAAATGTTTTTAACAAAAATCAAATTCATCGGATATAAATTGCAAAATAAAAAATTTTTTAAAAATGTTTCTTTTAACAAATCAATATTACTTTCTATTAAATACTTCTATTAAATACTTATTTTTGATTTTATAATGTAATAAATATAATAAATTATATTATAATAAATAATATAATAAATAGTATAATAATAGCTAATCAAATATATAACATTCAACAAATTTCTATTTCATGATCTTGAAATATGCTTGAATTATTCAAATGCCATATATTCTCAATAAATATTAAAAAAAACTTATTCTCGTAAGTATTAAAAAATATTAATTATTATTGATTTATATTCTTTTTGATTCTTAATTGCTTTTTGATTTATATTTATTCATTTATAAAAATGTGATATTACTTCTCCTTATCATTCTTAACTTCTCTGTATATAAAATATTCTATAAATTAATTTTTAAATTATTAAATAAGACATTATATATATTTTTAAAAAAAATGCATTCAAAGTATCATTTTTAAAATTGCGAAGAGAATTGTGTTTTCTAACTTTTCTTAGATTCTCCTTTTAAAGATTTTTATTTTTTCTTTAATAATGTATTCATCTTTTTTATTAAATGCATACATTACAATATTACAATATTAGATTTCAATTGTTCCAAACAATATTTAAATTGTGCTTTTGAGAATCGTATATTCCACATTAGGAAACAAGAATAAATAAAGATGTAATTAAAATTATTTTTACTAATTTTCAACGTTTATATAACATTCAATTATTTCCTAATGATTCAACAATAATGAAGGCAGAAAATGAAATATGTGATCTCATTTCGTATGTTCGTTCAGTCTGTTTTATTGTATTATATATATTACTGTTTTTTGTATTACTGCTGTTCTTTCTATGAAATTATTAATGTCGGTTACTGGAATTCCATTGAATAAAGTACGAAAAGAATTTATAATGATTCGAAACAAGGATTAAAATAATCAGGTTTTGAGTTTTTATAAGTGCATAATTCTATATGTATTTTTGATCGTGGCTTTGAAAATTCTCTTACTCTACTTTTGAAACATTTGAATTTAAATATTTTTAAAAAATATTTTCGTCTATCAGTTTTTATTGTATTGATATAGGATGTTCAGAGATTTATTATCCAGCGTTTTTTTCGTAAAAAATAAATATTAGAAAAAATGTTAGAGGAAAAAAATCTTTCTGTTTTCTATAAACTATATAATAAACTATATAATTAATTTCTATATAATTCTATAAATTTCTATATAATTCTATAAACTATATAATAAACTATATAATTAATTTTTTGTATCTTCAACATTTTTTCGAGAAATGGAACTAATTTTCAGTTCCTACATGCAATATTATATCTGTTTTGATACCATGTAAAATCGTTATGTTACGTTAAAACAAATTCATATGCATTATTATGACTTTCAAAATTATGGAAAGGCAAAAATAAAAAAAATATTTTATATATTATTTTATTTATTAGTATTTCTTATTGATATGTTTACATTTTTTTAATGTGATTTACATTAACTAAAATAAATTTTCATGCTCTATATAATACACTTTTCCTAGTTTGTATTATTTTTGTTTGAAATATTGGTGCGTCTTATTTTGTACAATTCATCTCATAATTCGCAGAATAGTAAGAAGAGCATTTTTCTAATGGACTTCAAATGGATTGGAATATATAAAACGTATAGTAGCTACCAAGATTTCCAAATTTCTTTTCTTTGAATTTCTTTTTATGGGATATTGTTAAAAATATCAATAATATATCGTTTCAATAATATATCGTTCTTAAATAAATTATAAAAATAAAAATACATAAAAAATAAAATGTAAAATATTTTCTTTATTTAATCTTACATAGTCTTGCATGATCTTGCAAAGCCATAGTGATTCATATAAATGAATTTGTTTTGAAATATAAAAACATATGCAATAGTGCATTTAAAGTTAAAGATCATCTTCTTTTTTCTTTCATATTTCTTTCTTAAAAAATATTAAATATATAAAAAATTAATATCTACTATTATATAGCTTATAAAAAACAAAAAAAAAATTTTTCTCTCTAATATTTTTTTCTAATATTTATTATTAAAGGAAAAAAGCGCTGGTTAATAAATCTTTCTGAACATCTTTCTGAACATCTATATAAATATGTAAATGTTAGAAATTATTGTAATTTTAAAATTTTATTATTCAATTGTTTGCATTTTTATTGTTTATTTATATAATTAGTTTAAATTGCATCATTAATATCATTGAAGTAAATAATTAATATTAATAAAATCAATATTACAACGTACAACTTTTACAAGATAAATTTAAAATTTTATGTTGATATTCGCAATCTATACAAATTAATAATTACAGAGGAAAAATATTTTTAATTTATTTATTTTTATAGTTTCGAATTGACATTTGTATTTTGTAATATGTTGGTATCTAAA
This sequence comes from Apis laboriosa, assembly GCF_014066325.1. Lineage (NCBI taxonomy): Eukaryota > Metazoa > Arthropoda > Insecta > Hymenoptera > Apidae > Apis > Apis laboriosa. The sequence continues at coordinate 1,491,288 of NW_025223220.1, forward strand.
ACAATCTAAATTTGTAATTTTTGTCTTTCGTATGTTTTTAAAACTTTTAAGATTTCATGTTCTCCCTTTCTTTTAGCGTTATCTCTAGTTATTTTTAGAAGGGAGACAGTTTCATTTCACAGGGTTCAAATTGTTTTTTTGTATGAAGCGCGCAATTGAAATTGAAATTAAGAAGAAAATAAGAGAACATCATCACAGCAATTCGAAGATTTTCATGCCTAAGGCATGAGAAATCTATTTTTTTATATCACGCTGCCCTCTCATTCTTAGTTCCCTGTGTTTATTTCTACTTTTTTTGAATAATATATTCGATTTTATTCTGACATTTATTCTCGAATATAACATAATAATTTCTCTCTTTTTTTTCAAATACACTAAATTTAATATGCCTATTATGTTATCTCGAGAAATAAATATTTTAGAAGTAAATATTTTATTATATATAATTATAATTTTATAAATGTTTTTAAATAATAGATAATAATGTAAATATAAATTATTCTTTATATGTGAGACACTCATAATTTAAATATATAAATATTTAAATTTAAATACAATTATAATTATTCTTATATCAAAAATTATATGATTTTTAATTCTAATTTATATATATTAATAATTTATATATATATATGAGTTAAAAACAATATGTATATTAAATATAAGAGAATTTATTATGCAAAATTTTATATTAAATTCTATTTTCACTGTTATAATAAGAAAGATATCTGCTTACATTGCTGCAAATATAGATGATATATAATTCGAATACATTAAAAAAATATTTAGATATCGAATATTTAAATAATAAACATTACTGCATATCATAAATCACCAATCCTAAAAACCTTATAATTTCTATGTAAGCTTATATTATATAACATTAATAAATCTTATATATTATTATAATATATATATATATATTATTCACATAAAATTGCAATCCATCAATAAATGTGTACGTAACAAAATTCGTTTTTTTATTCATGAAAACTAGCCATTATAGATATTTCTTCTTGATCACAACTTAATAGCGGAATATTGTAATTTAATCAAAATTCATTGATTAAATTTAAACAACTTTTTGAATATGACAGAAAGAACAGAGAGAAGAGAAAGTTCTGGAAAGTTCTTGACAATTGTTTCTTCCATTTCCTTTGGAATTTTCCTCTCTTTCATTTTTTATATTATAAATCCGTGACTAGAGTAGGGCTACACGTCACTGTCAGATTTCTTTTTAATTATCTACATTCACCGTTTTCATTCTATGGCTTTAGAATGAAGACATGATATATGCTTTATCTTGTTCTGAAAAATTAATACAATGTTAAAATGTAATTCGTACTGAGTTCAATACTATTATCGGGAATTAAATAGGATAGAATGGAAATACGCAATGATAACAAAATATTCGAACAATCATATATTCACATTCATAATTGAAACGGAAATTGAAAATAAATTTTTAAAATATTATTATACATGTATTATAATTATTAATATGTGTATAATGTTATTATATATGTGTATAAATGTTATAATATTATTTAATTTTATTACAATACATCATTAGATTTAATAAAATATTTTTAATTCAAAGATCATTTCAATTATGATAATAAAACGAACATTAATTAATGTAATGTACGTATTAAATATAAATGTGTACTAAATGTGTTAATTATAAATACGATTATTATTTAACGACAGAATTTATATGAGTTCATACGAGTAGAAAAATAAAGATTTCGAATTTTATATAATTATAATTTTATTTTATTTTATAAGTATTATAAGGAGTTTCGTAATAATTAATAATAAATATTTTAGATTTTTTATAGTATGAAATAACCTAATTATTGTATTGAATCTAAATTTTGAAGGAGCGGACAAGGATAAGATTGAAGTATAAAATTTTAATTGCAGATATTTATCAGTTTCTAAGATATTAATGAAAGTCTTTAAGAAAATACTATAGATTGAATACTATTTATATGTATGTCCGTGATAATGTGACGCGTCAATGTATGGTAATTTACCTGTGTTTTGCCATACAAATAGATTATGATGGTTAATATTTAAAATACATAATAGATGAATAAAAATAATATTGATATCATTATAACTTTGATGATAATAATTTCGATTATTGTAATTTTAATCATTCAATTGTTATTTTCTATTCCACGAATTTGGAATATCCAAACTCTTTATAATAGATAGATTATAATAGATATTATATAGATATATTATATATTTCATATTTATTTATTGTATATTTTGCGATATGTTTATATAAACAATTGATATTGGTGATCGCATAATGATATAGATGCTGTCATAAAATAAAAATAAATACATACATAAGTATAAACGAAATTCAATGTAAATAGTAATAATGTAAATGTAATAGTAACAATTTTTTTGGACATTTTCATAAAAGAAAAAAATTTTTCCAAAATATTAATATTTAAAACATCAAAATCGAACAATTATTTTATGAGAGCAATTAATTTACAATTTCAATAAATCAATATTTAATGATAGTTAATAATAAACAAAAAAATGTAATGAAAATTCTAACTTTCAACTATAATTGTATGAATATATGTATGAATATTTATAGCAAAATTCATCACATAAATATCATGATGGAGACTACAAATAGCCAATTTAATTTGATATAATAAATTAGATTTTTTTTAAAAATATTGTATTTTATATAATTTTTTTATTTAAACTATATTTCTATCGATATCTGTCGTGCCAATATTATTTTACCGTTTTTTAATTTAATTTAACTCAATTACGAATAGATTGGATGGAAAATAGAAAAAAACTAATAAGATAAAAATAAACTATAAAATATTTTATTTTCGAATATTTATAATTTTTGATATAATAAATTCTAATCATTAGATCTTACATTTTCAGATTATGATCATCAAATATTATAAGATAATATAAAAAAAAGTAAAAAATTTTATGTCTGCCAAAATGAAGTTTAATCATTTCTAGTATAAAAAAATTTGATAATTAACTGAAAATTATCTTGATAATTAATTTTAATGCTCTTAATGAAATTCTTTTAAATAAAAAAATTATTTACAGTTACATTTATTTACATTTATTTATTCTAAATTATTATATTCTCCAATTATATATATATATATATATATATATATATATAGTTATTATATTACATATTAATCTTTTGCTAATGGCGCCGCTATTGTATCAAAGTTATAGGTAAATGAAATTTAATTAAATTAAATTAAATTCTTATATATAGAATTGATATTCACTTACTAAGAACTTATTCAATTATTCAGTAATTAAATTTTCACAAAACAATATATATTTTTCTTTAATTATAATATTTTTCTTTAATTTATAATATATTTCATATAAAAAATAAGAAATAGAAAAATTTTGATCGTCAAAAATTAGAATCAAGAGAGTATTCATTCATAAAAGATTAAAAATTTATACATTCATATGAAATTTATTGAACAAGAATGTATTTATATTACATTTATAAGTATAAAAATATCTTTATTTTTATTTATAATACTTAAAATTCAATATATACAATAAGCTAAATAATAAACGTTAAGATATCCAAGTCTTTTTATTTTTACTTTTTCTCATTTGCAGAAACTCTTTGAAACGTATTTTCTTATTAATTGTTTAAAAATTACTTTTCATTTCAACTTGTTTTAATTTATCTCTTCAATAGATCGAAAGAAAATCTAAATAATGATCAATCTTCAATAATGAATTTTCAAATTATAAAATTTTGATGATGAACAAGAGCAAATGAAAAAAAAGAAGAATAAGTAGTAATTTTGCGTTTTAAATAAGTTTTGTTCATTTAGTAGGTTTGATCTATAAACGATTGATACTACTTCTTTAGCCGCAAATCTCACTTTGACCTCGATATAACGAATTTATATCACTAGCCAGTCGATCGAGATTTTCCTACAGTTCAACATCATGATACCATCGATCCATCTGCTATTTTTTCTCGAAGTTGAAAGATACTTCCGGCCACGAACCATTCGATGAATATAGAATATTTCTCCTGAAATACCAAAATATTTATTAGAGCAATTAGAGCGAATTCATTTATTGTTACCTTGAGAAATATTTTTTCCTTGATGTTATATAACTCTTTTTTAATTTCTATTAATATATTTGCAGTTATTATTATTTTTATTTTTTCAATACAAAATATTGGTTAAAATAAAACAATTTAAAAATAGAATTCTGTTATTAAAACAAGAAAAAATGAAGGAATTTATTGTAATTTATAGTAAATTTTAAATTAGTAAATAACAATAAAATTTAAAATTAAAAAATTTTCCCACTGTAAATTTTCAAAGAAAAGAAAAAATTTTAACAATTAAAAATAACATTTGAAATGTAAATTCACACCAGCAGAGTGTATGTATACAGATAGGATCAATCGATAAATTGAATTTATTCATAAATTAATTCAATGATAATATTTAAATTAAGGCAATATCTAATTAACAACAGGATATCATAACGATTTTCTTATTCTATAAAAATTATAAATTATTATAATTTATTATTACTATAAATTATTATAATTTTTATGATATTAAATAAGGCTTATACAAGGTATTCATAGAAAATTTTTGAAAGATTGACTTTAGAAATCAAAAACTAGAAAACAAAAAAAAAAATATAAAAAAATATAGATTGAAATTTATTTATTAATTTAAATTTGATGTAAAATGAAATGAGACAAAGACAAAATAAAATAGCGAAGCAATAATGAAAATAGAGAAGAATTGTCTCATTTTATTTTCATTTTACTTCATTTTACTTTTCTTAATTACTTATAACTTAATAGATCAATTTTAATTGCTATTTCTATATATATATATATATATATATATATATATATATAGTAACTTTTGTATTTTTTTTTAATTTATTAATTTATAATTATTAATTTATAATTATAATATATTAATTTATAATTAATCTTTTAATAATAATAAAATTTTAATTCTATGAATACATATAACTTTAATAATAAGAATGAATAATTAAATCAATGTAATAAAAATTATAAAAAAAAATGTAATTCAATGAATAATATAAATTTCAATACAAATTGCTTACAAATTATATTTGATCTTTTTCATCAAATTGTTCATCATATTTTCTTCATTTATACAAATTGAATTTAATTATTTAATAATTAAATTAAACTAGATACATGTATAGATATATGTATAATTTAATAATATTTATAGCAATCCAAAAATTAAATGAAATATTAATAAACAATGAATTGAAAGACAAATTCTAAATATAAATTTTAAAGCTAAATATAATAAATAAGAAAATTGCAAAGATAACACAAAATGAATTGATATTTTGCAAATAAATAATAATTTATGTTATTTCTGATCAAAAATTATATAAATTAATTACTTCATTACATAATTACGTATGAAATATGTAATTATAAATATCTAGAAAGTTATTAAAGATAAATTGATAAAAATATTTGAATATGAAATTAAATATTTTCTTAACATATCAGAAATGTCGTTTCAAAAAATTATAAGTAATGAGCTAACATTATGTAAATCGAGGTTATGATTCCTTTGGGAATATTCCTTTTAATGTTTTTATTTCTGGAGAAGATATCGAGCTACTTTAAAAAATGAATATTGATTGAATATTGGTCGAGGAATGAATATTGAATCAATATCGAATGTTGATCTATGATGATATACCTCGAGCATGAATTTTCAGTACAATATTTAATTATTTCTTTTAAAATATTTGAATATTTTTTATTCTTTATATATTTTATAGGAAAACCCTTGAGTTTCTACATGAATTTTCAAAACATACAAATTTTTTAATAATTTATAAATACAAAAAATTAAAAATTATTAATATGTTTTTCGATTTGTACTTCAAATAATGTCTTCTGCAATTTTATATTTAGAAAAAAAATTGAATATATTTAGATAATTAAACATTAATGAGCATTCAAAAATTATTATAAGTAAAATATATCTTTCTATATATTTTTAATACTTTATTTTTTTAATTATTTTTCTATGAACTTAGATGAAGAAAGTATATTATACTGAATAATGTATATTCAGTTTTTATTTATAGGGATGGTTAAGGTAATTTTTTGATTTTTGATAAATTATGTCAGTGATGAAATATCAAAAAAAATGAAAATCAAAAAAGTTGTTGAAGAAGTTTAAAAATAATATTTTATTTGAAGAAAATTGAAAATATTTGAATTTTGTTTTGAATTATTTTATATATTTTAATTTATTTTTGTAATATAATTGCTAAAAATAATGATTCAAATTTAAACATTTATGAACATAAATTTTTTAATCTTTTTTTATATTGTGTGCCGAAAATTATGATACAATAACTAATTGAATAGCTTTTCAACGCAGTTTTTCCATGCAAAAATATTTTTTACCATCACTATTTACAACTTATTCCTATCTTAATAAAATTTACAAATTCCCATCTTAATTTCTTTCAATAAATCAACAATAAAAACACTTAAATTCAAAAAAATCGCATTGCTTGTGGAATGATTCAATACTTTAAACAAGATTAAAGTATTTTATTTTATAAGCCAAAATTAAATTAAAATAAAATATTATATTTTATGATTCAGATTATTAAAATGAAAATATTTTATTTTACATTCTATTTATTATTTATAAATACTATAAATACCATTTTAATTAACAGAATCTAAGATATTAAGTAGTATTTGAATTTTTCTTTTATATTATTTAAAAATATATATATATATTATATTATATTATTATGTTATAATTATATTATTCAAATAATTATTAAATTACTAATGTATTTGTTTCGTCAAATATTACTTAGCATTTAGATATTATGTTATAAAAAAAAATCTTTTATATTATTTTATTAATTGTAAACTTAATTTAATTTTAAAAAAATTAATCATCTGTTAAATAATAATCCTATTATAATAAATAATATTAGTTTCAAAGATCATCCGTTTATCTGTCTATTATATATTAAAATATAATTGATATTAAACAAAAAAGAATAATAAGAAAGTAAAATCTTTAAAATATAATTAAATATAACAATATTCGTTTTTGTTATTGGATTAACAATGAATATTATTCAATGTTTTAACATCTTTGTTTACTTGACCACAATCTCCCGGAGGTGAGATTCATGATACTTTGATGTTAAACAGGATCTTATTAAATTTCATCTTGAACTTTAGCTGTTTGCATTTATAATTTGACAAACAAGAAATCGCGCATCGTTTACATGCTGTATTTCCAAAAAATATTTCAATAGTTTAGATAATTATATTCAATAGTTTATATAATAATATAAAGAAACACTTGAACAATTTAGAAGTATGCTTTATTTATTAAATAGAAATATTGAATATAAATCCTGAGTTGATTGAGTTTATAAAGAAAAATGAAAAAAATTTTAATTAATATTTTGAATGTATGAATTACAAAATTAATAATAATATTTAAAAAGAATATAAAAATATAAAAATTTATAGTACTTAAAAAAATATTTAATTAATATCATATATATAATTATAATTTTAAAAAATATATAGTTGAAACAACTATATATTTTATTCTTAATGAATTAACAAAATTTTATTTTGTTTTCAATTAGAAAAATCAAATTGGTTTGTAATTAGAAAATTTTTAACTATAAAAAAAAACAAAATACAAAATTAAGAATGATTATATAGAATGTTAATAACATTTATAAAATATTTTTAAAAGGTCAGTTATGAGCATAATTGTCATATCAATTTAAAAGTCAAAACAAATATAAAAAATGTATAAAAATATACAAGTATACAAAAATATTAAAGTTTATTTATTAAGCTATGAATAATTTAAATTTATGTTAGATGAAGCAAAACGAAAATAATTTTTTAAACAAATAATTTCTAAGTAAATAACTCTCTTCAATACTTAAAAAAAATTATTATTAAATAAAAAATAATTAATTTAAAATTTTTTCAACTCTTTTAATTCAAAAATTAATTTTGATTTTTTTTTAAATTTAATTTATATTAACATATTTATAATTATAAAATGATTTAGAAAAGTTTAAATTTTGTTTATATTATAATTTTTTTTAATCGTATTGATGGAAATTAAGAATGAAAAGTATAATTTATTTATTTAAAATTTATTTATTTATGAATCTATAAAAATATTTTAATTTTTACTTTATAGTTTTTCATTATTTATTTGAAATGAATTTTAAATTACAATTAGATTTATAATTTCAAAATTTAATTAATAATTTAAAGTATTATTTTTTGTAGTATAAATATAAATAAGTTTAAAATTATATCTAAAAATTTTTAAAAAATATTAGTCTAATAATTAAGTAACATTTTTCAAAAATATAGGCCACTCGAGTGCAAGTGTTGCAGCTTGGAAGTTTTAGTAATAACCATTTAACTACTTTATGACATTAGTATTATAATATATTTAAATTTCTAACATTTTTCATAGTTTTTGCCTTGAAAATATGCTTTGTTTTATGATGAAAATTGTAATTTAGGAAAAAAAAAATACTAAATTAAAGAATATATTATAAGATACATATGAGCCTAATTTGATAGAATATTTAATCTATTATAAAATCTTAAACCGAATAATAGTCTTTAATTATTAAATATTATATACATATAAAAGATACTAATTAAGGTACTTTTTAAAATTTTTTTCATTTTTTGAATTAATGAAATATAATCCATCAAAAATTTTCAAAATATATTTTCTTCTATTAATTGATCGTCAGTTACACAATTATAATTCACAAGTTTATACTTGAATTAAATTATTTAAAATTTTATTTATTAAAACTTATTATTTATTACATAATAAAATTACTTAAAATTCTATTATAAAAATAGCTTTAATTTTTTTAACAAGTTTAAATTTTCTTAAACTAAATATTCATTATATATTATTACACAATTATTATTAATATTATCTATAATTATATTACACAAAAACTACTCATATGTGATCAAATCATGAATTTGTATAATGTACGCGCCTGCAATAACATTAATAATTTGGTAGAAGCGTGTATATGCAGAATGATCTTTCGATATTGTGAGTGTAGAACACTGATACTTGATGATATTTTCTTAAGTGAACTAGTATTATAAATGCGTGCCTATACTTGTTTGAGTTTCTCGTAATATCATAAATGATCGTGTCTGATGGTCACAGCATGATGCGTAATTAAAAAACTATCTGTCATTCGATACTGAGAGACTTGTTCACAACAATGTATTAATTAAATTTCTCTTTTTTTATTTTTTATGCTCTCCGAAATCCCTTTCATAATTCGACTGGGAAAATCATGGTTTGTTGATGAGACACGATAACCAATAAAATCTCGATCAAATCTCTGACACGATATTCCTAAATTAAAGAAAAATTTCTTAAATTGAGTTAGTCAATGTTACACAAAGATATAATCAGGGATTGATTAGATAGACGCTGAAATATAATCAGCGTATGTTTACTATTATAAATTTTTTTATTTTTGGATTTTAGGATGATGTTGGTTGAGTCAGCTGTATCTATGCGACTCTTGAACTTGGGATTGAACATTGTTGTGCTTCAATCTAGTTGAGATATCTCAACTTATATTCAAAAATATATAATTGTAAGTTAATTAAACTCTTCTTAAAAACGGCAATGTCCGGCAATTCTTACGAAGCAAAGGATCATATTAGATCCTTTGTTTAAACTTAGAAATTGATGATTAATAATAATCGAGAAGGGTTTCCATGAGAAAAGAAACTGCAAATAAATCATAAATCTCGCAAGCACTTATAATTAAAATTATGCGATTTTTTTACGATTCTCTCGATTTCTTTCTAAAATTAAAGATAAATTTATTTTCAAAGTAATATTAAATGCAATTCTATGATTTAAAACTATTTTGCCATTATAATATTTAATTTCGTTTTAAAATTCTATTACAGGATAAAATCTCAAAGGTGTATCTCAAAGGGTACACAGTTAACATGTTCCAAAGTTATTTTTCTTTTCGAGAGGTTTTGAGCAAGAACATCTCAATTCGCGTAGCTGGCTCGACTTTCTTCAGTGAAAAGTGACTTCGCATTTTCGCCAAACTGAGATCCCGAAAGCAGAAAGCTTGCACGTGTTTGCAGCCATTTCTGTTGTCGGCCATATTTCATCGAACGCGTCCGCGGCAACGGTGGCTTAGATCGACCGGAAGTCATGGCGACGTTCGCATTTTCTCTTCCTTCGCAATTCCATTCCCGTGAAATTTATTAGTTTCGGCTCAGTCATCCTCTCAGAGCAGTCCTTTCTGTTTTCTTATGTTCGAATCGTTTCCAAGAAGTTTTCACTTGTATCATTTTTATTGGCAAAAGGAAGTTGAAATTGGAACAAAACTGCATCGAGAAATTAATGTATCTGAACCTAAATATATTACATGTTTTTTTTTGATATCATAAATTTATTGTTGCTCTAGTTTGTTGAAAGAAAATATAATCATAATCATATAAAGATTGTTTCTTATTATTTAGAGTATTATACCTTATTTATTTTATTTATATAAAAATAAAAATTTATTTTATTACATAAAAATAAAAATCTTTAAATTAAATTTCTTAAAAATATAAGTATATATATTTTTATTTTAAATTATTTTGAATTAAAATGAAATTAATTGTTAAAGTTCGGTACCTCTAAAAAAAAAAAGATGTGAAGCGTTTTATTGTCAAATTACCATTGTTCTGGTCAAATTACCAGTGAAGCATTAAATGATGAAAAATTTAAAAATACAATCAAAATATTAAGAGGATAATATTCTTTTTAACTACAGGGGAAAAATGAGAAAATTAATTCCATAAGTAGTATCTGACAAAGTTTGGTGAGTTGCAGGATAATTTTCATTATCGCATCACGCGTGTTTTTGAGAGCGGTTGTTTCGAGTTTGAACAAAATTTCGTGAGAAAAATTCTTTCCTTTCAAACTGCATTCACATTTTTATATAGGTATAATAATATAAGGTTTAATATCCTAAATAATAATTGCAATTGTACTTATTTTTTTTAAATTATTATAAATCATATTTCATTTTGATTTCATATAAAAGAAAAATAAATAATAATTTATATTTTATAATATATTATATTTATTTATACTTTCGAATTAATCATAATCAAAAAATATTAAATTCTTTTTGTAATTTTATTAACATCTTGAAATAAAATTTTTTAATAGAATTTTATATTATAAAATTCAATTTTTTTAATATTACAAATTGAATAATAATTAAATATATGTATAATAATATATATATATATATATATATATATATAATATATAAATACATATATTATATATACATATTTATATAATAATATACATAATAATAATTAAATATATCTATATGAATATATAATGAAATATAGTTAATTAATGATTATTAATAAAAAAATATTGAAAAAAATATTTAAAAATAAAAAAAATTATAATGATAAATATGAATATAAATCATTATCATTTTCATTACAGAATTGCAATGGAGATTATTTCTAAGAAACTCGTACATATATCTATATTTTATGATTATTCGTGAAAATTGATTTACATACTTATAATTTTTATTTATCTATATAAGCATTAGTGGAATTGTTTTATTTGATTTTTATTGGATTTATTTATGATATATATAGTGTTTTATTTATTTATGTTATGAAAAATACTTTAAAAATTAATAATAATTAATAAAAATTATTTAATTAATAAAAATTATAAATTAGTTAAAGCTATATTGTTTATATTAAATATCTAAACAATTTAAGTTCGCGTTGCATCAAATAACATGAGAAGAGTATAATAACACTAACATTAAAATAAAACGGTGTCACTTTTTACATATTTCGGTTTGTCTAACGCAAATTTTACCAGATTATAGTTTAATAAATAAGTTTCAATCGATATTTTTGTCAACTGTTGTATTTGTTTTGATTTTTTCTGAATATATTCTCTAGATATCTCTAGATATCCCAAGGTATTAATTATTAACATCCATATATATATATCTAACATAAATAATAATTTTTTTATTAATAAATTCTAAATTACATTAGAAAAATTTGTTGCGATACAATACATTTATAAAATTAATACTTAATTATTTTTGTACTTTAAAAAAAATTAAAAGAATTTTCATTTATAATAATAAGTCATAAGTTTTTGTTAAAAATGAAAGAGAAGAGAAAAAAGTTACAAATTTTTGATATAAATGTATAATACAATTGAAAATTTTCTTTTAGAAAAAATTTTTTTTTACAAAATCGGCGTGATTAATCAATTTAATATTTAATTATCAATTTTTTTATTCTAATTTTGTAATGATGATATAGTATACTTTATATATATTAAAATCTGAAAAATCTTCAACTTTTATAACGATACATATATAATTTAAATTTAATTATAAGTGATTTTTTAGTATTTTCTAATATTTTAAATCTAAAATCTAATTTTATAAATATTAATAGATTCTATTCCAATTTTAGATATATAGTATCTGGAACTAATCCAAAAAAAAGTAATTATATAGATTTAATTGTATTATATATTGTTGGAGATTTTTCAATACATATATTTATTATGATCTAGCATATTACATGCGATGTTTTCCTTTATAAACTGTTTTCTGAATGTTCTCATTCAATTTCTGCATAACTTATAATTGGCACTTCAATTGTATAATAGAAATGTACCAATTCTTCATCGATAAATTATTTAACGAAATCAAATCCATATATTTGTCAAATAATGTAACAAAGATTTGGAATTAGAGAGTACACGAGTATTTAAAAAAAAAATGCCAAATATGTGTGGAACAAAGACACTCAATCTAAATATCGAGAAACTAGTAATAAGTCAATCATGATAAATAAATTTTATTAATTAATAATTAATAAAAAAAAATTATATCTTAAAAACATTCAAATTTTAGACTTTAGATTTTTTCACATGAAATATGAATGAATTTCTTTGAACACCTTGTATAAGTTATTAAAATATAATACTTTAGCTTCATTATATTTTAATATAATATTCTTATCACATTATTCATCATTAAATATTCATAATAATAATAAATAAAAAAAAATTTATTAAAAAATCCTTTATCCTTTGTCTTTAATATTTCATTTTAATTTTCATTCGGTTGAATAAATATCTCTATTTCCCATTTTTTTATCTTATAATATGAGCATATTAAGACAAAAAATCAAAAGCATCTTTAAATAAAAATTACTGTTAGATCGCGAAATAAACGTTTCATGTAGCCAATTATATTAAACGTCCATGAGAAATTAAACAAAGACATTTAATAAGATCAGCAATAATTTAATATCGGACATTCTGTCAATATTAAATTTTCCCGATTTTCGAACCATGGAGACATCGTGGCCTCGTATATATGTTATGCTTTGTTATGGTTATGATACGTCGTATTAAACAACGTTACAGTAATTATATCTCACTTTGAACGATGCTCAACCATTAAAATCCTGACCGAGAAATTCTATTCGAACGTGCCACGGTTGTCTGCGTTTTCCACCCTTTCCGCGCGGCAGCTATAAACCATTAATAATGCAAAAACTGAAATACGCACCGCTCGACGTATTTTGTCTAGAATTCTGCGCCGCGGTAAAAAGGAAACGTTGGAATTATTGATAAGAGAGGGGGGAAATGAAAGGAAGGGGATAGGAAATGCAGGCGAGCCCTGCGTGTAAAATATTCCACGAGCCTTGAAAATTTATGCTCAACAAATCACCACGAAAAGTTTTCGCGTGTATTGAAATGATTTAGAAATATTTCGTACTAGCGATTAATGGAAAATTAGTTAAAGATGTGAAATCTGGTCACGATTATCGATTTCGATATATTTCATCATGATTATTGTTGCGGAATACAAAATTGCTTTTGTAATATAAATATATTATGATTAAATATTTTTTTCTTTCTTTTCGATGTAAAATTCATTTTGGAAATATTAGGATTACAAAGAATTTCGCATATACAAATTATTTTAAAAATATGGGAACATCAGTTAAATGTTAATTTTATGCACTTACAAATATCATGTGATTTTGATATCTTGATTTTGATTTCTTGATATTATTTCATATGAAAGTTGAAAGGTGTTGAAGAAAGAATATTATTAGTTTTTCGTGAATGAATATGATAACATCGTATCATTCACATTCGTCAACTTCGTTTTTTTTATTAAAATTATATATTTTTTAATATATCAATCAATGCAACTCGAAATTCTCTATATTAAAGCAATCAACAAATGCCTAAAAATTATTAAAATAGGAGATATTTCGAGGATATTTTCTATATGAAACGAAATTAAAAATCCAAATATTAAGAAATAAAAAAAAATATACTTTATTAATAAAAATATGTACAATTTTTATTATTAAAAATATTGTTTATATTAATTTGATTGAAACTATGTCGCTCTGATAACAGTATTTATCTGCAAAAATTAATATTTTTTTTATAGAATATGTAAAATTGCTCGATTGATATATTTAAAAATATAAATATATATAAGTATATATTTATAAAAATATATATAAAATATAATTTCACTAAAAAAAAGAAAATAAAATAATCTTCATATGATTTTTATATATCTATTTACAAAAAAATTAATAATGTCAGAATAAGTATCCTTTGATACTATTTAATTTTTATTGAAATTTTTATGAAACTTTTTTTTATTATGAATAATAATGAAAGAACTGAGATATTCTAAATCAAAATAAGGTGAAATATTGTTTTTATATAATTATTATATAAAATAAAAATTGTAAATATTTTTATAATAGTACCAATTCTATAATAGTTACAATTTGTGTAGTCAAATAAATTTATATTTTATATTCTTTTATCGTATATCTAATTTTTAATACAAATTTTTTATATAATAGAAATTATAATAAAATAAAAGTATACTATGTCAATATAAATTTCTATAATTTTTATTTCTTAATTTGATATCTCTTTTTTATATATAAAAAATCTTTATATTTAAAAAATTATTTATCAATTATTTAATACAATTTGTAAGTTAAAGATATTATCATATTTTAACTTTTCAAATAATTTTTTAGAAAAATCATAGCATGAATGTGTTTTTCGTTTTCAAATAATTTATTTAGCATAATATATATCTCACATAAAAATTGTCTGTAATTGTCTAAGCTGAAAAATTGGAAATGACAATTTAATAAATAATATTCTGCATTTCTGTTGTGATGAAAATTTATTTTATTACATTGTAAAAAATAAGCTCAATATTTATTTTTTATAAATTAGTAAAATAAAAATTAAATAAAAGATTTTGCAGGCAAATTAGATTACCAATTTTTTTATCGATTCTTAAATTAATCTAATTTAATTTAATTTTCTTTTTTAACAAAATTGTATTCGTATTCTAAACTTTTAAAAGAAATTTATCGTGTATATAATATAATATTATTTGTAATTATCTAATTACAAAAAATTAATCTAATTTAATTTAATTTTCTTTTTTAACAAAATTATATTCGTATTCTAACTTTTAAAATAAATTTATCGTGTATATAATATAATATTATTTGTAATATATTATTCATAATAAAAATTTGAACCTCGTCACTCCTAACATGTCTATTTTTAAACATTTAATAATTATTTTAATATTTAATAACCAAGTGCTATTTTTAAAATTTTTAAGATTTTTAAGATTTTAACAATTGCATTATCAAAATAGTTCCGTTCAACGAATTATTTCGAGAAAAGAAAATCAATTCCATCCACTTTCTCTTTATAAGACAGTTTCCTTATAAAATTCACATCGTCTAATGAACTCAAACTTGACGGAGACGGGAAGAAATGGTCACGAGAATAGAATAGATTTCCTAAAACAGCGCCAAGAATTCACCGCTCCATTTCTTTTCTTTCCGTCATGAATTTGCCCTCGTTTCTCGTCCTTTCTCCTTTCCCATCTAATCTCATCAAAATTTTTTCGTTTCTCACGTGGAAAAATGGCAAAGAACTCGTTGTTTTGTCCCATAACACGAACTTTCCACGGGGTTTAAAGTTGCAACTCGTTACGAGCTTATTCGTAAGTGTACGTGGCCAATAAAAGCTTCCAAGCCTCACCAGGTTACGATCTCGAAACGCAGTTAGCAAGATTCCTCGAGTTCTGTCCCTGATCTTTGCCTGTGCAACCCTTTCAGAGCTTTTACGTTATCTACATAGATCTGTGGAATGCTTCCTCCATTCCACCCTCTGTTCTTGTCTTATCCTCTTATCGCCGTTCTTCCGGCCCGCGAAACACGATCGTGTACGCATTTTGCCTTGTGAATAGACTCGTAAAGAGCATTCACCGAACTATCCTCGTCATCACTCTGTCGAGCTTCCGCGAACAATTTTGAGTCATCTTATTGGATTAGAGAATGAACGAAGTTTCAACGGCGCGGCATAACGTTGTAAAGTTTCTTATAGCTAACTGATTTCATCCTTCGGAAGAAGAAATTTGGGGATCCGATGATTCATTAATTGGATAATTTGAAGATTTTGTGAGAAAAATATAAGAAAATTTTACGATAAAATTTTCGATTATTACGTTATTAAAATATATGAAATATAAATATAATATAATTCCAATAATTCGACATAAATTTTGGTAAATTAACAATGGTAAATTATCAAATATACAGATTATATATGTAATTAGATATATCATTATATGATTGAAACAAGAAAGATAATATAAAAAAATTACCAATATATTAATATATATGAATAATATATTAATAATAAACAATTTGTTATGAAAATGAAAAATATATAAAGTGTTAATAATATTTAATCAATTCTAAATAAACAAAAGTTTTTATACACAAGTTTATATACAAAAATGTCATTAGAAAGTTATTTATTGAATTATAAATAAATAAAATTTGATTGAAATATGATAAAGATAAAATCAAGACAATTATTTAAATTGTTTATAATTGTTAATAAATAAACAATCTATTATTGTATACCAATTCCGATTATTTTAATTTCTAAAATCAACTATACAAAAGTATTCAAATATATTACTAACAATTAATTAATAATTAATTATCTAAGTATTAATACACGTATAATAACATAATAATGTACATATAATTATTATATAAAGATAATTTATATAAAATAATAATCTTGATCATTATTAAATGACGTAAAAGATAATTATAAATTTAGTTTATACATATTCCGATTTATTGAAATTATAATATATTGTTTTGAATTGAATGTTATATATTATTCAAATTGTTGAAAATATTTGTACGTAATTGTAATGGTTTATTCTTATTTTTATTAGATTCTATATTTTATTTTTATAATATTAAATTTTAATTAAATGAAAGTATTATTAAATAATACTTAAATGATACTGTGATATATATACTTTAATCTTAATTAATAATTTGATATATTTAGATCTAATTAATAATATTACAATATCATATGATTATATCAAATGATTCGTATTCGTATAAATCAAGATAAATTTTATAATTTATTTGGTCATTATTAATTTAATATTTTTATTTAATTTTGGTACTTCTTATTGAAGATTTTATATTATTATAAAATCAAAATGCTAATTTTTTATTTTATAATAATATAAATTAATTAATATTAATTATTGAAAAAAATATTAAATTTAATTTTAAAACAAAAACATAATTGAAAATATTTCTGAAAAGAACCTTAAAAAGCAAAATAACGAGTTAAATAAATTACATCAGAAAATTTACTCAATTTTTTTCATTATATTGCTATGTTTGAATTATTAATTATGTGACTTTTAAATAAAATTATTATGAAGTATACATTATGAATTTAATACACAAAACAATACATTTTGAAAAACTATTTTTATATATTTTATATTATATATTTTAACAATCTATTATATATTTTAATTTTTTCTTCCATAAATTATAAAAGTAAGAAAAGTAATGCAATAACAAACATATTAAAAATTTGCAATATATGTACAAAAATTTATGATAAAAATTTCAAATGAAATAAAAATTTTTATAGTATACAAATTGTTTCGTTATAAAAAAAATGAACAAATTCTCTTGTTGATTATATTATAAAATAAATATATATTATATTATAAAAAAATAAATACTTAAAATATATAACATTTTTTATAGCATTAAAAAATTTCTTTTTTTTTTATGAATTCATTTCTACTATATTCTTGGTATTTATTTTTTTTTTAAATGATTATTTTTTTTTTTAATTTTCTTTTACACTATTATCATACTAAATTATTACTAAATTGTTTACTAAAAAAGAAGGCATAAATTAAGTCTCTTTTTTCAAAAACTTGTAACTTTGTATTCGTAACTTTGTATTCGAAAAATTATAAAAAAAAAAAATTTTAAAAACCATATCCGTATCTATATTGACATATTTCTATATTGATAAAATTAATACTCTAATTATTAACAAAAAAAATTCATGAATAATTCATGATTCAATATCTATTAATAATTAAAATATTTATCCCTCTTGTACTTGTGATGATAAAAAAAATATCAATTTTTTCTCGTTGAATATAAATTTTTTGTTCGTAATTTTTCTCATTGCTCATAAAACGCGAAATTATTCGAATCGAATATGGGAAATCTCAGTATCCTGTTCTTTTTTCATTTTTTATAAACGGCACCGCGTAACGTACGTTGCACACTCGAACGGTTTTAACACGCTGCGTCGTCTCTGCATAAATCGCAGTCAGAAGTTATCGTGGAACTTGCAGTTTATTCGAACGCGAATAAAGTGAAAAAAAGAAATCGAAGGAAAACGTTTTATCTTGTTGCAGAAATGAATCGTATTGAAAGCTTTCACGACGCAAGGTTTATTTTTCGAATACATAGTTACAAGTTTCAAAAAATGTTTTTTTTTCGAGAAAAATGAAAATAATTATTTGTTCATATATGAAGATTAGATATTTTTTCTTCAAATCTGTTTTTCTTAATTAATCTTCTTAATAATTGCTAATAAGAAATTCTTTTTTATTTATTAATATTTAAAATTTATTAAGTTCATTCAAATTATACAACCATTTAAAGTGCATAAATCTTTTGATAATGTATAAGATTTTCAAATTTCATTTTCCCAAAAAGTTTTATATAAACAAGTTAATACTGTTAATATATAACAAATAATATATAAAACAATTTAAAATTTATATGTATCTATATCTTATCTTATCTGTATATATAAGATGTAATGTAATCACCATGATTTTTCATGAACTTTTGATAATTTAACAAGAAAATGTTTCAACAAATTAGTTAATCTATTTTTAATATTCTATAAATTGTAATATAAAAAATTTTCAACAAAAATTTTTTGCAATAAATGATTAAGATTATATATATTTTTTTAAATTATATTGTATATTATTGACTTCGTATTGTTGTTATTACTATATATGTATATTTCTTTTTTGATAAAATAAGTATAGTAAATCATGAAAATTTGTTTTTTTGTTATTAATAATTAATAAAAAAAATTTATTCACAAATTGAAAAAAATAAATTTTGATTTTTCATTTTCAATTTTGACATATATAAGTATATACGATACAATAAAATTATAAATATATATCAAAGACGATTTGTGTTTGATAAAAATTAAAAAAAATTAAATTATTTATTAAAACAAATCAAACTAAATATATAGTGCTAAAATATTATTAAAAATAAAATTTAAATATTTATTCTCAAATCATTCTTATTATATTCCTATATAATGTATCATGAAAACTAATATTTTCTTGAAAGTATTTAACACTGTTAAATATGATATATATATTCATAATTTTATTTCTATAGCTATATATAAAATTTTTTAAAATGTTATAAAATTTCATTTAGAAAAATTTGAAGATAGAAATAAACTTTCCTGTTTTTGTAGTTAACAATTAACAGTCTATTGCATTGAGAACCAAAATAATAAAGTTACGATCGTGTAAAAATTTAAAAATTTTGTAAATTCTATCATTTTATATTTGTTATTATGTTGTATGATAAGTAGTGTAAAACTAGAATTATTCGTAATGTAAATGTTTTACTAAATTTCAGATCAATTTGATTTGGAATTTAAATGTTCGGTCAGACGAAATTTGCATTGTTTCATTATTAAATTGTCGAATTCGTAATTATGAAATCATTTCAATCGTTTGTTTAATAAATATAGATTTTAATTGGACAAGTACAGATAATATTTAAATAATAAAATATTCTTATAATGTAAATATTTTTACATTAAATATTTAATATGATTTCTATTAATGCATACTATTTTATAAAATAAATCATTTTCGGAATATTTATGAAATAGAAATATTAACAATTGATTAATATTTTATTAATATTCTATTTTATATCCTTAATTATTCAAAATTTTAATGATTTTAATGATTCAACAAAATAATACGTAATATTTTTATAATTCTTTAATTTACAATTTATTTGAATAAATATTTTGACATATTTTTATATCTTTTATATCTTTTATATCTACTTTATTTTCTAAAAGTTGTCTTTTATTTTTATCAATGACGAGTCACTGAGGAGATTTAAATGTCCAATTATAAAAGTTAAACGAAAAATATGTATCGTCCATAATAGACTAATATCAAGTGAAAAAAAAAAAAAAATAGTATGAGCAAAAAAATTGCATGGACCAAATTGTCAAAATCATAAAATTGAAAGATATTAAACAATTATTTAATTTATTTTATACATAATATTAAATTAAATTCATTTAATTTAATTTCTATGAAAAATTCTAAATAAAACAATGAAATTCTTATGGGAATAAGAATAATCATAATAAATAATTAAATATTTACTTAAAAAGTTTACTTTTTTAAATAAACACAATTAACACATATAACTTAGATTATACGTCTGTTTACGTAGCTAAATAAATAAGCTCATAAATAAACTGAAACTTAATCTGCATAAATGAACAAAGATTATTATTATTATATTACTTTTATTTATTGCAAAGAAGGAAACATATGTATCGATTTTTCTTTTTTTTTCATAATATTTTTATATATATTATATATAGTTTAAAAAAAGAAAAATTATAAATAATTTTACAATAACTTCACATATTGTTTAATATTTAAATAAATAATATATTATTAAAAAGAAATTATAAGTAATAATTTTAATTAAATTAGTTTTAATAAAAAAGAAATTGAATTCAATTCCTTAAAGAATAAAAAAAATACTAAAAATCTCATTATCATAACATTTTTCTTTAAAACAATAAAAATTATTTTACATTAATCACTCACTATTATTACATTTTAAAAAAAACCTAATAAAAATATCGTAATCATCTTTAAAATTTTTATCCCTCGTTCAACCCTTTCCTTTCAATCTATTTAATTTTTTATTATTGTAATATTAATTGCATTAGATAAGTGAAATCGATTTTTCTTTAAAGCTATATGGAAAAAAATTCGATTCTTGAACAGAAGAAATCAACTTTCGCATTCGAATTAAAAAAAATAGAGATGTGATATTATCATTATAGATAAAGCTACATGCGAATTGTGTAATTCTTTGTTTTAAAAAATAATTGATGAACAGAAAAATTGGTAACATGGAGATTATTATCAAAGATTATTATCAAAAAGAAAAGTATCATCGAGAAGTTGATTCATAGCGGTAAAATGAACCAACTTCTATCATGATAGAAAATAATGATTTAACAATATATATAGTTATGTAATAATCTGAATCATAAATTATAAAGATGTTATGTATTGAATAAAATAAAATAATTGAGTAAAATAAAATAATTTATGAAATTTTTACAAATATTGCGATTTGAAAAATACGATTTCATATACGATTTGATTTAAAGTAATTATTGCCAATCTTGTTATTTTGAAATAAAATTTTCAAATCATAATCGTTTTTTCCGTGATTATTATAGTATTAGAAGTGAAGAGATTTAAAATTAATTTAATTATTAATTTAATTAGCATTAAATTATGATTAGCATTAAAAAATATATTATATTTTGTAAATATAATTGAAGCTGATGAAAATTCTTTATAGTTAAATATAGTTTCTTTAAAAGTTAAAATCATTTTATATTTAGAAATAAAATGCATTTCTAAATTGAAAGAAATAATACTAAATTATAAATGGATTTTAAAAATATTTAAGTCATGATATGCATAATAAATGATATAAAACTCATAAAACGATTTTATTTTCTTCTAAAAATATATTTTCAAATTTTTAATATATGTAATAGGAATAATATAAAAAAAAGGAAATAATGTAATAAAAATAATATAAAAGATATAAATTGGAGAAAATGAAATATATATAATAGGATAATCTACAATTAATTACAATATACATTATTTTTTTGTCTTCCTGAATATGTCAATATAATCATTAAAATAAAATAATGATAAATAAACAATATATAGCATGAATCTTATATAATATATAAGAAAAATATTAGATTTTCAGTTTATAAATAATTCAATAAATAAAGTGTAGTAAAATGCAGTATATATACATATAGATAATGTGTATAAATAAAAAGGATTACATGAATACGAAATAAAGAAATTTTAAATTATTGATTATATACATCATTATTCATTTTATAGAATTTTCGGTAAATAGTCAATAGGTATATATGTACGTATAATTAATTTTAGTAATTAAGTACTAGCTTAATATACACATTAACCTCCAATTTCGTTTAATTAGGTCAAATTGTGAGTATATATAGTAGCTTCATTAATCACTTGACATTTGATTTCCTATTTCATATCCCTTAATATTTATTAATGATATTAGTAAAATTAAAATGTTGAAAATATTATGCTTATACTTAAGCAAAAAACAATAAATTAAATTGAAAAACTATGAATTAATTTCTGAATAATTTATATTTATTTAATGCAATAAAATATTATATAAAAAATATGATATTTAAGTATTTTTGAAAAAAAAAACTGAAAAATTAAATTAAATTAATTTTTTAATATAAAATATTTCGAGATTTTAAATTCTCACTTTTGATATTTTCAAAATTTTCAAAATTTAAAAAAAATAATATGAATTAAAATGATAAAAATAATCTCAATATTAATAAAAACAATTTTTATTAATGATTTTATGAATTTTATGAATTGTATTAATGAAAAAATTGATTTAAGAGTTAAGAAATATATATTTCAGATAACATTTTTTACACTTTTGAGTAATATCTTTTTAATTTGAACTTCTGAAATGTCATTTTGTTTTTTGTAGTTTTTTTCAAAAATTAATACATTAAATAATTTTTAGCTTTAACCCTCATATACTCATTTTTTATATGTAAGAATTTCAAACAAAAATATAAAATATTCAATTAAATTTTTGAAATACTTTAAAAAAAATAATCATGGGTTTTTGTGTGAATAATATAAAATTGACTCTTTTGAATGAAAATTTTTATTTATTATATATTTTATTATTATTATATACATAGATATATTGATTATAACATTTAATAAATATAGCATTAATATTATTTTTATTATTATTAATATATATTTGCATTTATTTAATTATATCATTTTTGCAAATAGAATTGCTTTCTGCTCGCTTATAATATTCGAAATGCTCTGTATATTGAATTATAACTTTTTGACTTTTCCAATTCAAAAAGAATTCCCATATAAGATCTATTTAAAATCCATTTATATCCAATCTTTTTGTATCCATTTCGTGACCTGACTATGATCCTGATTTTTATAGTATCTCAGACGTTCATACTTGATAGTTTCTGATATTTTCTGTTTCCCGGTTCAATAGTAACAATCGTTTTTCTGACATTTTATTATACACGTTATGATTTTTTATTTCAAATTGATGCTTAATAGTGTGTTTTTAGTTTCGTAGAATTATTAATTATTATTTAATTCTAATAAATTATTCTGTAATTTATATGTATTTATATATACAATACAATATATATAATAGAGACATATATATAATACAATATATATAATAGAGACAGATGTAATTAATTGTATCTCTGAAATCAAGCATTATAATATGTACAACAAAATGCTAAATTAATAGAATATATATATATATATATTTTTTTTTTTAAATAAAAATTTGTTGATGACGAATGTATATATTTGTATATATGTATATATACAAAACTAGTAATAGTAATCAATTCATATCTGGAAACACAGTTTTGTACAAATAGAATTCATTGTGGATAAATCTTGGATGTTAATATCGTGTATATAAATATTAATGTATAACGACTGGAAAGTATTTAAACTGAAATTTACACGGCATGATTGTGCATAAATGAATCTTAAGTGTTCAAATTAATAGAGCTATCAACGTTCAATTCAACAAAGAATCACCATATACTCAATTATGATGGTAACACGAGCAAAACACGATGATCCGGGAAACCGAATTCGGATTCGTCGTTTCCACAAATTCCATCGGTAGTCTGTTTATATTGGTGAATACTGTACGTGCCAACAGCATCTCCGGTTCTGCGTCTGTCAGCACGTACGTGAATCCAGCCACAGTAAACACGTATACGAAATTTCCTTCGACCCCGCGAACGTGTCCCGCGAGACACAGAAAATCCTTTTTCTACCGAAAATCCGACCGGCGCACTTCTGGCCTCGGCGACAGTCTTTTCCATCATCCCTCTTACTCTTTTTATCGTTCTTCTCTTGTATGCTGCATTTCGTCGCATGACCAAAATTTAGGATAGAACTAGACTCTAATTACCATGAAATTTTCTTTCTTCGTTTATCTCTTTCAGCTTTTATTGTTGTTGCAACAACACTATATATGCTTTCTTCGACAAACGAGCTGAAATATAAGGGTTATTCTAATCTTTTCGCTCAGGTTTTGCATTCGTGTATATGGAGCAGCGTTTTAAATTATCTCGATTTTTTATTTTCATATGAGATGAGACACATGTTGAATTTTAAACAATGAGATTTTCTTCTCCCATAAAAACATGATGACTTAATAAGGGTAAAGAAGAAAAAAGAAGAAGGTAATGTTGAAGAGGAAAGAAGGGGCGAGATAAAGTAAATAAGGAAACTGAATTGCTTGTATAAAGGATAAATCTGGTTGATCTGTTGTTTATTGTGACAATAGAGAATAGTTTGGTAAATCAGTTTGATGGCGGAGATATACGGAGTGAAAGGAGGTTTCAAGTTTGTCCTTTGGAATCAATTTAAAATTCAATGTGTTCTAGGAAACATGATAGAAAATGATATAATGGTTTTAATGAGATTGAGTGAAAGAAATTATATGAAAGAGAAAATAAAAGATTTTATCGTTCTTTGTATTATTGTTATAATATATTCATAATGTATATACATTTAGTGATTCCGAAAAATATTATCAAAACAGAAGAATATGTATGTGTTAAATGTATTAAATAAAAACAATATTTTGATTTGCAATTAGTAGTGATTAAATATTTAAAATTAAATATTTGAATATTTATTAAATATTTTAAAAAAATAAATAAATTTATATAGAATTATAGAAGACGGTTATAAAAGTTAAATAAAATATTAAAAGCATTAAGATTTATCTGTGGGGAATATTTTTATTAGAACTATTTCTAAAAAAAAAAATTTAAATTAAATACTAATGACAATAAAATCATTTCTATCAAAACATAAAAAAACGAAACATTGATAAAAACAAACATAAAATATTAGCTTTTGTTCCATATAGTTAATAAAATGAACAATTTTCATTCTTACGTTTTTTTAAAACAATTTTTTACCATATGAGAAAATTTTTTTATGAATTTTTAATTAAAATTAAAATTTTATTTAAAGTTTTATAAATTTTATAAGATTTTTAGATTATAATCAATATTTTTATTATTTATTATTATTATTTTTTGCATTGATAGATTTTAGCAATTATAATATAATATATACAAACATACAAGGTTATTAGAATTCTTCATGGATTTTTCTAAAATTTAATATTTAAATGATAAAATGACACGTATTGAATGGTGTTGATTATCTAAAAAATGATAAATCTTTTTACAAAATTATATTTATTTTATAACTATATTGTGACAAATTCAATCATATCTCATTTGAAACTGTCAATTCATAATAGCAATAATTTTTTTTGTGGTTCTAACTAAATTTCTTCTGTTTTCTCGAAATATTTTATAAAATATTATTATTTTTGATTTTTTTTAGCTGTTATACTTTTAACTATACTTGATCAAATATTTTTTCAAGAATAATAATATAAAATATCGAATGTTTCTTTATAAAAATGTAGTAACTAAATAAATTAAATTTTTAATGTGTTACCATATTTATGAATAATATAGAAAATTTATGGATAAGATATATATATTATCACCTATCTGAATAATCACATAATTTTTCATTGTTGCATCACTGTCATATAATCTTGCATATGTTAATTTATTGTCAAATTTAGTGCAAAAAGATTTTAATATTTATATATGTATTTATATATATATATTTATTTATTTAAAATAATTTTATTATATATATATATATATATATATATATATATATATATAAATATTTTATAAATATAAAAAAATTAATTAGATTATAATTGTAATACATAAACAAATAATAATTGAATGGATTTAAAAAAAGAACGTTATAATTTTTAAAATTTATAGAAAAATGTAAAAATAATTTACTTCTTGTAGCAATGAAAGAAACAGTTGTAACTGTTAATATACATATATTCTTTTCTTTTTTGATAAATTTTTTGAAAAATATATTACAGCTATTCTTTTAATTGGGACAATGAATTATTTTTACATTTTTTGTAAATTTTATGAAATAAAACATCCTTCTTCTAGACATATTCAACTATAAAATTAATAGTAATAATATCTTGTTTTATTATACAGTGCCATTCATAAATACCCATGTCATATTTAATATAACCAATTTATGAATATGGAATAAAAAGTAGAAAATAAAATAGATAAATGTAGAAAAAAATTTATTTTACTTATCTTATTATATATTATTAGAATAAAATGAATGATGATTTTCTATTGGTAAAAATTAGAATGCTTGTTTAATTTTCATGTCATTTAATTAAATAAAAATGTTTCATTCATATATTTTTTTTTTAACCAATATATTTAAAATTACATTAAAATCAATAATGAACAATTTTATCAGATATTTTTCAATATTAAAACAATTTAAGCAATATTTAAATCATTTATTAAATAAAATGCGATATATTCAATTGGAAGAAATAATTCTGAAACCTTAAGATTTAATATAAGAGCTTTTAAAGAAAATAAGAGATAATATTTCAATTTGTTTATTCAATTCTTTTTTCATATAAAACAAACTCTTAAAATTCAATATTTTATTTTTTCTATTAACCAACTTCTGATTAGTTTAATATTAATTATATTAATATAATTATATTTTTATTATCAATAGAGTTAAGCAAATGAATTTTTTTTAAATATTTGGAGTAATATATAATATATAATATATTTCAATATATAATATAATATTATAATATAATATAATTAATTATAATTTCATATATGAAATTTACAGAATCTTATCGTTTATGTATTTTTTATTTTATGTATTTTATGTATTATTTATTTATATATTTTTTATCCTTTTTCATCTTACGAATATTCTTTCTATTATTATATCAAAATTTGGCACATAATATTTATCTTCTCTTCTGTTTTCACTTTTCTTTTTCCGCTTCTCTTTTTCTTGAAATCACGTCAAGTTGGTCAAATTGATATAAGTTTGGCAAAACTCCCGAAAGTCATCAATTTACTGATATGTGTGTGATTTATATATGTCCTTCATCATTTGATATATTAATCTGTATTCAACCTGATTCTTCGTATGCTGATTTATCTATCTAATGATTCCGGCAGTTCGTGACTACTTATTAAAGATCATTGATTATCTATAAGATATTTCTTTCCTAATTGATTCCCGATTTTCATCTCGATTCATTTAACTTGTCGTTACATCGATTAACTGATTTGAGAAATGATAATTAATATAAATAATATCAGTAGATAGATGTTGAGGAAGATAGCTTGATTTAGTTATATTTATAATAATTGAATTTAATTTAATTGAAATTTTAAATTTATCTAAAATGAAAGTAATTGTTAAAATAAAAATTTATATATTTAATCCTTATTATTAGAAGAGAATTATTTTTTTAATTAAGTTTTAATATATTTATTAGAATACGATATAATAATTAACAATAAGTTAATTTGAAATTGAATTATATTTTAATTAATTTATAAAACTCTAAAAATTTGCATTAAAATTTAAACACTATGATTATTAGAGTTCTCTAAGAATGTTTTTTTTAAATTTAATATTCTAGTATAGAAAATTTTTAATATTTAATAACTAAAATTAATTAACTATAAAATATTTAATAAAAAAGAATTTAATATAAAATATTCAATAATAAGAGAACCAAGTTATCCAATTTTAGATACATAGAATTAAAGTCCTTAAAGTTGAAGTGGAATGAATTGAATAAAATTTCTAATCATTTTTTTAAAATAAATATTAATACAGTAAAATTAATAAATTAGAAG
The DNA here is from genome assembly GCF_014066325.1 of Apis laboriosa. NCBI lineage: Eukaryota > Metazoa > Arthropoda > Insecta > Hymenoptera > Apidae > Apis > Apis laboriosa. Next base: position 1,520,177 of record NW_025223220.1, read on the forward strand.
CTTTTAATTATTATTTCACAAAAATATTTTTATCAAATAAAAATTTAATGAAAAATTATAATTTTCAATTATTTTTAATATTACCTAATTATATAAAATAGTAAAAAAGAATTGTAAAATTTTATAAAATTTTTATATCATATTTTATAAATATTTTTATAAAATTTAAAAATTATATAATAAAATTATTACCATTAATTCAATTGCTCATTATTTGATTGAAATATGATTGAACGAAACATAATTACATTGCATTAATTAATACTTTCTATTAATTAGCCACATTTCATTTGAAAATACAATTCATTACAAAATACAATTTTACATTTTTGATTACTGTTATGATAATATGATATATATACATATTTCTTCGATATCTTCGATATCTTCGATATCTTTTAGTATTATGAACTATGTGAACCGATGTAGCATGTTAAAATATTAAAGCTCAAACACGAGCACAGAAATCCAGGAAATGGATGAACCGTGATGGAGGTATTAATTCGCATGAATAATCGACGTGCTATAATTTTTCCCTGTGAAAATATAATATAAACTGTTAAAGAGATTCCGTGATAGCTGTCCGTTTCCTGAGCTTAACAGCAATGATTAAAAACTAATCCATATTTAAATTGAGCTCCGTCGTTCATCAACTATTGAAATATCTGAAAGAAAATAAATCATATAAGAAAACATTGAAAAAATTAAATATATATAATATAAGCTTTAAATATAATATGAATTTTTTTCTATTTTTTAAATAACATAGAAACTTTAATGAATTTCAAATTTTTATTTTGATAAAAAACGTATTAATTAATTTCATTGAATAAATCACATTGAATACATATAATTATACATTAAATTATATGAAAACATTTATAAAAAATATTATTATTCGAAAAGAAGATATTTTTAATTAATATTTCTTTTTAATGATAATAGTAATAAATATACAGAATTTTTCTAATTACTTAATTATATTTTTCTAATAAAGATGAAATCTATATAAACAATTATATATGTTATATAAATAAATATATATACAATTTTTTTAGAAATAATATTACAAGTATTCATATTTTTTCAATTCATTTTATTCATATTTCAATTAGAAAACAACAACAATAAAACTCATAATAAGATAGTTTCATTTTTTTTTTACATTTTCTGTTAACTATTATATTGCATAATAAGATAACAATATCCATATAACTATTCTTTAATAAATTAAATTAAAATGACAGCATACAATATTTAATATTATGTTTAATATTATGTTACAAAATTTAAACATCATTTAATAATGAGATATATTTATATGTTGACATATTATCTGAAATTGTTTAACATAATACAAATTTCGCGACAAAATGATATCAATGTTTTCAAAATTAATGTAATATTTAAATTGTATGTATATTTATATCTCTCTTTCTTAATAATATAGAAAACTATTTTTATGCAATTTTATTTTATTTTATTTTATTTTTTGTTGTTGTTTGATGTTTGAAAAACTATATGTATATTATTTTATTTCATTATTTTCTATTTAAAAAAAATAAAATCAAATTTTCAAAAAAAATTTTTTTTTTATTGTCAGTAAGATAAAAATTAAATAATTTTAAAGTTTTATCTGGACAGATACATCTCGACAAAAAGAATCCTATAACAATAAATTAAAATAGACTTTTATAAGGAAAGATATTAGTAAAAAAAATTTTTTTTTTAATATTTTATTATTTTCTTTAAAACGAAGAAGTTTAATGTAAATATTGCAATAATCAATATTTTGTATTCATATATTTCTTAAATCTTATCATGATAAATACTTTTTATAAATAGATTTGATTTAATATAAAAAAATACAAATAAGTTAATATAAGAAATCTTTTCATTGTCTAATAATAAATATTTTGTTGTTTAATATATTACTGTATTAGTATATGTATTAGTATGTTTTATTATAAAATCTTTTCATTATCAAATAATAAATAATATTTTGTTATTTAATGTTTTATGGAATCTATGCTATTATTTTGTCATTTTTCATAAAAACAGATCAAATTTCTAGATAAAAAATATAAATTAGAATTGATTTTTTTATATATTATTAAGAAAGAAATATTTTATATAGATATACATATACAGTTGAATATATTACATGTTTTGAAAAATACTGGAAATTATAAAACATGCTATCATTTTATCACATAATATAGACAATTAATAAATGATGCAAATGCAAATTATAAATATAAAAATAAAATATGACAAAAATTATTGAAATTATAGAAACTTTATAGCTAGTTTTATACATGTCATTTGTCAATCATTCAATCTAATCATTTGACTAATCAACGTGATATTAAACGAATAAAAAAAATTCTAATGATCGCATCAATAATGTGTGCAATAATATCATATTTATTGTATTATTAAAACATTGTTGTATTATTAAAACTGATTTGTTTTTGTCAATTTTTATAAGAAAATTATATAATTTGTATAATTGAATGATTAAGTTATTGATGATTTTTTTTGAGTGCAATCAACCATATATGGACACTATTGCCTCTTTGTATAATCAACTGACATTACTTGTATTATCTTGTCATTATATAATATTTAATTAAAATATAGCATTAGTTTGTAATGTGACGTTCCGAATCCCTATTTATAATCGATTGAAATATCTATCATGGTTATTAAATGGTTACGAACCTGAATCTAACAAAACTGCTGCAATTGGTTTGCGCATTGAACCATAGAGTCCATCACACCGCTAGGCGACTCTAAACATTACATGATTCTCGTTAGCAATATATATACTATTGTTTATAATTACTGATCCAAGGCACTGAAATTCACCTTTTTTTCTTATATGGGAACGATCCAAATTATTTTTCCTGTTATTTTGTATAAATTTTTTTTTCTGATTTCCTTACGTTCTCATTTGTTCTCTAATATGAAGACGTATAAAGTATTGACTGATTTTTGTGACTTTTCTGAATTTTATTGATGGAATTGAAAATTTGTCAATTCTGTCTTTCTAAATTCATTTCAAATCTGTCAACAATGCAACAAACTATTGACTATTCTAAATATAAGTATTTATTTTAATTTTTTTGAAAGTATCAAGACTAGAGGATTATTTTGAGGATTTATTTTGCTGTGTTTTTTTTTTTGATTTGAAAAATTATTATGCGAATTATTTTAAGTATTAGTGAATAGTGTAATTTGTTTAAAAATTTACGTTCAATAAAATATCAAAGCTATAATGAAAGTTTTTGAAAAAAAAAATTTTTTTTGGTAGATTATTTCAAGAATCATCTTAACATTATCTTATTTAAACATTCTATATACATAGATATGCGTGAGTACAAGAAATTTTCTTATGAGTAGAAATATATATTATACTATTAATATACAATATATATATATTATACTAAAAATATATATAATAATATTTGATTTTTTAAAAATATATTTTATTATTTATAATTTTAATTCTATTTTATAGCTAGTAAAAAATGTTTGTTATGATTACTTGTAAATTGTAAATTCAAGAGTTTTCAAATATACTGTTTGTTATTAAAATATGCAAATAGTATAAAGCTCAAAATTGTTTATTATTTTATTATTGGATATTCAATCCTTCTGTGAATTGGCATCTAGAGTGAATGATGAAAATAAAAATTTTTTTTAAATTTTTCAAAAATGACAATCATTTTTACTATTTTTTTAAATTTATTTTTCGTCGAATCAACAACTCCAGACAATTCGTATACGCGCGTTCTATGCGTACGGTGCGTTCACTGCATTCGATGGAATTCCTTACAGCTAATTTATAATGATTTCACACACAAATTAACGCATAAAACTATTATATTTTAATATTTTATATATCTATACATAAAAAGAAAAAAAGTTTATTGAATATTGAATAAGTCTATTGTTATTTTGTGTGATATTTTATAAAATAATTACGAAAATGCATCCTCAATTAGTCATGGCAAGGGGAGCTATAATACTTTTTCCTCTAACATTTTTACTGCATAATTACTTGCTTCACACATTATTTCATTGATAAGTTTATCAATAGAAAATAGTTTAAAAATATCTAATAGTTAACTTATATTCGAAGATATTAGCGGTCCTACAGATTTCCCCATGGGTAAAAATTATATTCTTCGCGGAATATCCGATTCTGTGCATAAGCAATTCATTTTTAAAATTTTCTGTGTCATCTGCGATATCTTCATTTGAACAATTGCTTTCATACTCACTAAATTATTCTTATTTTTCGTCTTTTTACAGCTCCTAAATAATCTTCATAAATGCATTTCCTATCGTTAATTTCTTTATGAATACAAATAATCCCATTATTCAATAACAAAAAGTCAAACTCATCATCACTTGCAATAATTTCATTATAGTATTCCATATCCAAAAAAATAAAAAATTTTGAAAATAATAATTCTATTGCCTCCAATGTCAAACTCAGAAAAAGATGCCGAAGATGTCATTAACTATTATATCAATTATAACAAAATTTTAAATATTTTTATCTACTCTCATG